>NC_083573.1:37500841-37838341 GCF_027579695.1 Neoarius graeffei | reverse complement strand
TTTTGCATGTCGATTATGAGCAATGTGAATAATGACAGCTGTCCTGAAGAACGGCGACACGATGGACGACGGGTTGTGCAGAAGTGAAAATGCTTCCCCGAGAAATGTCGTTTTTTGTTTTTTTTGTGCCAGCTGTAACCCTTTGACCCCTTGAACGAATCACTTGCATCATATCTGTTTTAAATGGCGTAGCTGTCCGTCATGTGACGTTGATATATGGGTTGTGCAGTGAACCTACTGATCGTTATGAGCAGGGTAATGAATAGGCCAGTCGATTATTAATACTAGGAAGTCCAACTACTCGAGACTCGAAATGGACGGATGGACATCATCAAAGGCAAATGGCAGTATTTCCGCAGCGCAACATCGTTTTACATCGTTGTGACTGGCTGCGAAAGGTGTATAAGAGAGAATGACAGAAATCAGGCTCAAAAGAGCTACAGCATTTTCTCTGCTGAAAAAAAAAAGTAGAGAGAGAGATGATCGTGGGGAGCGGTGGAGTGAGCCAGTGTGCACAAGAACAGCTGGGAATTCAAGTCTCAATCTGTAATCGGTAGAGTAATCCAGAATCCCTACGCTGAGATTAATGCTACATGAGGAAGAGAGGCAGAGGCAGAGAGAAAGCCCAGAAGAGAGCGAGAGTTGAAACATGAAGTGGTCAGCAGTTGCACATGATAAATCCTCACTCTCTCCTGGGAGAGCAGAATGCTAAATCACGCTGCGATTATGCAGAATATGGGTTCTGATTATGCTCTATGCTGCCATCTTGAACAGTGTATTAGAGCAAGGTAAATTCTGCTCATGAACCATTCCTACCCTAACACAGTTTGATTTATTTTTTGTCCTCCGAGAACCATATCAGCAAAGAGTCGTGATTTGTATGCAGTATCTCGGGCGAGAGAGTTTTCCATTTTCATTGTGGCGTTTACCCATTTAGATTTGATAGGACAGGATTCTTTGCACTTCTTCAGCCAGCTAGAGTGTTCCACATATCTGTGACTGCAGGTGTAGTGAAGCGTCGGTGCAGATTGATGCGCGTGCTCAAGTGCTTTGCGAGGGGAAATCACAGCGAGGTGTTCAGTATGTCTGAGTGATAAACCCCATTCTGAGATAAGAGAAGTTCGGGTGTCTGCGTGTTTCAGCTTCTGGATCGTGTTAGTGTGTATGCCTGCATGGGTGTGTCTATATATATATATATATATATACATATATATGTGTGTGTGTGTGTGTGTGTGTCTGAAACCGACTTACTCATGCTTATGAGTCTTTGTCTATTAATCGAGTTACAGTGGTGCTTGAAAGTTTGTGAACCCTTTAGAATGTTCTATATTTCTGCATAAATATGACCTAAAACATCATCAGATTTTCACACAAGTCCTAAAAGTAGATAAAGAGAACCCAGTTAAACAAATGAGACAAAAATATTATACTTGGTCATTTATTTATTAAGGAAAATGATCCAATATTATGGTACATATCTGTGAGTGGCAAAAGTATGTGAACCTCTAGGATGAGCAGTTAACTTAAAGGTGAAATTAGAGTCAGGTGTTTTCAATCAATGGGATGACAATCAGGTGTGAGTGGGCACCCTGTTTTATTTAAAGAACAGGGATCTATCAAAGTCTGATCTTCACAACACGTTTGTGGAAGTGTATCATGGCACAAACAAAGGAGATTTCTGAGGACCTCAGAAAAAGCGTTGTTGATGCTCATCAGGCTGGAAAAGGTTACAAAACCATCTCTAAAGAGTTTGGACTCCACCAATCCACAGTCAGACAGATTGTGTACAAATAGAGGAAATTCAAGACCATTGTTACCCTCCCCAGGAGTGGTTGACCAACAAAGATTACTCCAAGAGCAAGGCGTGTAATAGTCGGCTAGGTCATAAAGGACCCCAGGATAACTTCTAAGCAACTGAAGGCCTCTCTCACATTGGCTAATGTTAATGTTCATGAGTCCACCATCAGGAGAACACTGAACAACAACGGTGTGCATGGCAGGGTTGCAAGGAGAAAGCAACTGCTCTCCAAAAAGAACATTGCTGCTCGTCTGCAGTTTGCTAAAGATCACATGGACAAGCCAGAAGGCTATTGGAAAAATGTTTGGTGGATGGATGAGACCAAAATAGAACTTTTTGGTTTAAATGAGAAGTGTTATGTTTGGAGAAAGGAAAACACTGCATTCCAGCATAAGAACCTTATCCCATCTGTGACACATGGTGGTGGTAGTATCATGGTTCGGGCCTGTTTTGCTGCATCTGGGCCAGGACGGCTTGCCATCATTGATGGAACAATGAATTCTGAATTATACCAGCGAATTCTAAAGGAAAATGTCAGGACATCTGTCCATGAACTGAATCTCAAGAGAAGGTGGGTCATGCAGCAAGACAACAACCCTAAGCACACAAGTCATTCTACCAAAGAATGGTTAAAGAAGAATAAAGTGAATGTTTTGGAATGGCCAAGTCAAAGTCCTGACCTTAATCCAATGGAAATGTTGTGGAAGGACCTGAAGCGAGCAGTTCATGTGAGGAAACCCACCAACATCCCAGAGTTGAAGCTGTTCTGTACAGAGGAATGGACTAAAATTCCTCCAAGCCGGTGTGCAGGACTGATCAACAGTTACCGGAAATGATTAGTAGCAGTTATTGCTGCACAAGGGGGTCACACCAGATACTGAAAGCAAAGGTTCACATACTTTTGCCACTCACAGATATGTAATATTGGATCATTTTCTTCAATAAATAAATGACCAAGTATAATATTTTTGTCACATTTTTTTAACTGGGTTGTCTTTATCTACATTTTGGGTTTGTGTGAAAATCTGATGATGTTTTAGGTCATATTTATGCAGAAATATAGAAAATTCTAAAGGTTTCACAAACTTTCAAGCACCACTGTATGTGTGAAATTGTTAAAGAAATGTCTCTTGTAAATCCATAAATGCAGACCGTCCTAAAGACTCTTGCCTTGTTCCTCTCTTCATTCCTCTCAGCTAATAAACACAAGCCATGGATCGAGACCGAGTATCAGGGTATCGTTATGGAGAATGACAACACTGTTCTGCTGAACCCACCTCTGTTTGCCCTGGATAAAGATGCTCCTCTTCACTATGCAGGTAATGCGCACGAGCACTGAGGTTCACATCAGCAAGATTTTAGTGTTTAAGCTCCCCTTTGACTGATGAGCATCTTAACTGTCAGCTCCGTAACCCTTAACCGTCAGTGCTGTACTACTTACCCATCAGTGTCGTGACCCTTACCCGTCAGTATTGTAACCCTTAACTGTCAGCTCCGTAACCCTTAACTGTCACTGTTGTATCACTTAACCATCAGTGTTGTAACTCTTAACTGTCAGCGCTGTATCACTTTTTTTCCCATATTTTATTTTTTATATTTGTATATGTTAATACTTAATTTATCTTTTCTCTGTTTATTCTGTAATGATGCTGCTGGAATTTTAATTTCCCTGAGGGAACCCTCCCAAAGGGATCAATAAAGTTTTATCTATCCATCCATCCATCCATCCATCCATCCCGTCAGCTTCGTAACCCTTAACCATCAGTGTTGTAACCCTTAACTGTCAGCTCCGTAACACTTAACCGTCAATGTTGTACTACTTACCCGTCTGGGTTGTAACCCTTTAACTGTCAGCGCTGCACCACTTACCCATCAGTGTCATAACCATTAACTGTCAGCTCCGTAACACTTAACCGTCAGTGCTGTACCACTTACCCGTCAGTGTCATAACCTTTAACTGTTAGCTCCGTGACACTTACCCGTCAGTGTTGTACTACTTAACCGTCTGGGTTGTAACCCTTAACTGTCAGCGCTGCACCACTTACCCCTCAGTGTCATAACCATTAACTGTCAGCTCCGTAACACTTAACCGTCAGTGCTGTACCACTTACCCGTCAGTGTCATAACCTTTAACTGTTAGCTCCGTGACACTTACCCATCAGTGTTGTACTACTTAACCGTCTGGGTTGTAACCCTTAACTGTCAGCGTTGCACCACTTACCCGTCCGGGTTGTAACCCTTAACTGTCAGCTCCGTAACACTTAACCGTCAATGTTGTACTACTTACCCATCTGGGTTGTAACCCTTAACTGTCAGCTCCATAACACTTAACCGTCAATGTTGTACTACTTACCCGTCCGAGTTGTAACCCTTAACTGTCAGCGCTGCACCACTTACCCATCAGTGTCGTAACCATTAACTGTCAGCTCCGTGACACTTACCCGTCAGTGTTGTACTACTTAACCGTCAGCTTCGTAACCCTTAACCGTCAGCGTTGCACCACTTACCCGTCAGGGTCGTCACCCTTAACTGTCAGCTCCGTAACACTTAACTGTCAGTGTTGTACTACTTACCCATCCGAGTTGTAACCCTTAACTGTCAGCGCTGCACCACTTACCCATCAGTGTCATAACCATTAACTGTCAACTCCGTAACACTTAACTGTCAGTGCTGTACCACTTACCCGTCAGTGTCATAACCTTTAACTGTCAGCTCCGTGACACTTACCCGTCAGTGTTGTACTACTTAACCGTCAGCTTCGTAACCCTTAACCGTCAGTGTTGTAACCCTTAACTGTCAGCGTTGCACCACTTACCCGTCCAGGTTGTAACCCTTAACTGTCAGCTCTGTAACACTTAACCGTCAATGTTGTACTACTTACCCATCTGGGTTGTAACCCTTAACTGTCAGCTCCGTAACACTTAACCGTCAATGTTGTACTACTTACCCGTCCGAGTTGTAACCCTTAACTGTCAGCGCTGCACCACTTACCCATCAGTGTCATAACCATTAACTGTCAGCTCAGTAACACTTAACCGTCAGTGCTGTACCACTTACCCGTCAGTGTCATAACCTTTAACTGTCAGCTCCGTGACACTTAACCGTCAGTGCTGTACCACTTACCCATCAGTGTCATAACCTTTAACTGTCAGCTCCGTGACACTTACCCGTCAGTGTTGTACTACTTAACCGTCAGCTTCATAACCCTTAACCGTCAGTGTTGTAACCCTTAACTGTCAGCGTTGCACCACTTACCCATCAGGGTCGTCACCCTTAACTGTCAGCTCCGTAACACTTAACCGTCAATGTTGTACTACTTACCCGTCTGGGTTGTAACCCTTAACTGTCAGCGTTGCACCACTTACCCGTCAGTGTCATAACCTTTAACTGTCAGCTCCGTGACACTTACCTGTCAGTGCTGTACTACTTAACCATCAGCTCCGTAACCCTTAACCGTCAGTGTCGTAACCCTTAACCGTCAGTGCTGTACCACTTACCCATCAGTTTCGTAACCCTTAACTGTCAGCTCCGTAACACTTAACCGTCAGTGTTGTACTACTTACCTGTCAGGGTTGTAACCCTTAACTGTCAGCTCTGCAACCCTTAACCGTCAGTGTTGTAACTCTTAACTGTCATTGCCGTACCACTTAACCATCAGCTCCATAACCCTAAACCGTTGGCTCCGTAACTCTTAACCGTCAGCTCCATTACCACTTAACCATCGGTGCTGTTACCGTTTAACCGTCAGCTCTATTACCACTTAACCATCGGCGCTGTTACCCCTTAACCGTCACCTCCGTAACCCTTAACCGTCAGCTCCGTAACCCTTAACCATCGGCGCTGTTACCACTTAACCGTCAGCTCTGCTACCACTTAACTGTCAGCTCCGTAACCCTTAACTCCGACTTCTACATGAAACATCTACGTGAAGTCAAGATACCATTTTATTCTCACACATGCACACAGTCAGTGACATTCACAATAATATGATTTTATATTCTTTTGATTATTTTATTGTTATAGTACATTCATCCATTCATTTTTTTCATTTCGACTAACTGCTTAACCGTGGTCAGGGTCACAGATCTCAGGAACACCGGACGTGAGAGGAGAATACACCCTGGATGAAATGTCAGTCAGTCACAGGGCACCATGCGCACGCATTCATTCACACCTGGGGCAATTTACAGTAGCTACTCCACACACTGGCATGTTGCGAGGTGGGAAGAAACCGGAAGGAACCCACATGGGCATTGGGTCAACATGCCCAGAAACTCTGCACAGACAAAAACGCACAGTCAGGATTAAACCCGGGACTGCAGGTGCTACAAGTTGCACCACCATGATGCCCAGATAGTACAGACAATGAAAATACATATGTTATTTACCAGCTGGGAGGTCCGTATGGTGAAATACCGTGACCGAGGTCTTGAAAGTACTGAGCGAGGCCCTCTGGGCCGAGGTCAGTATTCAAGGCCGAGGTCACGGTATTTCACCATACGGACCGACCTTAAGCTGGTAAATAATATCTTTACCAAATTCTAACAGAAAACGAGAGCGCCCAAAAGGGAAAACCGAGCCGAGGCGCCATTTTGAATCCTCATTCACGGCTGTAATGCAAATGGCTTCCTCCTCGGTATACAAGTGCACTTCCATGGCAGGAAAAAAACTACAGTTTGCCGCCTATGTAGTCCCCTGTTTATACAAATAGGAGTCATTCAGGATTCAGCCATGTTTTTGCTCGGCGTTAGCAACAGTTACAGGTTTTTAGCTTTTCGCCTTCCTCAGGGTAGTAAAACTCGCTTTCGCTGTGAACACTGTCGTTATCGCTATCCATGCTGTAAAATTAATGCTGTTCTCCTGAGAAATGCTGGCAAAAATTTACAAGATTATCAAAAATCTTATCAATAAATCTTATAAAAAAAAGATAAATGTTGACAAATTCTACAATGTTTGTTGTTGTGAACGAGCGAGTCGCCAGAGGTCCATAACCGGTCCGTAACGTAGGATATGGACCCGCTCGCCAGCCAATCAGAGTGCAGGATTTGATGGAAACCACACCGCGAAAAAAATACATATGTTATTTACCAGCTGGGAGGTCCATATGGTGAAATACCATGACCGAGGTCTTGAAAGTACAGTATTCAAGGCCGAGGTCATGGTATTTCACCATACGGACCGACCTTAAACTGGTAAATAATATATTTATGTTTTTCTTCATCAAATTCTAACAGAAAACGAGAGCGCCCGAAAGGGAAAACCGAGCCGAGCCGCCATTTTGAATCCTCATTCACGGCTGTAATGCAAATGGCTTCCTCCTCGGTATACAAGTGCACTTCCATGGCAGGAAAAAAACTACATTTTGCCGCCTATGTAGTCCCCTATTTATACAAATAGGAGTCATTCAGGATTCAGCCATGTTTTTGCTCAGCGTTAGCAACAGTTACAGGTTTTTAGCTTTCTCCTGAAATGTTTTCTTTTATTTCTTCTTCCTCAGGGTAGTAAAACTCGCTTTTGCTCTGAACCCTGTCGTTTTCGCTATCTATGCTGTAAAATTAATGCTATTCTCCTGAGAAATGCGAAAATAAATGTTGACAAAAATTGCTACGATGCTTGTTGTCGTTGTGAACGAGCGAGTCGCCAGAGGTCCGTAACCGGGGTCCGTATCGTAGGATACGGACCTGCTCGCCAGCCAATCAGAGCGCAGGATTTGATGGCAACCGCACCGTGAAAAAAATAAAGGCTTGTTATTTTAAACAACGACTCTAAAATAAACGTTATAATATCTAATACCACTGTAATAGCTGCACACAGTAACTGCTGCTACTTCACTTTGTTGCACTGTCATTACTTGTGTACACACAGGTTGATTATTAAACAAGATTACTGTTGCTTAACACGGGGGCGAGGGGGCAGTTTGGCGTAAAGGGCTGTTGGTTTAGTGCAGCAGGAAGTAATTACACACCAGTGTTTACACAAATTGCATTAAATTACAGAAGGATCAGGCGTGCCTGGCCTACTCTCTCCCCAGGCTGACCCGGCATGCACGAATGAGCTCTTTAAGCTTCTGGAGGCGGCGTCAGGTTTATAGCATGGATCATGATGTTATGAATGACAGTGGGGAGAAATTCTAGGTTTAGATTCTCATCTCATCTCGTTATCTGTAGCTGCTTTATCCTTCTACAGGGTCGCAGGCAAGCTGGAGCCTATCCCAGCTGACTACGGGCGAAAGGCGGGGTACACCCTGGACAAGTCGCCAGGTCATCACAGGGCTGACACATAGACACAGACAACCATTCACACTCACATTCACACCTACAGTCAATTTAGGGTGTTTTGACACTTGGTCCCTTTCAGCCATCTAACCGAACTCAGATCGATGACTCAGCATTTTTTGCGCATATGTGAACACTCCAACCGTACCCAGACCCCTTTAAAGCGAACCGAACTGAGACCACCTCAGGAGGTGGTCTCAGTACGGTTCGCTAAAAATCAACGGTACGGTTCGCCTAATCTGCGCATTGTGAACAAATGCTATGTCCACATTGCAAGGCTTAATGCTTAATTCCGATTTTTTTGTGAGGTCGTTCACATTAATAAATATATGCGACTTGTATGTGATCCTCAGTATGAATGAAAAGCGACCTAAAAGTGTTCCGCATGCGCATTGCAGGATACGACGACGTCACACGCAGTGAGCATGGCCAGTGTTTACGGAAGTAAAACCGCCCGGTTGCGGTATGACCCATCCAATCTAGCTTGAATAGCTGTATCCCCCCAAATGGAAATCAGCTCCCTAACCTCTGCGTCCTTCCATTGAGAAGATTCAGAACCTTCACAGCCCGAAGCGTCCCTCGCATTGATGTCATGCGCAGGGGCGCAGATACGTTTTCTGAACTGGGGGGGACAAAGCTGCCAGCAAATCAACCCCAACCCCGATATGCCTGTCAAACTTGTTGTTAGTAACCATAGCAACCAAGCTCGAGCTCGCAACCTGTGCAGTCTGTGCAGCTCAACCAACCGAATATCAGTCTTTGTTTTATGTGAGTTGTTGCAACTATGTATACACTGCCGTGCACCTCAATAAACCGAATGGTAATTAGTCTTTTGATTTTTCCGTGAGGTTTGCCTTATGCAAAGTGGGGGGGACCGAACGAAGTGAATTTAAATCTGGGTGGGACGAATCCCACCCGTCCCACCCTCTATCTGCGCCCATGATTATGCGCCATGTTGTTGTAACTTTTTTTGAGAGACCCGCCGCCTACTTCAGCGCAGAATAGTGATGTTTGTGGCTTGTTGATGACGTGTAAGTTGGATGAATGCGACCTGGCGGTTCAGACTGAAGTCGCATATGAAAAGAGCGGATAGGAATCGGAATTAGGACCACATATCCAAACGGCCTGGGTCGGATTTTAAAAAATCGGATCTGTGTTGTTCATATTGTCAATAAAAGATCGGATACAGGTCACATATGGGCGAAAAGATCGGATTTGAGTCACTTCAGCCTGCAGTGTGAACGTAGCCAAAAAGCACACCGGGTTCACTTTGCCTTTTTCACTGTAGTTTAACCTTCTTCGTTTGCCGTAGTTGGTCACGTGACTGTAGCAGGGAAACTCAACTTCCTTTTGGAACTTACCACAGCCGCTGGAATACATTTATTTTCCTTAATCCGCACTATTTTGATCAAGCATGGCAGCAGACATTTTGATTCAAGAGAAAATTACCCAGAATTCCGTGCACTGGGGGTCTGAGGGCTCTAGAGGACCTGGTGTGAACAGAAAGAGGACTGAGGCCCCATCAAAGCTTAACTGGACCAGAAAGAGAACCCAGTCCTCTTTGTAATAAATTCACAGTGTGAACACCAAAAGAACTGAGTTCTTTTTCTGTTGGTCCACTTAAAGAGGACTGAGTCTGGTTCCTTTAAAGGGGACCAGGTGTGAAAACACCCTTAGAGTCACCAGTTAACCTAACCTGCATGTCTTTGGACTGTGGGGGAAACCGGAGCACCCGGAGGAAACCCACGTGGACACGGGGAGAACGTGCAAACTCCACACAGAAAGGCCTTCGCCGGCCACGGGGCTCGAACCCAGACCTTCTTGCTGTGAGGCGACAGCACTAACCACTACACCACCGTGCCGCCCAGGTTTAAATTTTCCACCTTAAATTTTCTAGCTTTCTGTTCATTTTACAGCATTTCCTAGTTAATAATAATAATAATAATAATATAAAATACTTGGTATTGCGTGTGGTATTTAAAGACTTTGCAGTGTTGGATGAGGGAAGAAGAATCTTTCATTCCTTGCTTGTTACCCAACCCAAATTTTATTTCCACTTACCCTTCCTATCACCCTTTCCTTTGGCCCTTTCCTTCCTCTTTATCAGTTCTCTTTCACTCTCTCTCTCTCTCTCTCTCTCTCTCTCTCCCCTTCAGGTGAGATCTGCGGATTCCGAGTGCACAACGGCCCAGGCGGTTCTGGTTCGGCTCAGTTCGAGGCCGTGGTGTTGGACCGCTCGACCGGCGAGGGCCTTGTTCGCTCCAAAGAGCCGCTGGACTGCGAGAGCCAGAGGGAGCATAGCTTCACCATCCAGGCCTACGATTGCGGAGAGGGTCCTGATGGCACCAACAGCAAGAAATCCCACAAGTAAGAATAAGTCCATACTCCAAACATGTTATTTTGTGTACAGATTGTAACTGCGTATCACAAATGTGTTTGCGATCCGGTGGGATGTTATTTCTCTCCGATGTGTCTCTTATCTTCTCTCTTGTTTTATATCTCTCCACAAACCCTCCCTGTCTTTACGGTATTTCTCGTTCTCAGTGCCTCAGTATGTCTCAATTTCCCCCCTCCCACAGGGCCACGGTGCACGTACGCGTGAATGACGTGAACGAGTTCTCCCCAGTGTTCGTCGAGCGTCGTTACGAGGCATCTGTTCCCGAAGGTCGTCTTTTCGATCGGATCGTGCGCGTGGAAGCTCTGGATGCCGACTGCTCACCTCAGTACAGCCAGATCTGTTTCTACGACATCATCACGCCTAACGTCCCATTTGCAATCGACAACGATGGTGAGAACCACAAATCTCAAGCTCTGGTGCTTTCTGTCTTTTCTGCTCCGAAGATGGATTTTCCACCCTTTGCATTGTTCCTCTTCTTTAAGTTTGATTTCATCTCGTTTATTTCATTGGACGTCATAATAGAATATGTATGGTGTACAATTTATTATACAAGACAGTAACCTAGATGAAATATTCAGTGTAGTGTGTGTGTGTGTGTGTTGGTGAATATTTGGTTACAGTGTTGAATGAGGGAAAATGAATATCTGGAGGCTATCATTGCTCACCTTTTTACTTTCTTGGTTTTTTCCCCCATCCTTCCATCCAGCTTTTGTCATACTACCATCATACATGTCAACCTATACGGAATGTCCGTATTTTACACGGATTTGATTCAATAAACGTAGTATACGGGCGTATAAATAAAGTTATACGGATTCTTTAAAAAAACTTCAATATTTATTTAGAGCTATAATCAATTCCCACGATGATAAAAGAGCGCATAACATTTACAAACGTACTGTACATCACAGGCAGCCAGTAAAGAGTCTTATGAAATTGCGCGTTATCTTGTGGTAGCGAGACTTCGTTCCACTTTTGATCATGCGCACACCGCATTGCGAGAATCCCACCAACCGTGAAGTCATAGACATATAAACATAGACGCCGCCTTCTGGATGTGGCAAAGTGGAGATTCTTCAACCGTCTCCGGTATAGCGTCTAGACAGTAGCCGAGAATAAAGATGCCTCATTCATGTGCTGCGTTTAACTGTATTCATTGTATTTGGTCATTATAATGTAATTTTACGAACAGATTTTCCTGACTAATATGAAGTCTCGCGCATAATAGCCGCTTGGTGAAACCTGTCTCCAAACAACGAAGTATTTCCTTCGTAACTACGCTGATAACACTTTGTGTTTTTGTCAAACACTGGAGCTTTGTATTCATTCTGAAGGTTTATTGTTATTAATATTGAATAAAAAGTAACTGGGATACATCATTGTTAATTATCATTCAAATTTTAGGTAAATTATTTTAATTGGCATCTTATACGGATTTCATAAGGGAAATACGGATTTTGGAGGTTGGTTATACAGGTTTGCTTGACCAAAGGTTGACATGTATGTACCATGTCTGTTTATCTTTGAAAGAGAACTGAGGTAGACATTATTAGTAGCTCTGGGATTCTTTTTTTTTTTCCTATCTGTAACCTGAAGTAAAACGGGGATCACGATTGGCTTTGATATCCATGAAGTACAGATGAGAATCTCTGTCACAGTCCCAATGACAAACCCAGAAGATCAATAGCTGACATTTTGTAATGCGATAAGCACCAAGAGAGAAGGAAGCGAGCACAGAAGGCACGGTTGAACATGTGAGAGGAGAGAGAGAGAGAATATAAGAGGGTCATGGGAAGGTGAAAGAGAAGGAGAGAGAGAGAGAGGATAGCTTTTTTTAGTGATGACCTTGCAGATTTCTGTGCCAGACTGTATGGGGTTCGACTAGTAATTTGGGTCAGGCTGAACCAGGCACCACTGGGTGAATGCCCTTGTACTGTGTTTCCACGGCTGTCTTACTCTTTTTTTTTTTTCTGTTTGTTTCTGCACTGTAAAAAAAAAAAAAAATTAGTCAAGCCAACTTAAAAATGTAACGCGACCTGCTGCCAAAGGATTTTGAGTAAACTCAACTCCGGGCCAAATAGTTGTGCTGACTTGCTCTTTTAAGTCGACACAGATGAGTATTTTATGTTGACCTTACTTTATTTAGCAAGTTCAGTGCATTCAAATTGTGATGTTGAGATAATCATTCCAGTTAACTTGGAAAAGCAAGTTGGCACAAAAAAACATTAAGTTATCCTAAATTATTCTTTTTTGGGGGGCTTTTTCCACCTTTATTGGATAGGACAGTGTAGAGACAGGAAATGAGTGGGAGAGAGAGACGGGGAAGGATCGGGAAATGACCTCAGGTCAGAATCGAACCCGGGTCCCCGGATTTATGGTATGGCGCCTTATCCACCTGAGCCACGAAGCCTCAAAATGTTCTTTTAAGTTCACATAGAAGAGTATTTGATGTTGAGTTGACTCGACTTGCCTTTAGAAGTTCAGTCACAAAAAACATTAAGTTATCCTAAATTATTATTATTTTTTTTTGGGGGGGGGGCTTTTTCCACCTTTAATCCTCGGTCACAACCGGCTGTACGTGCTCCTACATGCAAGAAACGCACGGAGGGCGCGCGTGTGACGTGCTGATTTTCGAGCCGTAGACCAGCCGCAGAGGTTCTTTGTCATGTCAAACAAACTCTACGGGCGCTTACGTTTTTTTCAGGTTGCAAGACAAACTTACGGCCAACGTGCGTCTTTCTCCACGAAAAAAAAAAATGCAGCGATTTGGGAAACGCCAAAAAATCGTATGTCCGGTTGGGACCTAGGCTTTATTGGATAGGACGGTGTAGAGACAGGAAACAAGCGGGAGAGAGAGATAGGGAGGGATTGGGAAATGACCTCAGGTCAGAATCGAACCTGGGTCCCCAGATTTATGGTATGGCACCTTATCCACCTGAGCCACAACGCCCCCAAATGTTCTTTTAAGTTCACATAGAAGAGTATTTGATGTTGAGTTGACTTGACTTGCCTTTAGAAGTTCAGTCCGACAAATTGTTTAGTTGAAATAAATTGAAATAATAATGCCAATTAACTTAGAAGAGCAAGTTGGCACATCATGGTTCTAAGTTGAGTTTACTCAAAATCCTTTGGCAGCCGGTTGCGTTACATTTTTAAGTTGGCTTGACTATTTTTTTTTTTTTTACAATGATTTAGTGTGCATTACATTTTTTAGTTAACACAAACCTCTCAACACTTAAGTTCTACTTCACTTTGCCTATTATTACACAAACAGAAACAAATACCGACATACAAGGAGGGAATTCCCTGGCCTCTGTTGAGGAAAGCTTAGTCTATACTCCTATACAACGTCTCATGTCAGTTTCCACGGACTTCTCACTCCACCCGACCGTTGAAACTTTCAAACTTGTGAAGTGCGCATGCGCAGTGGCATTGGTTAAGGGGCGTCAATCAGCACTTGAATATATAAGTTCACTTAACTTAATTTTCCAATTCTTATGAACTTGTGGCGAAGGAAAGGCGTCTCAACTTTTTTTTTTTTTTTTTTTAGTTACTTGAACAATTACCGGTAGAAGGGAAATTTGTTCATTCAACTTAGAATCCTTTTTTCACTCAACAATTTTGCAAGTTACATTTAGTACGTTTACATGCACATCCAAATCGAGCTGCTGTCGGTAATCGAGCTAAGGGTCCCAGCAGGGGTGCCAGAGAAATCCAATCCTACATGCACACAAGGAAATCGAGCTATTGTGTGAGGTACATTGTGCACCCGAGCCACAGGTGACGCTACATGCCCCATCGTGTTGGTACACTTCCGGTTGTCGTCATGAAGAAGAGCTATTCAAGAGTATAAACAAAGTTATCAGTTCCGTGTTCTCCATTGCGCGTTTTTCTCCCGTCCATGAATTTTAATATATTCAACTCCATAAGCTGAATGAGCATGAACTCTGTCTCCTCATTGCTCCAGACGTGCACGTTTCTGCTCGCCATTTTCTCTTCTTCGTTTGTTCCTCCTGACCTCTTCTGCTGCTCGCTACTACTGTTGTCATGCCGACCAAGGCTGTCGTGTTTCCCGCTTGTGGTCTCGTCACTTCCGGAAGGGGCAGTGCTGAAGTAAGTAGCTTGTAGCCCAAGAGCATTAGCTCAAAATTGAGTCCAACCCGGAATAAATTAGTAACAAGCTGAATTTTTCAGAATATGTTCAGAATACCCTTAGGAATAACATACTAAAAGTCCCCGGGAATCCACCTTGTGCTCTCTGAGAAATTCAAGATGGCGTCCAAAATGGCCACCGATTGGAGATTTTTCAATATCTCGGGGATAAAACATAATATAAATGCAATTAAAATGTTAAATTATATGTTCTCTCATACAAGCAATGCAAATTCACCATTGTCACACTGTTAAAATTAAAATTAACCAAGATTACAAGGTCATTAATGTGGAAATTACATGGAATCCCAGAGGAAAGGAAATTTTAAAATGAGATCTCTTGTCTTTCTCAATTGTTTCTCCTAGACAATAATGAGATCATAGTGATATTAAAATGAGATTATTGCTTTTGTCTCCTGCTTCTCAGGTTTGTCTCTGGAGCAAAAGAGTTAAGTTATCTCATTGTAGACTCCCTTTAATCTACAAATGAGTTCTCAACAATGTTTTAAATAATGCTCAGTGTTGACCAATTTATACATCTCATACTTTACTCAGGCTGATCCACCAGAGAGCTCTCTCTGTAAACTCGCGCAATTCTCATTTCAGATCTATTTGGTGAGTCTCAGATTAGGCTCCGTCAGTTTTGTAAAAGAGGTCTCTACACAATCTTGAACCATTCTAGTCATCTCAGTTTAGTCCTTTTTTGATTTACAAAAGAGATCTCAACAAAGGCTTAAACAATACACAGATTAGAGGTCTGCGCGGGACAGAATTTTCAGTCCTGCTCCCGCCCGCTCCCTCATTGTGCAGTCCCGTTCCCGCCCGCGCCTGCCATATTTTGTCCCGCTCCCGCCTGCAAATCCCGCATGATGCAGACGTTCGCGTTATTTCTCACGAAAGTTGAAATTGGTCAACTAATAAAATAGTCTTAGTCGTGGCTCAGTCGACTAAGGTGCCATACCATAAATCCGGGGACCCGGGTTTGATTCTGACCTGAGGTCATTTCCCGATCTGTCTCTACACTGTCCTATCCAATAAAGGTGAAAAAAGCCCCCCCCCCCCCCCCAAAAAAAAAAAAAACCTAATATCTCTTTTGTGACTCCTACTTGTCTCATTGCTATGTCTCATCTTTTGCTTCTTTTATTTCTCCTAAGGCAAAATTAGGAGAAAGAACTGTGACAAAAGTAATACTTAAATGATCCTTAAAAGAGAATCACCATTTTGTCTCCTGAGCAACAGAAGGGATACAAATGAGAAACCAAATTTTCCTCTGGGATTTGATTGGTTGACATGATTGACAGATTAGCTTAGTAGGCTCCCTACATACATGAACATAATGTAAGACAACAATTAGACATCAATTTCCTTAATATTTAGTGCATCTTTAAGCTTTGATAAAATATTAAAGGGAAATTAAATTTGAGAACTCTATCTTCTAAAACTACAATGGCAAGCTGTTTCAGTCCACTTCTTCAACATTCCGGCGACTTTCATGACAAAAAGGTCTGCCTCAATAAAAGCTCTTGCTTATAAACAATGAGTCGACTTAAACACTTCTCAGTGCCTCAGTTGTAATGCTTGGACCTTTGTTGTACCATCAGTGAAGTAGGGAATTTATTCAAGCTTGTTTAAGGGTGGAAAAAATTAATCTTTGAGTTTCTAGCGCCAGTCTTTACTACTAGCAATGCCAGTGTGTTCGGACAAAAAATGACTAAACTCAGCATGACCTTTTAAAAATGACTGAACTCAGCATGACCTTTTAACATGCCATTTTTCATTTTACACCACCAATTTACTTTAATATTAATAAAAATAAGTGCTCCAACCCCGAGTAATTGTGTTTGTTGTTTTGTGAACAGAATAGGATGATACGGAGTGAACGAGTAACCAATGGCTCCACACTCTATAATCAGTAGTGTACATTAAATAGCACATGTATAGATTTACAATTATAAGTCTGTAATTATTAGTCCTAAACATTAAGAACTGAAGCCATTTCAAAAACATATGAGATATCTTCATGATACCATAATGATTACTTTGTCATAACAGTCATTGTTATTTCTTCTTGGATGTGAATTTATGGGCCAGGGCGTTTCAAGATTGATACTTGATTCAAGGATCGGACTGGATGAAACCTACACACATTCATAGTACTGTGCACATTCATAAATGTGAACTGGTGAAGTGCCAAAAATATGACAATCAAACCAGACATGGCAAGCGAACACATTATACACAAATATACTGTTATAATAATGTGTACATTGTTATTATATAATGTTAATACACAATGTAATTAATACACACATGCTGGAATTTACTCTCCTACCCTACAAAACACATATTCTGACCTTTTAATTGCATTAATATTTTGTTTTGGGCCTGAGATATGGGCAGATCTCCATTTGGCGGCCATTTTGGACGCCATCTTGAATTTCTCAGAGAGCACAAGGGGGATTTCCGGGGACTTTTAGTATGTTATTCCTAAAGGTATTCTGAAATTTTCAGCTTGTTACTAATTTGTTCCGGGTATAACCCTATTACTCCTGGGCTATTGACTCCGTAGCTCGATAGGGTTTACATGCACTAAGTAGCTCGGCAAAAATCGCATAATCTAGGTCGCGTAGCTCGATTACGAGAAATCAAGTTCGGTTCGATTTCAGCCTAGCTAAGGTGTTTCCATGGCATTTAGAACTTCGATTTCAGTCGAGCAACGGCAGAAATTCGATTTTCTCTATGTGCATGTAAACGCACAGTGGTGTCTTTCACCAATTCTGCGCTTTTCGTAACCTTCCTTTTTTTTTAATAAGTGTATGGACCTTTTCAGACACATTTTACTTGATTAAAATAATTGTACTTCGTGTCTCTGGAACTACTCGGGCCATTTTTCTCGTAGGTTCGACATCTTAGCCTCTTTGCTTCCATTTAAGGATCCCTGCTGATGCAGCTTTTCTTTTCTTTTAATAAAGTTTCTGCTGATTTCTACTTCTTTGTTATATTCTTTGCTTGTCACCAGGTGATACCCCCCTCTGTCTCTCTCTCTCTCTCTCTCTCTCTCTCTCTCTCTCTCTCTCTCTCTCTCTCAGGAAACATTAAGAACACTGAACCTTTAGACTCAAAGAAGCAGCGTGTTCACAGTTTCTGGGTGACTGCGTTTGACTGTGGGAAGAATCGAGCTCAGGCTGATGCCCAGGTCGTAGTGACAGTGAAACCTTCCTGCAAGCCCGGCTGGATTGGTACGGAGCTAAATGTTTCACCAGGCACCTTCTGTTCTGTCACTGCCGTGTCTGTGAATGTCGAATGTTGCCAGTATTCGCTGTACTGAACGATGGTCCAGCATCATAAACAAATGAATCATGCTGATTTTATTAGCATTCCCATCAAGGCTTTTTTTTTTTTAAATTTAATTCAAAATGTGCATGAAAATATTTGGTTGGAATCCTGACTGTTTGCCTTAGATAAAGATAATTAAAAAGACAATTATTAAAGTAATGTTTTGTTTAATTAGTATTGAAAAAATGCAAGAAAAACTTTTTTTAAGCATTTTTCATACTATTTGTGGTTAGGCTGTTTTTTTTTTTTTAAATAAAATATCTGTATGGGGGGTGGCACGGTGGTGTAGTGGTTAGTGCTGTCGCCTCACAGCAAGAAGGTCCGGGTTCGAGCCCCGGGGCCGGCGAGGGCCTTTCTGTGTGGAGTTTGCATGTTCTCCCCGTGTCCGCGTGGGTTTCCTCCGGGTGCTCCGGTTTCCCCCACAGTCCAAAGACATGCAGGTTAGGTTAACTGGTGACTCTAAATTGACCGTAGGTGTGAATGTGAGTGTGAATGGTTGTCTGTGTCTATGTGTCAGCCCTGTGATGACCTGGCGACTTGTCCAGGGTGTACCCCGCCTTTCGCCCATAGTCAGCTGGGATAGGCTCCAGCTTGCCTGCGACCCTGTAGAAGGATAAAGCGGCTAGAGATAATGAGATGAGATTATTAAAGTAATGTTTTGTTTAATTAGTATTGAAAAAATGCAAGAAAAACTTTTTTTAAGCATTTTTCATACTATTTGTGGTTAGGCTGTTTTTTTTTTTTTTAAATAAAATATCTGTATGGGGGGTGGCACGGTGGTGTAGTGGTTAGTGCTGTCGCCTCACAGCAAGAAGGTCCGGGTTCGAGCCCCGGGGCCGGCGAGGGCCTTTCTGTGTGGAGTTTGTATGTTCTCCCCGTGTCCGCGTGGGTTTCCTCCGGGTGCTCCGGTTTCCCCCACAGTCCAAAGACATGCAGGTTAGGTTAACTGGTGACTCTAAATTGACCGTAGGTGTGAATGTGAGTGTGAATGGTTGTGTGTCTATGTGTCAGCCCTGTGATGACCTGGCGACTTGTCCAGGGTGTACCCCACCTTTTGCCCGTAGTCAGCTGGGATAGGCTCCAGCTTGCCTGCGACCCTGTAGAAGGATAAAGCGGCTACAGATAATGAGATGAGATGAGATCTGTATGGAGACCAAACTCCCTGTAATGATAGACCTTGACTTGGACTACGTTCAGACTGCACCCTGAAACGACCCATATCCGATTTTTTTGCCCATATGCGACCTGTATCCGATTTGTTATTGACAATCTGAACGACACAGATCCGATTTTTTCACATGCGACCCAGGCCGCTTGGATATGTGGTCCTAATTCCGATGCATATCCGTTATTTTCACATGCGACTGCATTCTGACTGGACAGGTCGCATTCATGCGACCTACACGTCATCAACAAGAGACAAACGTCACTATTCTGCGTTGGCTAATCCCGCCTCTTTGGTGGAAAACAACAACATTTGTACAGTTTTCAGAATTTAAATAGACTTTTAGACGTGATCAAGCTAATCAGGGCTTAATCTGAGGGGGAGCAAGCCGGAGCGCGCTCCGGAACCTCGGACGTTGGCTCCGGCAGCTATTTACGCTGGATCCGGTGATCCGCCACCTCTCTTGACTATGTAACAAAATTTAAAAAAACCCAAATAATTAAATAAATAAATGCAAGTTTATTTAGTGTTAATGTCTGATTTTGATATCTGTCTTGTTGGTGATTTCTCTCCTGAAACGACATCCACAAAATATATGTTTGTATATTACGGAAAAAGAGGGTGCACACTTCCGTGGCCGCGGGAGGAAGACGCGCTGTTTGGGGAAAAAGAAGTGGAAGCGCTCTGCCATCAGTTTTGCATCAATGACCCACGACATGTCATCAGGGCATTCAGGGAATTCAGGGAAAGTAATGGAGAATTCATCCCAGATGAACTGAAGGGCCTCTTGGCCGCGATCAACACTGTCCCTATCTCAAGTGCAGAGTGTGAGTGGGGTTTTTTGCAGATGAACTTAATTTGCAGTGTTATTACAATACATGCCCAGAAGCGCCCCCCCCCCTTCTTTTTTTTTTTCGCACCGGAGCCACTCACCCTCTGCGCTCCGGGACCTCCCACTTTACAAATTAAGCACTGAAGCTAATGGTGGATTTGGTAGGGACCTGGATGTTAAACCATCCTGTATTACAAGATTATAAGATTGTTCTGGAAATTTCCAGTAATTTGACACCTTCGGTCTCATTAGTCTGCTGCCCACATTAATCAGATTATTGTGCGAGTTCCGCCGCCGCCACAAAAACCACATCGCCAGGTCTCGCCTCATCTCCATGCTTTACTTGCAAACTTGAGTGTGCTTTTTTTTTTTTTTGTCTACGTATTACGTAGATGTGCTTATTACGTGTCAATTTGCGCATGCAGGACACTTTTAGGTCGTTTTCCGTTCATATTGAAGATCGCATACAAGTCTCATATAATTGGTAACGTGAACAGCCTAACAAAAAAATCAGATTTCACAACAAATCGGATATGGGTCGTTTCAGGTTGCAGTCTGAACGTAGTGATAGGTTTTATGGTGTGTGTGTGTGTATATATTTCACAATTATTTCACGAAGTTGAGTTGTACATGAGCTGATCACTGGTCAGTTCCATATATATATATATATATATTATTCCACTCAATCTCGTCGTACATGAGCTGATAGCCGATGAGGCGCGTAGCACCGAGTTGGCTATAAGCCATGTACGATGAGATTGAGTGGGACAATTGTTTTGTTATATCCATATTCACTGGATTTTGAGAAACAGAGCATTTTTATTTTTTGCAAATTCCATAAATAATAAAATAATTTCCGCTTAGGCGGACTTCTTAACCTATCGATGGCTGCACGAATTGACTTTAGTGTTTTTTTTTGTTTGTTTGTTTTTTGTGGAAAGAGTCATCTTGCTGTCGTGCCGAGATATAGAATAACTTTAGATGTTTATTTAATTCTTCCTTCAACATTTCAGTGATGTCATTTTCAGACGTCTTTGAGCTTTTGAAGCAGTCTAAAAAAAAAAAATCAACAAATTTTAGTGCTTAAAGATGAAGAACGTAAACAAACCAGCAAAATGACCGGCGCAATTTGTGGAAAATGCTATAATAATAATAATAATAATAATAATAATAATTCTTGAAAAATAAAAAAAAGATACGTTCTTACCATCAAATACTTTCATTCCCTGTTTTGCTGTTTTTTTAATTTTTTTTATTTTTGTGGGTTGTTTTCGAGTAGAGGTTTTATTTCATCCTTGGTTGGTTCAGCAACACGTGCCGCCATTTTTTTTTTCTCTACTCATGCAGGGGCGTCACTAGGAATTAAGCTTTACTGGGGCACTGCCCCCCCCGCACAATGCACCTTAACGTTCCTGTCCCCAACCTATGCATAGTGGATAATTCTCATGCTCTTGTGGATGAAGTTATGCGAGGAATAGGTCAACCAGACGGAAAACACATCCCAGTCCCCAAAAAATGTATTGTTGGCATTTGGGCTTTTAATGCATGCTGATGCTAAACGTGTCACCTCAACTCTCACGATTCACGAACTTCACTGGTTAGTTATGACTGACTAGCACATAGCCTACAACCTTAATCTTACCTCTCTCACCCTCCTCCTCATCTGTCACTGTTTCCCGGCCCCTGTCTCTGCTTCGTGAGAAGAATTGTCTGATATCCATCTGGAAAAGTAATTTAATATCATTTAATTCGATGTAGTACTCATGGTATATGAGCTGATAGCCTAGTAGTAGAGTAGAGTAGCCAATCAGAGCATGCGATTGCTTATATCCAGTGAATGTGGATAGAATAAGTATATAGGGCTCTGTTTCTGATTTAAACCTGAGGTGGACGTTGCCTGAAGCAAAACTTTTTTTTCTTGTTGTTGTTGTTTATATGAACCAATGACTTAAAAAAAAAAAAAAAACCCATGGACTCCGTGGCTCCATGCCTTTCCTCCATTCTAAAGAAATGAAACCAAAATTCCTCCACCACATTGTCAAATTTGGAGCCAGAGTCTGCGGATTAGAGACAAGAGTCGAAGTCAGATACACCACCTACTCATTTGGTATCCACGCCCCCTTCCCCCAGTACTAGGGTCCAAGAGTCACTTCGTTTCCACATGTATCCATGCCTTCTTACAATGCAGTAAAATAACGTTTTAAAAACTAATTTCTGGGGTGAATGTGCAGGTAATCTAACTGTTTGAATTAGACACTGTAGATGGAAAAACAGCTTAGATGAGAAAAGTAACATGGAAAATAAACGATTGTCATTGAAACAGATGGGGATCGGTGGTGCTACATGTTATACTACAGCCAGCCAGCAGGGGCGCTAGACTTGTAGTTGTTCTCAACTCATTATCTCTAGCTGCTTTAGCCTGTCCTACAGGGTCGCAGGCAAGCTGGAGCCTATCCTAGCTGACTACGGGCGAAAGGCGGGGTACACCCTGGACAAGTCGCCAGGTCATCACAGGGCTGACACATAGACACAGACAACCATTCACACTCACATTCACACCTACGGTCAATTTAGAGTCACCAGTTAACCTAACCTGCATGTCTTTGGATTGTGGGGGAAACCGGAGCACCCGGAGGAAACCCACGGGGAGAACATGCAAACTCCACACAGAAAGGCCCTCGCCGGCCACGGGGCTCGAACCCAGACCTTCTTGCTGTGAGGTGACAGCGCTAACCACTACACCACCGTGCCGCCTTGACTTGTAGTTGTTTCACTTTAGAATCATTACTGTTCATGTTTTTTAGTTATTAATATCAAACTTACCACTATGTCCCTGGAAACACGAGGAAAAAAACATTTGATGTGCATGATATTTTCTAATCAATGTGGTTGGTTCAATTTATTGGTATCCATTTACAGCACATTACTGGTTCATTCTGTATTCACACTGCATTCGTATCTCAGGCTGGTCGAAAAGAGTTGAATACACCCCTGGTTCCGGCAGCATCCCTCTCTTTCCCAGCCTGCGCCTAGAGACGTGTGAGGAGACTGTGTGGAACATCCAGGCCACTGTGGAGCTTCAGACCGGCCATATCGGAAAAGGCTGTGACCGTGATAGTTACTCTGACCGCTCTGTAAGGAGGCTCTGCGGTGAGTCTTCTTAACTCTGTAGCTGCTGTTACTGTATAAGAATTCTTACAGAGATATTCCTAGCACTAAGGATGAGAATTAAAGCTAGACTGCCTTTCAGATTTTTCAAGTGGAGGTCATAAAAATAATTGTCAGAAAACAGAATCCAGGGACACATGTCGGCCCGGGGGCATTTTGAGTTATTGACAGATTCAGAAAGTACAGTTTCTAAGCTTTCCAATGATGCCTTCCATGTGGAGATCTGACAATATTTGAAGAGTGTGTGGCCTTTTGAAAGCGTATACTTCTTAAAACAGAAAAGGGAGAAAATCGCCCTCAAAGTTTTCCATCTCAGCTACTCCGGGTGCAGGGCGGGCACATAATGGTGCTCATCTGCATGACATTAAGGAACGCTCTACCCCCTACGAGCTAGCACGATACTACTTTCATGTAAACAAAGATCACCACGTCAATTTTCCTTCCATGCAAAGTATGCCCAACACAATTATGAAGTACAAAAATAAGTCCTAAAGTATACTTTAACGTTTTGTGGTTGAAAAATTACTCACACCTTAAGAAAGAGCACGATGATGACACAACTAACACAACGCTAGTTTCATGTAAAGCCTCGGTCACAACCGGCCATACGGTACGCGCTCCTACGGCCAGTCTACATGCAAAAAACGCAAGAAACGCACGGAGAGCGCGCGCATGAAACGCACGAGAGCACGCGTGTGATGTGCTGATTTTCGAGCCGCAGACCGGCTGCAGAGGTTCTTTGTCATGTCAAACAAACTTTACGGGCGCTTACGTTTTTTTCAGGTTGGAAGACAAACTTACGGCCAACGCGCGTCTTTCTCCGTGAAAAAAAAACGCAGCGATTTGGGAAACGCCAAAAATCGCACGGCCAAAAAATCGTACGTCCGGTTGTGACCTAGGCTTAACCAAACCACAACACTCTCCGTTACATGCAAAAATAACCACACAGCCTTAGATTAATAAACTTACCCCATCAGAAAGAGAAACGGCGCCTTGCACACACCAGTGCCTCCGATGGAATGTAATCCTAGAACGGTCCATGTATCATCCGATCATTCAAGTATTCCATTCAATCTGGAAAACGAGGTTGCGGGGTTTTTTGCTAGAAATGGTCATCTCCGATGTAAATACCGTGCGTCTGTTTGCTTCGCGGTGTTTCAGCTCCTCTGCGCTCTGTTTAACTTGCTCATTCCATAGTGAAATCACACGCCTGTATGCAGCTTAAGTAGCCATGCGCTCAGCTCGTATCATACAGCTGATTCGCGAAAAAAACAACAACAAAAGACTTAAATCTTCATGTGAATGGCCCATATGGTAATTTACCCACACCCCCCAGCAGGCTACAGTCCTGACAAAAACGAGACAATTTGCAACAAAAAATGTATGCTTTTCCAACAAAACAATCTATTATCTGAAATACTGATTGCATTCTTCAAGATCTCAACTTGCACATGATGGAAAAAAACAAAAATCACAAATTTCGAAAAAAAAATGCTTCTTTTGCGATTATCTCGGATTCGTTTCGGCCGACACGTGTCCCTGGATTCGGTGAGGGGTCACAATTTTCCCAGTTATTTTTGTTCAGTGGACCGAAAGCTACTGAATTCGCATCACAGACTTCCAGTTTTATTCTTTTTTTTTTTTCCCCTAATGGAACAATTAATGAATTTAAGGCCACGTGGCCCTAAATTCTCCGCTGTTTTTTCCTGCTTCACCATTCAAGATACTGCGTCATGCATGACGTGGTGGGCTTTCCCTGTTCGCGCAAGGCATTGTGGGATACAAATTTGAAGCAGGAGAGAAAAATGGAGGGCGTGAGGGTGCGAATGAAACGTGAAAGACCGACGGCAGTAATGGAAAGCGAGAAGAAAAGGCGTTATGTTATATACGAAGGAAAAGAAACGCAGGGCCAAACTAATAAATATCGGCGAGCGCCTCGGTGTGATCAGCTGTTCGTTTAGCGACAGAATGATGGAACTGTCAGTGCACGGTCAAAGGTAAACCTGTAGATGGCAGTAATGCCAGCAAAGCCAGCTGCCGTAAAACCCAAAAGAAGAAGGTAAACCTGCGCATGCGCAGACGGACTTCCTCTGTCTGCTCAGGAATCCACTCAAATTAAATAACTTCCCAGCCACAGAATGTCCTGATATTTTGTGAGATATTACAGAAATAAACATATATCTCTCAATGACCAAATTACAACCGATTTTATGAAATCGAAGGGCCGTCTAGCTTTAAATACAAGACTTGTTCTCTCCCCGGTTTAATGGAACGATAGCATTCTGACCAGTTTTGATTATTATAAGATGAAAACCATGTTTTTACCCAGGTGCTGTAAGGGGCGAGGTTGACCTGCTCCCTCCTCCGTCCCCCGCTGCAAACTGGACAGCTGCACTGCCCACCCTTCCCTCTTCTGACTCGTCTCTGGTATTTTCTTTCAACGGCTCCACCCATGTTGCCGTGGTTCCCGACTCTGTTACCTCAATGGTGCCAGGAGACCACTTTACCCTCCAGCTTTGGATGCGAAGGGGTGGGGCCAACACTCAGCCGCCAGCCAATCAGGCAAGAGGAGCGCGTAAAGAAGAGGAAACGATTGTGTGCAGCACCGTGAAAAACGGTCAGTTATGTTGCTAATCATTTCATCTTTCTCACAACTGGGAAATTTTACATTTGCATGTACGTAATCCAGAATGCATACAGTTGGGTCCATAAATATTTGGACAGAGACAACATTTTTCTAATTTTGGTTCTGTACATTACCACAATGAATTGTGAACAAAACAATTCAGATGCAGTTGAAGTTCAGACTTTCAGCTTTAATTCAGTGGGTTGAACAAAATGATTGCATAAAAATGTGAGGAACTAAAGCATTTTTTAAACACAATCCCTTCATTTCAGGGGCTCAAAAGTAATTGGACAAATTAAAGAATTGTAAATAAAATGTTCATTTCTAATACTTGGTTGAAAACCCTTTGTTGGCAATGACTGCCTGAAGTCTTGAACTCATGGACATCACCAGACGCTGTGTTTCCTCCTTTTTAATGCTCTGCCAGGCCTTTACTACACCTTCTGCGCACTTCAACAGCGCATTGATACCTTCACTCCAGTTCACTCCTGAGTGAAGGTATCAATGCGCTGTCGAAGCGCGCAGAAGGTGTTAGTACACCTGTCATTATAGTGCAGACTTTCCATAGCATAGAAAATCGCTACGTTTCAATTTGTGTAACTGAACTTGTTTCATGTCACTGGTCATATAAACCTATGTAAACAGGAAAAACGCGGAAGAGTTTGGTCGCATCTAACTACAGCCCCAAAAAATACCATTGGCCATGCTGAGCCTAGCTACATTGCTAACAGGAGTGACAGTGCGTCTGACTGACTGGGAGGTCGCGCAAAGCTCGGAGAGGTACGGAGCAGCTCGTCTCAATTCAGATAAGAGCATATTTCATTATGGAAGTACGGTGGACTGTTCCTTTAAGGATGGCTTGTTTCACCTGCATGGAGAGCTCCTTTGACCGCATGTTTTCTTCACAGCAAAATCTTCCAAATGCAAGCACCACACCTCAAATCAACTCCAGGCCTTTTATCTGCTTAATTGAGAATGGGCAATTCCTTCGTTATGTCACACCTGACCATGAAATAGCCTTTGAGTCAATTGTCCAATTACTTTTGGTCCCTTTAAAAACAGGGTGGCACATGTTAAGGAGCTGAAACTCCTAAACCCTTCATCCAATTTTAATGTGGATACCCTCAAATGAAAGCTGAAAGTCTAGACTTTATGTCCATGTCCATTATATAACTATAACTTGAATATGTTTCAGTAAACAGGTAAAAAAAGAAAATTTGTGTCAGTGTCCAAATATATATGGACCTAACTGTACGTCAGCCCTAGAATTGTTGATACCCTTGCTGAAAATGCACAAAGTATCATACAAAACAAGTCACATGATTGAGCAATATTTTATTGTACTATGAAAAAACAAATGATCAAATGGATATTATATTTAATGGAAATAATATTTAGTTTAAACATACACTGTAGGCATGCTGTATATTTTTATTTACAATACAATGTTTTTAACACAGTGCATTCATAATAATTGGGACGAGACCCATGATGGAAAGAGACACAGGCGAAGGTGAAGTTTATTAGGAACACGAAACAAACATGTTGACGTGATTTGCATCATGGAGAACTTTTCAGGTGCACGTTCACGAAATTCAAAAACTTGTCATGAAATGAAAGTGATTGCCAAGAGGAAAATTCATATTTGATAAACACATTTCTTTTATATACTGTTAGGTTTGTGCATATGGACTGCTGGCTTTCCTTCAGACTACAGGGCTTAAATTGCCGTTACAAAACACTGTTGTTGTTTTTGTGCCACACCCATTTTGGTGTTGATTGATTCGTTGTTGATCTATCTATCTGTCTTAACTTCCTGGCAGAGGTTAACATGAATATACTACTAGACAAAGGACATTTGTCAGCAGACTTCGCAAAACCTCTCGAATACAAGCTGCAAATCAGACCCCAAGTCAAGTTTATTTGTATAGCTCTTTTAAAGGAGAACTGAAGTCATTTTTAAACTTGCTTTATTTCTTAATTAACGTGTTATTCAAGTACGTTTCCGGTTTTAGTAACCTTATATCGTGACTCGTATTGGCAACTAATCGCAATTAAATATTATACTTATCGGCCTATTCGGTTTTTAGCCGTGTTGAATTTAGTTCGTTTGGTCCACGGCAGGCGTCGCTTATCCGCGCGATCTTCACGAGACTTGTGCGAGACTTCGAAACGTCAAGTGTCAGCCAGGTGTCAGTGCCGCCATTTTGAAAACTGTTTTCCAAACGAAGTATTGCACAAAAACGAGTTTAAATGACGATTACTGCCTACTTTTTTCAAACTTTCCTGATCGCTATCAAAACAAACAAAACTTCCGGATTGATTACGTCAGCATTCGAAAGAGGGCGCGTGCATCTTTTGACAATGTTGGCAGATGCCGGTCACTTTGATTTCCGCTGTACGTTTTACTTCCGTCCTACGATGTCTTGCACAGGTCTCAACGAATCTCGTTTACGGCCGTTGCTTTGACATATGGACTGATATATTACAGAGCATATTTCAAACACTCATAACTCGCTATAGCAGTGACAAAATAGCGATCAAAAATGCATTCCTGTATTTAATAAAATGAGAAATAGAATTTTGATCAGGGCGGCACGGTGGTGTAGTGGTTAGCGCTGTCGCTTCACAGCAAGAAGGTCCGGGTTCGAGCCCCGTGGCCGGCGAGGGCCTTTCTGTGTGGAGTTTGCATGTTCTCCCCGTGTCCACGTGGGTTTCCTCCGGGTGCTCCGGTTTCCCCCACAGTCCAAAGACATGCAGGTTAGGTTAACTGGTGACTCTAAATTGACCGTAGGTGTGAATGTGAGTGTGAATGGTTGTGTGTGTCTATGTGTCAGCCCTGTGATGACCTGGCGACTTGTCCAGGGTGTACCCCGCCTTTCACCCGTAGTCAGCTGGGATCGGCTCCAGCTTGCCTGCGACCCTGTAGAACAGGATAAAGCGGCTAGAGATAATGAGATGAGAATTTTGATCATAAAAAATGTGCCTTCCGTTCTCCTTTAACAATAGACATTGTCGCAAAGCAGCTTTACAGAAATTTTAATACTTGAAACATGAGCTAATTTTATCCCTAATCTATTCTCAATGAGCAAGCCTGTGGCGACGGTGGCAAGGAAAATCTCATGAGGAAGAAACCTTGAGAGGAACCAGACTCAAAAGGGAACCCATCCTCATTTGGGTGATAATAGATAGCGTGATTTATAAATAACTTGCTTCTATAACAGTGTCCTATATCGTCACAAAGTGTAACTGTGAAACCAGGAAATTCATTCTAGTTTTAACATGGAGTCTGTTTTGTTGAAGTTATAAACTCTTCATTGATGGAAACTTGAGTGCAAAACTGTTCATGACAACTGCAGTGCTAGAGTTAGCAAGTTAACTGTAGTCCTCAGGCATAAAAGCATTACTATAAGCGTCCAGAACGTCTTCCAAGTGCGACTTTTGACTGTCCATATGGGGCCGTCCTCTACAGGAGCGATGTGATGAGACTCCAGCCAGACATAGGGCATCAGGATGGATCAGGCAGGTCCGAGAAGCAGAAGAGGTCAGCATCTGACTGGCTTCTCAGGATCAACATGTAACTCGGAGGGACAGACAGAGTGGGGGGTTGGGGGGAAAAAACCCAGGTTGCCCAATGTCACCTGAAGAAGTAGGAACAGTATAGATTTTGCGCTGAGTGCAAGCAGGGACTCCGGCAAAACTAACTATGACAGCGTAACTAAAAAGGGAGAGCCAGACGGTAACACAGGCATGAGGGCATCTGGAGATATAAAGCAGCCAGCCACTACACCGTCAACAAACTTGAGTGAGCGAGTGAGTGGGGGGCTGACATCATCCATACATCCCAGTTTGCCAAAACACTCTGTCTGAGGACCTTCCAGATCTACTCCTTTACCTAATAAACACTATTAACAAAAGGCTTGACTAAACAGATATGTTTTCAGCCTAGACTTAAACACTGAGACTGTGTCTGAGTCCCGAACACTACTTGGAAGGCTGTTCCATAACTGTGGGGCTTTGTAAGAAAAGGCTCCGCCCCCTGATGTAGCCTTCACAATATGAGGTACCAGCAGATAGCCTGCACCTTTTGCTCTAAGTCAGCCCTAAGTCTCAACGATCCATTAGCATGGGTTTGGGTTCTACAGTGGTGCTTGAAAGTTTGTGAACCTGTGTTCACATTGTGATCATCTGAAAGGACGTGCCTTCTTCCTTCCCACATTACTTTCACCTGCCAGGAGGACAGTTGTCCAGAACTTAATAGACAGTGGTGCTTGAAAGTTTATGAACCCTTTAGAATTTTCTATATTTCTGCATAAATATGACCTAAAACATCATCAGATTTTCACACAAGTCCTAAAAGTGGATCAAGAGAACCCAGTTAAACAAATGAGACAAAAATATTATACTCGGTCATTTATTTATTGAGGAAAATGATCCAATATTACATATCTGTGAGTGGCAAAAGTATGTGAACCTCTAGGATTAGCAGTTAATTTGAAGGTGAAATTAGAGTCAGGTGTTTTCAATCAATGGGATGACAATCAGGTGTGAGTGGGCACCCTGTTTTATTTAAAGAACAGGGATCTATCAAAGTCTGATCTTCACAACACATGTTTGTGGAAGTGTATCATGGCACGAACAAAGGAGATTTCTGAGGACCTCAGAAAAAGCGTTGTTGATGCTCATCAGGCTGGAAAAGGTTACAAAACCATCTCTAAAGAGTTTGGACTCCACCAATCCACAGTCAGACAGATTGTGTACAAATGGAGGAAATTCAAGACCATTGTTACCCTCCCCAGGAGTGGTAGACCAACAAAGATCACTCCAAGAGCAAGGCATGTAATTGTCGGCAAGGTCACAAAGGACCCCAGGGTAACTTCTAAGCAACTGAAGGCCTCTCTCACATTGGCTAATGTTCATGAGTCCACCATCAAGAGAACACTGAACAACAGTGGTGTGCATGGCAGGGTTGCAAGGAGAAAGCCACTGCTCTCCAAAAAGAACATTGCTGCTCATCTGCAGTTTGTTAAAGATCACGTGGACAAGCCAGAAGGCTATTGGAAAAATGTTTTGTGGACGGATGAGACCAAAATAGAACTTTTGGTTTAAATGAGAAGCATTATGTTTGGAGAAAGGAAAAGGCTGCATTCCAGCATAAGAACCTTATCCCATCTGTGAAACATGGTGGTGGTAGTATCATGGTTTGGGCCTGTTTTGCTGCATCTGGGCCAAGATGGCTTGACATCATTGATGGAACAATGAATTCTGAATTATACCAGCGAATTCTCAAGGAAAATGTCACGACATCTGTCCATGAACTGAATCTCAAGAGAAGGTGGGTCATGCAGCAAGACAACGACCTTAAGCACACAAGTCGTTCTCCCAAAGAATGGTTAAAGAAGAATAAAGTTAATGTTTTGGAATGGCCAAGTCAAAGTCCTGACCTTAATCCAATCGAAATGTTGTGGAAGGACCTGAAGCGAGCAGTTCATGTGAGGAAACCCACCAACATCCCAGAGTTGAAGCTGTTCTGTACGGAGGAATGGGCTAAAATTCCTCCAAGCTGGTGTGCAGGACTGATCAGCAGTTACCGCAAACGTTTAGTTGCAGTTATTGCTGCACAAGGGGGTCACACCAGACACTGAAAGCAAAGGTTCACATACTTTTGCCACTCACAGATATTTAATATTGGATAATTTTCCTCAATAAATAAATGACCAAGTATAATATTTTTGTCTCATTTGTTTAACTGGGTTCTCTTTATATACTTTTAGAACTTATGTGAAAATCTGATGATGTTTTAGGTCATTTTTATGCTGAAATATAGAAAATTGTAAAGGGTTCACAAACTTTCAAGCACCACTGTATTTCTTACATGCAGTCGGCATTATAAAGGATAATTTTGGTCTCATGTAACGAGACACAATTCCAGTTGTCACTGTGATGCTTGGTGGAGTTCAAGAACTGCGTATTTCTGGTTTGTATTTAGGAATGGCTTGCTTCTTGCAACCCTTGAAACAGCATGCTGATATGGACTTTTTTTAGTCATGCCAGACTTTTTTTTTTTGCGTCCTTTATTTACTTTTTTTTTTTTTTAAAAGGAACGATAAGTAGGTTGTAAAGTTTATCCTTGCTTAGGGTGTTAATAATTCTGGAGTTGACAGTTATCCTATGCATCCTTTGTACAGCATATTTTTCTATCTTCATGCCGTACAATTTTCTCCGAGTTTGTGTTAGCTTTGTTATTCATGAGGCTTGTGAAATGGCTTATCCAGCTAAAGCGCTGTTCTCCTCCTACCATTACTAAGCTGAGTCACAGGAAAGAATCATGGATTAAGCATTCTCTCTCTCTCTCTCTCTCTCTCTCTCTCTCTCTCTATGACACACACACATTTTGAACCACTGTGTGACTGATCATCTGAAAGGACGTGCCTTCTTCCTTCCCACATTACTTTCACCTGCCAGGAGGACAGTTGTCCAGAACTGAATAGACAGTGGTGCTTGAAAGTTTATGAACCCTTTAGAATTTTCTATATTTCTGCATAAATATGACCTAAAACATCATCAGATTTTCACACAAGTTCTAAAAGTGGATCAAGAGAACCCAGTTAAACAAATGAGACAAAAATATTATACTCGGTCATTTATTTATTGAGGAAAATGATCCAATATTACATAGCTGTGAGTGGCAAAAGTATGTGAACCTCTAGGATTAGCAGTTAATTTGAAGGTGAAATTAGTCAGGTGTTTTCAATCAATGGGATGACAATCAGGTGTGAGTGGGCACCCTGTTTTATTTAAAGAACAGGGATCTATCAAAGTCTGATCTTCACAACACATGTTTGTGGAAGTGTATCATGGCACGAACAAAGGAGATTTCTGAGGACCTCAGAAAAAGCGCTGTTGATGCTCATCAGGCTGGAAAAGGTTACAAAACCATCTCTAAAGAGTTTGGACTCCACCAATCCACAGTCAGACAGATTGTGTACAAATGGAGGAAATTCAAGACCATTGTTACCCTCCCCAGGAGTGGTCGACCAACAAAGATCACTCCAAGAGCAAGGCGTGTAATAGTCGGCAAGGTCACAAAGGACCTCAGGGTAACTTCTAAGCAACTGAAGGCCTCTCTCACATTGGCTAATGTTAATGTTCATGAGTCCGCCATCAGGAGAACACTGAACAACAATGGTGTGCATGGCAGGGTTGCAAGGAGAAAGCCACTGCTCTCCATAAAGAACATTGCTGCTCATCTGCAGTTTGCTAAAGATCACATGGACAAGCCTTGCTGCTATTGGAAAAATGTTTTGTGGACGGATGAGACCAAAATAGACTGTTTTGGTTTAAATGAGAAGCGTTATGTTTGGAGAAAGGAAAACACTGCATTCCAGCATAAGAACCTTATCCCATCTGTGAAACATGGTGGTGGTAGTATCATGGTTTGGGCCTGTTTTGCTGCATCTGGGCCAGGACGGCTTGCCGTCATTGATGGAACAATGAATTCTGAATTATCCCAGCGAATTCTAAAGGAAAATGTCAGGACATATGTCCATGAACTGAATCTCAAGAGAAGGTGGGTCATGCAGCAAGACAACGACCCTAAGCACACAAGTCGTTCGACCAAAGAATGGTTAAAGAAGAATAAAGTTAATGTTTTGGAATGGCCAAGTCAAGTCCTGACCTTAATCCAATCGAAATGTTGTGGAAAGACCTGAAGCGAGCAGTTCATGTGAGGAAACCCACCAACATCCCAGAGTTGAAGCTGTTCTGTACGGAGGAATGGGCTAAAATTCCTCCAAGCCGGTGTGCAGGACTGATCTACAGTTACCGCAAACGTTTAGTTGCAGTTATTGCTGCACAAGGGGGTCACACCAGATACTGAAAGCAAAGGTTCACATACTTTTGCCACTCACAGATACGTAATATTGGATCATTTTCCTCAATAAATAAACGACCAAGTATAATATTTTTGTCTCATTTGTTTAACTGGGTTCTCTTTATCTACTTTTAGGACTTGAGTGAAAATCTGATGTTGTTTTAGGTCACATTTATGCAGAAATATAGAAAACTCTAAAGGGTTCACAAACTTTTAAGCACCACTTTCGAACGTCATGAAATAAATGTGAAGGCAGAAATTGATGAGTAACCAGTGTATGTGTTTTTTTTTTTTTTTTATTAACAGATGACTCCTATTCACACTACTCTCTGTCCGTGCATGGCTGCCGCCTGTCTCTGTTTTACTGGCCGGATGTCTCAGCTGCACGGCCAGTTAAATTCCTCTGGAAGCTCGAACAGGTAAATTGGAGACACGTCTAATTATGCAACATCAAAATATTAACAAGCACAATTATATGTAGTGATCATTCAGTGATATGAAATAATAATTTTGTCTTCCTATTTCTTTGGTCAACTTTTGATTAGTTGCATAATCTGACAGACCGAGACACTGGTTATAGACTGTAGGATATATATGGGTGGTGGGGGTGTACATACTAATTTGGAATCTTATGTACAAGATCCCTGATGACTGTTGCATTCTGTTCTTCACAGGTGTGTGACAGTGAGTGGCATCACTTGTCTCTTAGTGTGCAATTCCCCTCCGTCACACTGTATGTAGATGGCGTGACCTTTGACCCTGCACTCATTCATGACAACGGAGCCATCCCTAACCCAGCCCCACATCAGAGACTGGTGATTGGAGCATGTTGGGGTACGTGTGTGTGTGTGTGTGTGTGTGCAGGAGAGAACCAATCACAAGCCTGCACAATACCCCCACCCCCTGCCCTAGACAAGCACATTACATGAATAGGCTGTTATTTTTATCCCCCGCTGGCTGAAAGGCCCGAATGGGGATTATGTCATGGCGATGTCTGTCCCTCCGTCCGTCCCGGGAAGGGTACTCGCCTTCTGAAATCAACTCCTCTCACAATTTTTGGATGAATTTCATGGAACTTGGCAGGATTCTTTGTTATATGTCAGTAACAGTGTTGGGCTTCAAAACTGTTTTGCATTATTTATTACTTGTTACTGTCATTTTAAAGTAATTAGTTACATTACAATATTACTGTATTTAAAATGTAAGGCATTACACTACTATTGCATTACTTTTAAGTTACTCTCACCAAAATAACTGGAAGTATAGATTTGGCAATCAAACGCTACGTTCACACTGCAAGGCTTAATGCTCAATTCCGATTTTTTTGTGAAATCTGATTTTTTTGTGAGGTCGTTCACATTAACAAATATATGCGACTTGTATGTGATCCTCAGTATGAACGAAAAGCAACCTAAAAGTGTTCCGCATGCGCATTGCAGGATACGACGACGTCACACGCAGTGAGCATGGCCAGTGTTTACGGAAGTAAAACCGCCCGGTTGCGGTATGACCCATCCAATCTAGCTTGAATAGCTGCATCCCCCCAAATGGAAATCAGCTCCCTAACCTCTGCGTCCTTCCATTGAGAAGATTCAGAACCTTCACAGCCCGAAGCGTCCCTCGCATTGATGTCATGCGCAGGGGCGCAGATACGTTTTTTGAACTGGGGGGGACAAAAAACTGGGGGGGACAAAGCTGCCAGCAAACCAACCCCGATATGCCTGTCAAACTTGTTGTGGGTTACCATAGCAACCAAGCTCGAGCTCGCAACCTGTGCAGTCTGCGCAGCTCAACCAACCGAATATCAGTCTTTGTTTTGTTTTATGTGAGTTGTTGCAACTATGTATACACTGCTGTGCACCTCAATAAACCGAATGGTAATTAGTCTTTTGATTTTTCCGTGAGGTTTGCCTTATGCAAAGAAAGACAGCATAGATGTTTTTTCCTCCCTATAAGTGGGGGGGACCGAACGAGGTGAATTTAAATCTGGGTGGGACGAGTCCCCCCTCTATCTGCGCCCGTGATTATGCGCCATGTTGTTGTAACTTTTTTTGAGAGACCCGCCGCCTACTTCAGCGCAGAATAGTGACGTTTGTGGCTTGTTGATGACGTGTAAGTCGGATGAATGACGGTTCAGACTGAAGTCGCATATGAAAAGAGCGGATAGGAATCGGAATTAGGACCACATATCCAAACGGCCTGGGTCGGATTTGAAAAAATCGGATCTGTGTCGTTCATATTGTCAATAAAAGATCGGATACAGGTCACATATGGGCGAAAAGATCGGATTTGAGTCACTTCAGCCTGCAGTGTGAACGTAGCCTAAATGTAGCTCAAGACGCTCAATTAGCTCATCACACATCCAGTGGAAGGTGATGTGGTATCTGACTGAGCTAGGCTTATGGTTAAAACACTGGAATATAATAGCCACAGTGACGGCTCATGGCACAATACAAGGAACAATCATCGCAAGAACAGACAAAAGGTCCAAGTCTGGCAAATTGTGATAGAAATACTGTAACTTTAGGCCTATTCATATTAACATGAATTGAACTGTATTGTATTGTAATGTCTAAAGATATGACGGGATACAAAATTAGCATTTCTATGCCTTTATTGTTTTCAAGTTTACAGCATTAAAGTGCCATTCCACCATTGGATGTATTTTTTTGGCATAAAATACAATATATTTTATGACAACATGACTAGACAGAGAAATCTTTTAGCTTCAAAATGATATATCAAACATAATTTTTTGACAACGACAAGTATATTAATTTTGCGACCAAAGTCACCTACCCTTTTAATTTCCGCGCGGTAGTGAAACGTGATGTCATCGGCAGGTTTCCCTTCTGGTGTACCACGTCACGTGTGACGTGGCACAGATTATCAGCAATGGCGGATAGAACGCGATTGTCAGCTTCGGAAAAGAAGCGAAGGAAAATAGCAAGTGATGCCCAAAGGAGACGGTCGATGGTGAATATCGGCACAGCAATCGACAAGTGGAAATCGCGTTCTATCCGCCATTGCTGATAATCTGTGCCACGTCACACGTGACGTGGTACACAAGAAGGGGAACCTGCCGATGACATCACGTTTCACTACCGCGCGGAAATTAAAAGGGTAGGTGACTTTGGTCGCAAAATTAATATACTTGTCGTTGTCAAAAAATTATGTTTGATATATCATTTTGAAGCTAAAAGATTTCTCTGTCTAGTCATGTTGTCATAAAATATATTGTATTTTATGCCAAAGAATACATCCAATGGTGGAATGGCACTTTAAGCATAGTTTATGCTTCATAAAAAAAAAAAAGATTAGCCGTAAGGAATATGACTCCATTTCAGAAATTTAACAAAAATGAACATATTATGGCAAATCGTAGCCTACAATAAAACTGGCCTGAAAACCCCCCACAAGCCTTTTAAATCACAGCTAGACAATGACTATTAGCTATATGAGGCGACCCAGTCACATTTCGAAAAACAGAATTAGAAATAACAAAATCAAAGTGCTTTTAATGATATTGAAGTGCTTAGGCATATTAGCCCTCGAAGGAAAGGCAGCTCAATCACTTTAGTCTGACTTCCGACCAGAAAAACAACTCAGTTATACAGGACAAAAATGTAAGTCAGCATATCTTCAACAACATACTCCGACACAAGTCTCCTAACCTCCTGAGGCTGAAGGAGCATCTCAGAGCGGCAGAACGTTAATTCTGGCTGCTTTGTGATTTTATCACCGTTCTCATCCTCCGCTTGCTTCCTTGCTAACTTCATGTTCCTATGGCACCTCTGTAAATGTTGAGTTAAATTACTGGTGCTATTTCGGGAAGTGGACAGTTCTTTAGGTTTAGCACACAAAGTGCATTTGACTACGATGTTCTTCACATCCTTATTTTTCACAGACTTAAAGTAATGGGCGTATGCCCACCTGGAGAATGTGCTATCCGACGTTAGATCAGCTGCAGGTTCACTCATCTCTCTCTCTTCTGTCTGACTAGCCTAAAGGAAAAGGAAGTGAAACATTTTGCGCAGACGTTTCACCTCTGCTGATCTCGCGTGATTTTGGCGAATTTGTATGAAGGAAAAAAAAAACCCCACCACTTCATTCCAGGTTAAAAATGCATTGTAACGCACGTTACTGACATTTGTACCGAGTAAAATATTACCAATTTTTTTTTCTGTAATGCCTTACATTACCGCGTTACTGCAAAAAGCAATGCATTACAGTAATTCGTTACTTTTGTAACGCGTTACTCCCAACACTGGTCAGTAATGCGCATATTCAGTCGCATTTTACCAGAGTTATGGCAGAGTTGCCAGCGGGGGATATTGTGCTCTCCGAGAACTCTTGGTTTATTTTGTTGCCCAGCTGAAACCAAGCAAAATAAAGAGACAGTACAAAGCTGTAATACAAGCCCTGCTTATTACATGCAGTCGTCTCAAATTCAAATACTTGTTGACTGAGTGGGAGGGCTGGACGGGAAAAGATTTGGCTCGAGGCCATGCCATATGGACCAAGCATGACCTCGAGCCAAATATTTTCCCCATCCGGCCCGACCTAACTCAATCAATAAGCATTTTATCATATGACCTTTTTTAACTAACATACACAGTGGAAAACGATGAACAACGGTGTGCGAAAAACAACCCAATCAATTTTTATTTGATTGACAGCAAGTCCTTTATATGCTGAATTATTTTTGCACAAGTTTGAAATAACAGTTTGAATTCTATAAAATACAACCGACTTTACTGTTCCCTGGAAATGAAAACGATTTTAAAATAACGCCGTTAGTAAAAGTCAGTTCAGACTCAGGTCAGCTCATGGAGACGTCAATACAAGCCTATTAAAGGAGAACCGAAGGCAAATTTTTTATCATCAAAATTCTATTTATCTCATTTTATTAAATATCGGAACGCATTTTTGAGAGCTATTTTGTCGCTGCTATAGCGAGTTATGAGTGTTTGAAATATGCTCTGTAATATATCAGTCCATATGTCAAAGCAACGGCCGTAAACGAGATTTGTTGAGACCTGTGCGAGACATCGTAGGACGGAAGTAAAACGTACAGCGGAAATCAAAGCGACCGACATCCACCAACGTTGTCAAAAGACGCACGCGCGCCGTCTTTCGAATGCTGATGTAATCAAGCCGGAAGTTTTTGTTTTGATAGCAATCAGGAAAGTTTGAAAAAAGTAGGCAGTAATCGTCATTTAAACTCATTTTTGTGCAATACTTCGTTTGGAAAACAGTTTTCAAAATGGCGGCGCTGACACCTGGCTGACACTTGACGTTTCGAAGTCTCGCACAAGTCTCGTGAAGATTGCGCGGATAAGCGACGCCTGCCGTGGACCAAACGAACTAAACTCAACACGGCTAAAAACCGAATAGGCCGATAAGTATAATATTTAATTACAATTAGTTGCCAGTACGAGTCACGATATAAGGTTACTAAAACCGAAATTGAATAACACGTTAATTAAGAAATAAAGCAAGTTTAAAAATGACTTCGGTTCTGTTTTAAGTCTACACAAAAAAACCTTTGATATATTTTTGAAAGCAAAATAGAGTCGAGTCATCAGTCGAGTCAGTTTAATCTTCATCTGATGGTGACTCAATAACAAAACGTCTTTTTGTTTTTTTTTTTCAGAATAACGGATGGGTCCTTGTATAAATAAGTGAATTTCTTGGCTCGAAAGTACCTTTTTTTTTTTTTTTTTTAAATTTCCTTCAACAATTTCAGCTTGTTCAATTCGGTCTGTGTCTGATAAATCATCCAGATAATAAAATTCACTTGCGCTGTGCTCAGTTGTGTCGCTCATTTTTAAAAGTAACAATTCAGAGCAAAATGAAAACAGCGGAAGCGAGGGAAACCGATCCGGGCCGCATACGGCTTTTTCTGGACCGGATTCGAAAATCTGTATCTGTCCAGTCACGTGACGTTTCCCAATGGTTTTATTATTAAAAGCGGATCCACAGGGGTCATATCATATCTTTAATGTGCAACGTGAGGACAGAACCGCATTTCATAGCCGGCACAAACACAATGATCTGCATTAGAAACTTCTTTAGAAAAGGATTAGGGTTATGACTATATAACATTGTACTGCTGCATATATGTATGTTATTTACCAGCTGGGAGGTCTATATCATGAAATACCGTGACCGTGGTCTTGAGAGGGCCTCGGTCAGTATTCAAGGCCGAGGTCACGGTATTTCACCATATGGACCGACCTTAAGCTGGTAAATAATACATTTATTTTTTTCTTTACCAAATTCTAACAGAAAACGAGAGCGCCCAAAAGGGAAAACCGAGCCGAGCCGCCATTTTGAATCCTCATTCACGACTGTAATGCAAATGGCTTCCTCCTCGGTATACAAGTGCACTTCCATGGCAGGAAAACAACTACATTTTGCCGCCTATGTAGTCCCCTATTTATACAAATAGGAGTCATTCAGGATTCAGCCATGTTTTTGCTCGGCGTTAGCAACAGTTACAGGTTTTTAGCTTTCTCCTGAAATGTTTTCTTTTATTTCTTCTTCCTCAGGGTAGTAAAACTCGCTTTCGCTGTGAACACTGTCGTTATCGCTATCCATGCTGTGAAATTAATGCTATTCTCTTGAGAAATGCGAAAATAAATGTTGACAAAAATTGCTACTGTTTGTTGTTGTTGTGAACGAGCGTGTCACCAGAGGTCCGTAACTGGGGTCCTACGATATGGACTTGCTCGCCAGCCGATCAGAGCGCAGGATTTGATGGAAACTGGATCGCGAAAAAAATAAACACATTAATTTCCCTGAGTCTGTTTTAATACAGTTAGAGTCATATATATTTGGACACTGACACAAATTTTCTTTTTTTTACCTGTTTACTGAAACATATTCAAGTTATAGTTATATAATGGACATGGACATAAAGTCCAGACTTTCAGCTTTCATTTGAGGGTATCCACATTAAAATTGGATGAATGGTTTAGGAGTTTCAGCTCCTTAACATATGCCACACTGTTTTTAAAGGGACCAAAAGTAATTGGACAATTGACTCAAAGGCTATTTCATGGGCAGGTGTGGGCAATTCCTTCGTTATGTCGTTCTCAATTAAGCAGATAAAAGGCCTGGAGTTGATTTGAGGTGTGGTGCTTGCATTTGGAAGATTTTGCTGTGAAGAAAACATGCGGTCAAAGGAGCTCTCCATGCAGGTGAAACAAGCCATCCTTCAGCTGCGAAAACAGAAAAAACCCATCCGAGAAATTGCTACAATATTAGGAGTGGCAAAATCTACAGTTTGGTACATCCTGAGAAAGAAAGAAAGCACTGGTGAACTCATCAATGCAAAAAGACCTGGACGCCCACAGAAGACAACAGTAGTGGATGATTGCAGAATAATTTCCATGGTGAAGAGAAACCCCTTCACAACAGCCAACCAAGTGAACAACACTCTCCAGGAGGTAGGCGTATCAATATCCAAATCTACCATAAAGAGAAGACTGCATGAAAGTAAATACAGAGGGTTCACTGCACGGTGCAAGCCACTCATAAGCCTCAAGAATAAAAAGGCTAGATTGGACTTTGCTAAAAAACATCTACAAAAGCCAGCACAGTTCTGGAAGAACATTCTTTGGACAGATGAAACCAAGATCAACCTCTACCAGAATGATGGAAAGAAAAAAGTATGGCGAAGGCGTGGTACAGCTCATGATCCAAAGCATACCACGTCATCTGTAAAACACGGCGGAGGCAGTGTGATGGCTTGGGCATGCATGGCTGCCAGTGGCACTGGGTCACTAGTGTTTATTGATGATGTGACACAGGACAGAAGCAGCCGGATGAATTCTGAGGTATTCAGAGACATACTGTGTGCTCAAATCCAGCCGAACTGATTGGTTGGTGTTTCATAATACAGATGGACAATGACCCAAAACATAAAGCCAAAGCAACCCAGGAGTTTATTAAAGCAAAGAAGTGGAATATTCTTGAATGGCCAAGTCAGTCACCTGATCTCAACCCAATTGAGCATGCATTTCACTTGTTAAAGACTAAACTTCAGACAGAAAGGCCCACAAACAAACAGCAACTGAAAACCGCTGCAGTAAAGGCCTGGCAGAGCATTAAAAAGGAGGAAACACAGCGTCTGGTGATGTCCATGAGTTCAAGACTTCAGGCAGTCATTGCCAACAAAGGGTTTTCAACCAAGTATTAGAAATGAACATTTTATTTACAATTCTTTAATTTGTCCAATTACTTTTGAGCCCCTGAAATGAAGGCATTGTGTTTAAAAAATGCTTTAGTTCCTCACATTTTTATGCAGTCATTTTGTTCAACCCACTGAATTAAAGCTGAAAGTCTGAACTTCAACTGCATCTGAATTGTTTTGTTCACAATTCATTGTGGTAATGTACAGAACCAAAATTAGAAAAATGTTGCCTCTGTCCAAATATTTATGGACCCAACTGTACGTTTAACCAGCGGTTATTTATGATGTTGCTTCAGCGACAGTTTGGAACTCTGTTAAATGGGTTTCTGGGCAACTAAAGGATTTCACTGGGCAGTACGTCTGCACTTTCTAGTACATTTTCACTTCCTAGTAGACTGGCTATGATTTATCCAGCTCTGTGTGTGTGTGTGTGTGTGTGTGTGTGCTGTCAGATAATGCTAACCAGAACTAAACAGCCAGTTAGGAACATTTCAGCAGCAGCTTGGTGACAACTTGGTGGCTTTTCTCTTTAATTGCAGTGTGTCTCATATTAAAACCATTCGATTGATGTATTATTCAGAAAAACAGGTGTGTGCATGTGCGTGCATGTATGTGTGTGCAAATGTTTGCTAGACAGATGCCCAACCAGGCTTTTAGTCTCCTGCTGTTCTCCTTTTTCTATGCCACAGCGTGTGTTAATCAGCTCCATCAGCACTGATGCTTCACTTTTGTGCTGCGGCTCATACACTGAATTTACGCTCTATAATTCCTCAATAGTTTACTCAGGTTTTTTTTGTAACTTTCTGCTTTTCACCTGTCTTCCTCCATCTCTCTCTCTCTCTCTCTGTCTTTCTTCAGAGCCAGAGAACAAGCAGAAAGACATTCTTAATAACAGCATCCCAGAAGGCAAGGACACAAGTGAGTTCTGAGCTCTTGAGTAGAGAAGAGTGTGTGTGTGTGTGTGTGTGTGTGTGTGTGTGTGTGTGTGAGAGAGATCAGAGGTGGACAAAGTACCCAACTTCATTACTTAAGTCAAAGTACAGATCCCACTGGTCAAATGTTACTCCGATACAAGTGAAAGTTGTCCAATCAAATTTTTACTTAAGTTAAAGTACTGAAGTATTTGCTTTTAAAAATACTTAAGTATTAAAAGTACATTTTCTGTCAACACATTGTTGTATTATTGCCACAACGCTTACAAAACCTAATGCCTCTGAAACAACCGCCTGGATTTACTGACTAACTTGTAGAACCTGTAGAATAAACACCTGGTAGAACGTTACAAAATGAAACACAACTTACAACCAAGCAGAATCATCAGTAAAGCCGAGGTCACAACCGGACGTACGATTTTTTGGCCGTACGATTTTTTGGCGTTTCCCAAATCGCTGCGTTTTTTTTTTTTTTTTTGTTCGTGGAGAAAGACGCGCGTTGGCTGTAAGTTTGTCTTGCAACCTGAAAAAAACGTAAGCGCCCCCAGAGTTTGTTTGACATGACAAAGAACCTCTGCGGCCGGTCTACGGCTCGAAAATCAGCACGTCACACGCGCGCCCTTCGTGCGTTTTTTGCACATAGACCGTCCGTAGGAGCATGTACGGCCGGTTGTGACCTAGGCTTAAGATGCTCGCTATTTTTTTCTCTTTGGCTACTGGTAAAAAAAAAAAAAATTCGTAGTAGCTATAGTAATTACACAAGGTCACAAAAGCTGTAATGTTAATGTTACCAAAGACAGAAATGTGAATTCACAAAATGAACGCATGCTGTGCCATCATGGTGGTTTAACGTTAAGCTAGCTAGTCAGTGAAACTTCACCTGACATGCTAGCAAACTCTTTTCAAACTCGAAATCATATTGGGTAGCTAACGTTACTAGAAAATAAACATTTCTACATTGTTTATTTGGCAAGATTATGCTAAAACATATTTCTGAAAGGACTTCAGATAAGTTAACGTTATTCATGTTAGCGTAACTCCGTTTTTACATGCTAACTAACAGTGTCCAAGTTAACTAGCTATGTGTTAACGTTAGCCGTGAACAACTTGGCGGGCAAATCCATAGAAAGTCATTTGACTAACCAGACTGCATAGCTATTGCAATGTTATCGCTAGCTCTAAAAGCACAGACAACTTCATTACAAGCTTTCTCTTGGAATACAACGTTTACATCCCTCAATATGCTTCTGCAGGTTGGACAGTGAGTTTTTGGAGGCCATGATGTGGTTCGTTTTAGGCAAACAAAGCGAACGTTTAAAACGAAACGAATCTTTAATCCTTTCCCCAGAACATTCCCCAGAAGAACCGCCTCCTTCCATTCTGCCATCAACTGATCTGATCGTGTTTAAATAATGCTACTAGGAAATCATTGATCTTGATTTGATCCAGTCTATGGACGTGCCGTGACCCTAGTGATTACTGACCGGCTCTCAGTGTCACCCGCGAAAAAACCAATCATGTTTTAGAAAAGAAAAAAAACATCCACTTTCAAAGCTGCTTCATAGTAACGAGTAACGAGGACCTTGATAGAAATGTAGTGGAGTGAAAAGTACGATATTTGTCTTTCAAATGTAGTGAAGTTAAAGTTATAAGTTTCCAAAAAAAATAGTAGTTAAGTAAAGTACAGGTAGTCGTCGACTTACAACCGATCGACTTTACGACCGTCTGGTTATGACTGGCAAGTGTTTCCTAGCTGAGCTAGCTGAGCGTACGACAGTTTCCGCCCCAGCTCCCAACAGCGCCTCTCGCTGCGTACAACAGTTTCCGCCCCGGCTCCAGGCACATGCGCAGTGTCTCTCGCGCTCCCTCGCGCACTCCGTCATACAGTTTCCGCCCCAGCTCCTGGTTTATGAAACGAGCAAATGCTCCCGCCAGCCCGATCGCTGCAACAGCTGATGATGACGTAGACGACCCACAGCCAAGCACCAGTGATGCCAGCGGTCACTAAGTTTTGTATTTTGCTATGTTTTACATTTGTATTTTGGTATGTTTCAAACTAAAATGTTTTCTATTTTTCACCCCTGTATTTCGTATTTTTTGTTTTGCACATATTAAACGAATTGTACTGTACGCAGTGTAGTATGCAGTGTTTGACTTAAACCAAATAATGAGCCAAGGTAATGAAATAAGAAAATGTTGATAAAATAAGACTTTAAGATGATTACAATATCATTACACATCACAATATACTTACCTTCATTTAACATAGGCCGACTTACGACCAGATCGGTTTACGACCGGTCAGTCGTAACCAAACGCAGTCGTAAGTCGACGACTCCCCGTACAGATACTCAAAAAGTGTACTTAAATACAGTACTCAAGTAGAAGTACGTCATTACTGTCCACCCCTGGTGTGTACACTTGTACTTGCTTGTTTGCAACCACAACTGCTTGCGTCATTGACTGCTGCTATGTTGGAAGATACATCCAGTGGTAAAAGTACAGACTGGAAGGTGAAGAGGAGTTACATTTAGAAGTTTGTAGTCATTTCTCAAATCTATTTTAAAAACAATTATTTCGACTGCTTCAAAAGCTGGATATCTAACTCGCTATATAACATATTTAGTGATAAAAGAGCACTCACCGGGCGAGGAGGCTGCACTATTTGAGGTAGCGGATTGACATGAATCTTGTTCGATTGACTCCGTGATCGTTTGGGAAGATTCTTCAATAACTTTGTGTTTCTTTCTGCGCTCTGTAAGCCTGGCATTTTGTGCTACCGCTTTAAATTTGGGCGGCACGGTGGTGTAGTGGTTAGCGCTGTCGCCTCACAGCAAGAAGGTCCGGGTTCGAGCCCAGCGGCCAGCGAGGGCCTTTCTGTGTGGAGTTTGCATGTTCTCCCCGTGTCCGCGTGGGTTTCCTCCGGGTGCTCCGGTTTCCCCCACAGTCCAAAGACATGCAGGTTAGGTTAATATGGGACAGCCTTAGCCTGAGGTGCCCTTGAGCGAGGCACCTAACTCTCAACTGCTCCCCGAGCGCTGTTAGCATGGCTGCCCACTGCTCTGGGTATTTGTGTGTGCATGTGTGTGTTCACTGCTTCAGATGGGTTAAATGCAGAGAGGAATTTCACAAGTGTGTGATGAATAAAGTTGTGCTTTAATACCATCTTTGATTTTGTTGCGGCCCATATTTTGTGTTGGAGCCCAGTCTAGATCCATAAAATTGTAGAGATCGGCCGGTTTCCCTAACGGAAAGAAAAAACGAAATAAAAGCAGCGTCATCAAAAATTTCATACAGCTCTTTTTGAAATGAAATAATCGTAGAAGCCTTTGATCATCAGATCATGGCAAGTTTCTGCACAACCAGGCTATATATCGCGATCTTTCATTAATAACTCGTCCGTAACACTTATTAATAAAATATTCACTGCAGACTCGTGTGGTTTTTGCTTTCTCATCTCTTAGATCAGCCCGGCTTATGTTGATGTCTACGCTCCGTGGATGACTTTTTTTTTTTTTCCTCCTTGATTATTTAAAATTGCTGGAATTCTAAAGAACTTACAAGTCGCCTTGCCTCAAATAGTGCTGCGCCCGCATCCAGTTACAGCACAAAGAGTCGGCATAGTGAAGAAACGAAAGGAATTCTTGAGCGTAACAAACCTCTCGAGCATATCTTTGATAGTAAATGTGCGCTGTGTGAGTTTGTGTATATCCTCCAACATGGCCGACTTCCAGTTCAAAGCCTCGCGCATAATTAGCTATGAAGTCACGTGCAAACGAAGAGTTGAGGACCAGAATACATTTTTTAGGACATTTTTGGGAAGTGAGGACATTTTGGCAGGTCCTCAGTTCTTCAAAGGGCTGCTTGAGGGTTAAGACTTAGTTTCAGGGTTCAGATAGGATGAGGTTCAGGTGAGGGTCAGGGTAAGGGTTGGGGTTAGGCATTTATTGTTGTGATGGTTAAGGGTAGGGTAAGGGGCTAGAGAAAGCATTATGCCAACGAGAGTCCCCACAAAGATAGAAGTACACGTGCGTGTGTGTGTGTGTGTGTGTGTGTGTGTACTTGAATGCTGTATGTTTATTTTTCTCTACAACTATGAATCATTGTGGACAATAGGAGATCAGCCATCTGACCATCACTACTTTGAGTACTGATAATTTCACAGATGTTTAGCTGTGGTTAAAAGCCTGAGCCAAATAACAGTTCCCTTTTTCCAAAATGTGATAAAATGTGAACATTTCAAATGCAGGTTTTCTCTTTTCTCTTACAACGCTGTTTGTTTTGCGTGTTCTTGAAAACACATTCTTGCAGACTTTCTAGCAATAAGGCCTGAAGGCCGTTTCTTGAATAGAATATCGGTTATTTGTTAAAGGAGAACCGAAGGCAAATTTTTTATTATCAAAATTCTATTTATCTCATTTTATTAAATACAGGAATGCATTTTTGATCGCCATTTTGTCGCTGCTAAAGCGAGTTATGAGTGTTTGAAATATGCTCTGTAATATATCAGTCCATATGTCAAAGCAACGGCCGTAAACGAGATTCGCTGAGACCTGTGCGAGACATCGTAGGACGGAAGTAAAACATACAGCGGAAATCAAAGTCGCCGACATCCGCCAATGTTGTCAAAAGACGCGCGCGCCTTCTTTCGAATGCTGATGTAATCAAGCCGGAAGTTTGTTTTGTTTTGATAGCGATCAGGAAAGTTTGAAAAAAGTAGGCAGGAATCATCATTTAAACTCGTTTTTGTGCAATACTTCGTTTGGAAAACAGTTTTCAAAATGGCGGCCCTGACACCTGGCTGACACTTCACGTATCGAAGTCTTGCACAAGTCTCGTGAAGATCGCACGGATAAGCGACGCCTGCCGTTGACCAAACGAACTAAATTCAACACGGCTAAAAACCAAACAGGCCGATAAGTATAATATTTAATTGCGATTAGTTGCCAATACGAGTCACGATATACAGTGGTGCTTGAAAATTTGTGAACCCTTTAGAATTTTCTATATTTCTGCATAAATATGACCTAAAACATCATCAGATTTTCACACAAGTCCTAAAAGTAGATAAAGAGAGCCCAGTTAAACAAATGAGACAAAAATATTATACTTGGTCATTTATTTATTGAGGAAAATTATCCAATATTACATATCTGTGAGTGGCAAAAGTATGTGAACCTTTGCTTTCAGTATCTGGTGTGACCCCCTTGTGCAGCAATAACTGCAACTAAACATTTCCGGTAACTGTTGATCAGTCCTGCACACCGGCTTGGAGGAATTTTAGCCCGTTCCTCCGTACAGAACAGCTTCAACTCTGGGATGTTGGTGGGTTTCCTCACATGAACTGCTCACTTCAGGTCCTTCCACAACATTTTGATTGGATTAAGGTCAGGACTTTGACTTGGCCATTCCAAAACATTAACTTCATTCTTCTTTAACCATTCTTTGGTAGAACGACTTGTGTGCTTAGGGTCGTTGTCTTGCTGCATGACCCACCTTCTCTTGAGATTTAGCCCATGTTTACATTAGACCGTATCAGCGGATCATCAGATTAACGTTTTTAAAACGATTAGTGTGCACACAGCAACGCCAATACACGGATACGCTCGGCTCCGCAGGCATCCTGCGCTCCAAATCACTCCGCCCTGAACAGCGAGTGCCCTCTGGAGGGTGTGCACTCTGGCCCTGCGCAGCTCACAGAGCGCGCGAGTGAAGTGAACAAGCTGTGATTCGGGACTGAGCCGCTGTGTGTGTGATCCCAGCGCATATCACTTACCACTTGCAAGTGGAAGGATGGCAAGCCTAAAGACAATCATAACTATACACTGGGCAGTATTTGCATCAGTATTTGCAGTATTTTCATACTTTTATACTCTTTAATGAAAGGTGATACAAGGCGGAAGTCTGCGCCGTTTTTCAGCAGTCGCGTCACATGACCAACGCCAGCGAATCAGGAAGGTGGATGTCACAGTGACGTTGTCCAATGAGACGCCAGCTAGAGCTCAGCACAGCGTATCCGCGTATTCTGAATGTTTACACAGCACCGGAGCTGACACGATCTGGATTGAATACGTGGACGCTGGCGGATTCCCGTTTCCCGGCGTTTCCAGGCGGTTTAATGTAAACGGACAGTGCATCCGCGAAGAAAACGAGACAGATACGGTCTAATGTAAATGTAGCCTTAGTTCATGGACAGATGTCCTGACATATTTTCCTTTAGAATTTGCTGGGATAATTCAGAATTCATTGTTCCATCAGTGATGGCAAGCCGTCCTGGCCCAGATGCAGCAAAACGGGCCCAAACCATGATACTACCACCACCATGTTTCACAGATGTGATAAGTGTCTTATGCTGGAATGCATTGTTTTGAATTTTGTTTTCCTTTCTCCAAACATAACACTTCTCATTTAAACCAAAAAGTTCTATTTTGGTCTCATCTGTCCACAAAACATTTTTCCAATAGCCTTCTGGCTTGTCCATGTGATCTTTAGCAAACTGCAGATGAGCAGCAATGTTCTTTTTGGAGAGCAGTGGCTTTCTCCTCGCAACCCTGCCATGCACACCATTGTTGTTCAGTGTTCTCCTGATGGTGGACTCATGAACATTAACATTAGCCAATGTGAGAGAGGCCTTCAGTTGCTTAGAAGTTACCCTGGGGTCCTTTGTTACCTCGCTGACTATTACATGCCTTGCTCTTGGAGTGATCTTTGTTGGTTGACCACTCCTGGGGAGGGTAACAATGGTCTTGCATTTCCTCCATTTGTACACAATCTGTCTGACTGTGGATTGGTGGAGTCCAAACTCTTTAGAGATGGTTTTGTAACCTTTTCCAGCCTGATGAGCATCAACAACGCTTTTTCTGAGGTCCTCAGAAATCTCCTTTGTTCGTGCCATGATACACTTCCACAAACATGTGTTGTGAAGATCAGACTTTGATAGATCCCTGTTCTTTAAATAAAACAGGGTGCCCACTCACACCTGATTGTCATCCCACTGATTGAAAACACCTGACTCTAATTTCACCTTCAAATTAACTGCTAATCCTGGAGGTTCACATACTTTTGCCACTCACAGATATGTAATATTGGATCATTTTCCTCAATAAATAAATAAATGATCAAGTATTATAATTTTGTCTCATTTGTTTAACTGGGTTCTCTTTATCTACTTTTAGGACTTGTGTGAAAATCTGATGTTTTAGGTCATATTTATGCAGAAATATAAAAGATTCTAAAGGGTTCACAAACTTTCAAGCACCACTGTAAGGTTACTAAAACCGTAATTGAATAACAGGCTAATTAAGAAATAAAGCGATTTTAAAAATGACTTCGGTTCTCCTTTAACCGGAGTTCCTCTTTTCATTTTTATTGTTAATGGCACTCATATTCATACATTGATGCATGTCGTTGGTGCAGATTGAATCAGTCACGCTTCCATATTAAAGAGGTCTGTAGTCATTTCTCGGATTTTCAGTTTTGTTTTGTTTTTTTAGCAGTGATTACTAAGCTGTGGACTAATTTTCATCTATGAAAGCACTGCATTTTAAAATACAGCCTCATATTTTGCCCTGATTTTACCCCGAGGACACAGATTATAAATGTTTTTTTGCTGTCTCCTCACAACCTTCAGGGAGGTTTGTTGGTGGTTACCGTGGCTTGTTGTCAGGCGTAACAGTGCGTCCAGGAAGTGTGGAGCCTCACAGTGTGGTGGAGTGTCTGTACGCCTGCAGGGAGGGTCTGGATTTTGGAGATCTCGAGAGCCTTGGCTCTGGCATGAAGGTATTATGACTGAACACTACAGCCACTTTGCCCTCCCTCTGTTCTCTCACTGTCTCTCCATATACAGTGGGGCAAAAAAGTATTTAATCAGCCACCAATTCTGCAAGTTCTCCCACTTAAAAAGATGAGAGAGGCTTGTAATTTTCATCATAGGTACACTTCAACTATGAGAGACAGAATGGGGGGAAAGAATCCAGGAAATCACATTGTAGGATTTTTAATGAATTAATTGGTAAATTCCTCGGTAAAATAAGTATTTGGTCACCTACAAACAAGCAAGATTTCTGGCTCTCACAGACCTGTAACTTCTTCTTTAAGAGGCTCCTCTGTCCTCCACTCGTTACCTGTATTAATGGCACCTGTTTGAACTCGTTATCAGTATAAAAGACACCTGTCCACAACCTCAAACAGTCACACTCCAAACTCCACTATGGCCAAGACCAAAGAGCTGGCAAAGGACACCAGAAACAAAATTGTAGACCTGCACCAGGCTGGGAAGACTGAATCTGCAATAGGTAAGCAGCTTGGTGTGAAGAAATCAACTGTGGGAGCAATTATTAGAAAATGGAAGACATACAAGACCTCAAATCCTGCAGTGCCAGACGTGTCCCCCTGCTTAAGCCAGTACATGTCCAGGCCCGTCTGAAGTTTGCTAGAGAGCATTTGGATGATCCAGAAGAGGATTGGGAGAATGTCATATGGTCAGATGAAACCAAAATAGAACTTTTTGGTAAAAACTCAACTTGTCGTGTTTGGAGGAGAAAGAATGCTGAGTTGCATCCAAAGAACACCATACCTACTGTGAAGCATGGGGGTGGAAACATCATGCTTTGGGGCTGTTTTTCTGCAAAGGGACCAGGACGACTGATCCGTGTAAAGGAAAGAATGAATGGGGCCATGTATCGTGAGATTTTGAGTGAAAACCTCCTTCCATCAGCAAGGGCATTGAAGATGAAACGTGGCTGGGTCTTTCAGCATGACAATGATCCCAAACACACCGCCCGGGCAACGAAGGAGTGGCTTCGTAAGAAGCATTTCAAGGTCCTGGAGTGGCCTAGCCAGTCTCCAGATCTCAACCACATAGAAAATCTTTGGAGGGAGTTGGAAGTCCGTGTTGCCCAGCGACAGCCCCAAAACATCACTGCTCTAGAGGAGATCTGCATGGAGGAATGGGCCAAAATACCAGCAACAGTGTGAGAGAACCTTGTGAAGACTTACAGAAAATGTTTGACCTCTGTCACTGCCAACAAAGGGTATATAACAAAGTATTGAGATGAACTTTTGTTATTGACCAAATACTTATTTTCTGCGATAATTTGCAAATAAATTCTTTAAAAATCAGACAGTGTGATTTCCTGGATTCTTTCCCCCCATTCTGTCTCTCATAGTTGAGGTATGCCTATGATGAAAATTACAGGCCTCTCTCATCTTTTTAAGTGGAAGAACTTGCACAATTGGTGACTGACTAAATACTTTTTTGCCCCACTGTACACTTTTAAATCCAAATTATTTGAACACCATCTCTGCCAATGTTAATATATTTTAAAATGGTTTCTGTTTTATAAAATATTAAACCAAGCCAAGTGGCTGTTCAATTGCTCCTCTTAATAATACAGAAGAACTGCTTTTCCTCTACATCGCAGTGCTCATGTTTCCTCAGGTTCATGTGAACCCTAGTCAGTCCGTGCTGGTGTTGGAGGGAGACGACATTGAGAGCTTCAACCGAGCAGTTCAGCAGGTGACATATAGAAACTCTCTGCGATTCGCCACGCCTGGAGTTCGCCCTCTCAAACTCAGCACGTCCCTCAGGTACATACACCTGCACGCATTCAAGTGTGGGAGTATCTGTTACAGAAACTGCAACATTTACCTGGAACTTTGAGTTAATCGCCTTACTAGAGCCCTCAAACTTCAAAAACATGTTGGCCAGTCTAGTTTCACTACTCCTCTGAGTTGAACTGGAGTTACTGAATAATTCATATTAGTGATTGAGTAATATTCCTTCAAAAAATTGAAAAATCAACCAGAGACACCATTTACTTTAAAATGCGTTCCGGAAAAAACCTCTGAATACTTTTTTTATTTTTAATGAACGTAATCTATTCAATATTAGGCGTGTTGTTTTAATGTGTACAATGAAACGTTGACTATTTATTAAAGCCGGAAAGATTTTCATTCCTAGAATTTCACTCTTAATGTCTAAGTTGTTGAGGCTTGAATTAAGGTGAGGCAGCAAGAAGGCTCTGGGTTCGAGCCCCGGGGCCGGCGAGGGCCTTTCTGTGTGGAGTTTGCATGTTCTCCCCGTGTCCGCGTGGGTTTCCTCCGGGTGCTCCGGTTTCCCCCACAGTCCAAAGACATGCAGGTTAGGTTAACTGGTGACTCTAAATTGACCGTAGGTGTGAATGTGAGTGTGAATGGTTGTCTGTGTCTATGTGTCAGCCCTGTGATGACCTGGCGACTTGTCCAGGGTGTACCCCGCCTTTCGCCCGTAGTCAGCTGGGATAGGCTTGTCCATGACCCTGTAGAACAGGATAAGCAGCTACAGATAATGGATGAATGTTGCTCAATACAAACAGCTCATGTACGCTTATTTTTTTTTTTTCTTCTCATGAACGCCAATGAAAAATTGGTCGAATTTGAGTTTTCCAATAAATTTGGCTTCACACTGGAGTGCGTTCAGTTAATTTCCTGCTTTAGAAGCTGAAAAGGAAGATATCGAATAGTCGTTCTCTCTATGGAGAAATGTGAAACAATGAACTCACCCTGCATAAAAAAGAAACAGGAAAACTGATACGGCAGATCCATTTAAAGGATCGATGCAGACAGATACAGTGAGTCAGATTTAATCTGGCCTAAAGAAATCAGCGATTGGGAAATTGATATTCAGTAGTGGAGAACGCAGGATTCAGAAACACATTTAGTGGCCCTGACAGCTACTAGCTACAGCCCCATTCACACCTGACATTCACGCACATCTCAAGCAATCCAATTACAAGCAGACGGCCAAGACACGGAGCCGTTTACTCCTGGCAGTATGAACTCGCCTTCAGTGAAAGGAGAACTGAAGTCATTTTTAAACTTGCTTTATTTCTTAATTAACCTGTTATTCAATTACGGTTTTAGTAACCTTATATCGTGACTCGTATTGGCAACTAATTACAATTAAATATTATACTTATCGGCCTATTCGGTTTTTAGCCATGTTGAATTTAGTTCGTTTGGTCCACGGCAGGCGTCGCTTATCCGCGCGATCTTCACGAGACTTGTGCAAGACTTCGGAACATGAAGTGTCAGCGCCGCCATTTTGAAAACTGTTTTCCAAACGAAGTATTGCATAAAAACGAGTTTAAATGACGATTACTGCCGACTTTTTTCAAACTTTCCTGATCGCTATTAAAACAAAACAAACTTCCAGCTTGATTACATCAGCATTCGAAAGAGAGCGCGCACATCTTTTGACAACGTTGGTAGATGTCGGTGACTTTGATTTCCGCTGTACATTTTACTTCCGTCCTACAAAGTCTCGCACAGGTCTCAACGAATCTCGTTTACGGCCGTTGCTTTGACGCATGGACTGATATATTACGGAGCATATTTCAAACACTCATAACTCGCTATAGCAGCGACAAAATAGCGATCAAAAATGCGTTCCGATATTTAATAAAATGAGAAATAGAATTTTGATAATAAAAAAAAATGCCTTCAGTTCTCCTTGAACACTCATGATGGGATTTCATTCACTGGAGGAAGGATATCACACACCTTTACAGAAGCAGTCAGAAGTTTGGACACACCTTCTAATTCAGTGGTTTTTCTTTATTTTTAATTATTTAAAAGACTTTCATGTCTGAAAGTAATGATGGATGTCGTTTCTCTTTACTTCGTTGAGCGGTTCTTGACATAATATGGATTACTGCAGTGATGGAATAGGGCTGTTTACTGTATTATTATTACGTACTATTTCCTGTTTGATCTCAACCGCATTAAGAAGGCAAGAAATTGCACTAATTAACTTTTGAGGACGCAAAGCTGTTAATTGAAAAGCATTCCGGGTGACTCCCTCATGAAGCTGGTTAAGGTAATGCCAATAGCGTGCAAAGCGTCATGAAGGTAAACGAAAGTAGATACGTTGAAGAATCTAAAATATGAGAGATTTTTTTTCTTTGCCCCACAATTCCATCTACAGTGGTGCTTGAAAGTTTGTGAACCCTTTAGAATTTTCTATATTTCTGCATAAATATGACCTAAAACATCATCAGATTTTCACACAAGTCCTAAAAGTAGATAAAGAGAACCCAGTTAAACAAATGAGACAAAAATATTATACTTGGTCATTTATTTATTGAGGAAAATGATCCAATATTACATATCTGTGAGTGGCAAAAGTATGTGAACCTCTAGGATTAGCAGTTAATTTGAAGGTGAAATTAGAGTCAGGTGTTTTCAATCAATGGGATGACAATCAGGTGTGAGTGGGCACCCTGTTTTATTTAAAGAACAGGGATCTATCAAAGTCTGATCTTCACAACATGTTTGTGGAAGTGTATCATGGCACGAACAAAGGAGATTTCTGAGGACCTCAGAAAAAGCGTTGTTGATGCTCATCAGGCTGGAAAAGGTTACAAAACCATCTCTAAAGAGTTTGGACTCCACCAATCCACAGTCAGACAGATTGTGTACAAATGGAGGAAATTCAAGACCATTGTTACCCTCCCCAGGAGTGGTCGACCAACAAAGATCACTCCAAGAGCAAGGCATGTAATAGTCGACAAGGTCACAAAGGACCCCAGGGTAACTTCTAAGCACCTGAAGGCCTCTCTCACATTGGCTAATGTTAATGCTCATGAGTCCACCATCAGGAGAACACTGAACAACAATGGTGTGCATGGCAGGGTTGCAAGGAGAAAGCCACTGCTCTCCATAAAGAACATTGCTGCTCATCTGCAGTTTGCTAAAGATCACGTGGACAAGCCAGAAGGCTATTGGAATAATGTTTTGTAGATGGATGAGACCAAAATAGAACTTTTTGGTTTAAATGAGAAGCGTTATGTTTGGAGAAAGGAAAACACTGCATTCCAGAATAAGAACCTTATGCCATCTGTGAAACATGGTGGTGGTAGTATCATGGTTTGGGCCTGTTTTGCTGCATCTGGGCCAGGACGGCTTGCCATCATTAATGGAACAATGAATTCTGAATTATCCCAGTGAATTCTAAAGGAAAATGTCAGGACATCTGTCCATGAACTGAACCTCAAGAGAAGGTGGGTCATACAGCAAGACAACGACCCTAAGCACACAAGTCGTTCTACCAAAGAATGGTTAAAGAAGAATAAAGTTAATGTTTTGGAATGGCCAAGTCAAAGTCCTGACCTTAATCCAATCGAAATGTTGTGGAAGTACCTGAAGCGAGTAGTTCATGTGAAGAAACCCACCAACATCCCAGAGTTGAAGCTGTTCTGTACGGAGGAATGGGCTAAAATTCCTCCAAGTCGGTGTGCAGGACTGATCAACGGTTACCGAAAACGTTTAGTTGCAGTTATTGCTGCACAAGGGGGTCACACCAGATACTGAAAGCAAAGGTTCACATACTTTTGCCACTCACAGATATGTAATATTGGATCATTTTCCTCCATAAATAAATGACCAACTATAATATAATATTTTTTCTCATTTGTTTAACGGGGTTCTTTTTACTTTTAGGACTTGTGTGAAAATCTGATGTTTTAGGTCATATTTATGTAGAAAATTTGAAAGGGTTCACAAACTTTCAAGCACCCCTGTATGTTCCATATGTTGTTTCATAGTTTTGATATGTCCAGTATTGTTCTCCAATGTAGAAAATAGTCAGAATACACTGCTTTTATGTTGCACAGGCAGTAATGTCCCAGGAATCCTCTCTCATGCACCTGTATGGACTGCTTCAGATGTTTTTATCACATGGTCTTTGAGCAGAACTTATAAATAAATGAGAGATGAATAGAGAAGCTGTGAAAAGCAGCTGCTTTTGTCTCTGCTGTTCTAGCGTCACATTAGCCTAATGGCAGAGAGCGCTACCATTCAGTGTGATTTCCAAACAGTTTCGCAGTTATGCATTTTGGGGTTAGGGCCATGACGCAGTCGATTAGGCGGATCCTTTGTTGCTGTGACGCACTGAGACAAATTTGCGTTCACATGTTGCCATATGCATCCCAGACCACCTCAGAACAAGGTTTAAGTGATCAGTTCTTGAAGATGCATTCGACCCTGTTCACACCTGCACAGTCCACTTGTGATCCACTCACCCAGGACACGTATTAATACCAGGTGCGTATGAGGCATCCATCCATTATCCGTAACCGCTTATCCTTTGTTTTCGTCTGTTTGTTCTCAACGTAACTCAAAAAGTAGTGAACGGAGTTTGATGAAATTTGGTGTACAGCTTTAGTATTATCCTAGGTTCAAATGATTTGAGTCTGAAGTTGATAATCTGTGGCTTGCCGGAGGTATGCACTCTACCGTATGCCCTTCTAATTATATATGTAATTAACCCACAACAAGAGGTAAGCGGTAACTGTAACTGTGTTTCCAGTGATGTATCTGTGAAGTTGATGATCATTTGCAGACGACATTACTGCGATTGGTTTCATCATCAATGATCAAGAGTCAAAGCACCACCAGGAGGTTCAGCAACCGGCCTCCTGGTGTAGCCGCAACGACCTTTTACGGTACTCAATGCTCTTAAAACCATCGAGATGCACATCGACTTTAGGAAACACATCTTCCCCCTCCTCACTCATCCTTAATAATTCATCACTGTCATTTCGTTCAAGTTTCTGAGAACTACAATCACACGGGATCTCAAATGGGAGATGCATATATCATCCGTCAAGAAGAAAGCTCAGGAAAGGATGTATTTCTTATGGCAGATGGCAAAGTTTCATCTACACAAGGTTATACTGGTGCAATTCTATACTGCCACTGTAGACCGCATCCTCACGTCTGCCATCACTATCTGGTTTGGTGCAGTGAGAAAAGAGGAATCTGGAACACACGATCAGGACCACTGAGAAAATCATCAGCTGCAGTCTGTAGCATTTGAAGACCTGTATATTGTCAAGACAGAGGCGAGGCAATGATGCCTCCCACCTTGCTAATTCTCTCTGTCTGGCATATCAGTGCAGTGATGTGGCTGCTGTGACAGCTCCAGCAATCAAAGTTTCTCTGGAAGAATTACAGCAGTGGTTTCCTGTTGCCTTCTACTGGATTATTTACACAACCATGGGCAATTTAGAGTAGCCTGTTAACCGCATGTCTTTGGACTGTGGGGGAAACCGGAGCACCTGGAGGAAACCCACGCAGACACGGGGAGAACATGCGAACTCCGCACAGAAAGGCCCCCGTCGGCCACTGGGCTCGAACCCAGAACCTTTTTGCTGTGAGGCAACAGTGCTAACCACTACACCACCGTGCTGCCCACCCTGTTAATTACCTAGTCCAAAAACTACCGCCAGGAAAGTGATTCCACTTCCAACAAAAACTGCACATTATCGAAAAAGGTTCGGTACACTAGCAGTTTCTGCTATTAACCAGGCAGGCTGGGCAGCATTCACCAATTACAAGCAATCTTTCACTAAATGTTTTTATAAATAATAATATTCCTGGTTCCTGCAATAATAATAATAATAATAATAATGATCCATTATTTTACAAGTTAAATATAATTATTTTAAATACCATTAATAAATAGTACTATTTGTTAAATATACTACTTATTAATAGTTTGTATAATAATAATAAATATTATTATTATTCCACTCCATTTTTAATGCACACTGAACTGCATGCAGCTGCTATTTCTGCCTCCACTGTAGTATAAAGTAAAACAGAGCCTAGCATTTCTGCTAAAGGTGGAATATTTGTATATTAGGATGGTTTGGATTTGTATATTAGGACTGTCATTTTTTTTTTTTTTCTTTTTATACACACACAGGCTAGAAGCAAGCTCTCGGCGCCGTCCTCCCATTCTCACCCTCCTTTTATCAGGCGCAGTCACTGAAGGAGACACACAAGCACACGTTAATTGATAACAGGTGTAGTGACATGACCACTCACCTTCCCTGACTCCACCCTCCAGTCACAGACTGACGCTCGGCCACGCCCCCACTGCCACATGCCCCCACTGCCACATACCGCCACCGCCCAACTCAGGCCGGGGAGCCATCCGGCCTGAAGCTGACACACACGCGCGCACACACACCCCCGTGGACCACCTCGAATTTAAATGGCTGGAGTGCAAGATACCGATGGGTGATCCGTGTGTTGGCATCCTTCATGCGGTGGCGCCACTGGAGGGGCATGTGGTCCAAACAGAGGGTGAAAGGGCGCCCCAGCAGGTAGTACCGGAGGGCGAGGACTGCCCACTTGATGCCTAGGCACTCTTTTTCAATCGTACTGTACCTGCCTTCCCACATCGACAACTTTTGGCTAATGTACAGCACGGGACGCTCCTCCCCCTCCACCTCCTGGGACAGAACGGCCCCCAGCCCTCTGTCCGATGCGTCTGTCTGTAAAATAAAGGGGAGAGAAAAGTCAGGGGAGTGTAACAGTGCCCCCCCCCCCCACACACACACACACACACAGTGCAGCCTTTATCTTGGAGAAAGCCTGTTGGCATTGCTCTGTCCACTGGACCGGATCTGGTGCTCCCTTTTTAGTGAGATCAATCAGCGGGCTGGTGATGTCCAAATAATTAGGTATGAACCTCCGATAGTAGCCAGCCAGCCCCAGGAACTGTCTCACCCCCTTTTTGGTCTTGGGCCTCAGGCAGGCTGCAATCGCTGCCGTCTTATTAATTTGGGGACTCACCTGCCCATGACCCAAGTGGAACCCCAGATACTGTACTTCCACCCGCCCAATCGCACATTTCCTTGGGTTGGCTGTGAGACCCGCCCGCCTCAGCAACTTTCGGACGGCCCTAAGGTGTTCAAGGTGCCGCGGCCAGTTATTACTATAGATGATAATGTCATCCAGATACGCGGCTGTATAGGTGGCGTGGGGGCGGAGGACCCTGTCCATAAGCCGCTGGAACGTCACGGGCGCCCCAAACAGTCCAAAAGGAAGTGTGACGAACTGGTGTAAGCCAAACGGTGTGGAAAAGGCAAATTTCTCTCAGGATAGAGGAGTCAAGGGGATCTGCCAATATCCCTTTGTTAAATACAGTGTCAAATAAAAATGAGCAGCGCCTAACCGATCGAGCAATTCATCAATGTGAGGCATTGGGTATGCGTCAAATTTAGACACCGCATTGACCTTTCTATAGTCCACACAGAACCGGACCGACCTGTCGGTCTTGGGAACCAGGACCACTGGGCTGCTCCAGTCACTATGGGACTCCTCGATTATGCCCATTTCGAGCATGGCCTTGAGTTCATCCCGAACCACCTTGTTTTTGTGTTCAGGCAATTGGTAAGGGCGGCTATGCACTACCACCCCTGGGGGCATTTTGATGTGGTGTTCTACGAGGTGGGTACGACCAGGAAGGGGCGAGAACACGTCGGAAAATTCCTTCTGCAACTTGGCTACCTCTGTGAGTTGGGCCGGTGAGAGGTGGTCTCCACAAGGGACCATACTGGTTTGAGATGTTATCTTTTTTACCTCCGGCCCCAGCTCCGCCTTCTCTGGGACTACTGATGCCAACGCCACGGGAACCCCCTCATTCCAGCGTTTTAAAAGGTTGAGGTGGTAGATTTGCAGTGCCCCGCCCCTATCCATTCGCTTCACCTCATAGTCGACGTCCCCGACTCGCTGTGTGACCTCAAAGGGCCCTTGCCATTTGGCGACTAGTTTAGAACCCGACGTGGGCAATAATATGAGCACTTTGCCTCCCAGCGTGAACTCCCTAAGGCGCGTGCCCCTGTCATACAGCCGGCTTTGACGTTCTTGTGCCTGTCGCAAATTCTCCTGTGTTAGGTGCGCGAGGATGTGGAGTTTTGCGCGCAGGTCAAGAATGTACTGAATTTCGTTCTTACTGGGTGAAGGTCCCTCCTCCCAATTTTCATGTAGTACGTCCAAAATGCCACGCGGCTTACACCCATATAACAATTAAAACGGTGAAAACCCTGTGGAGGCTTGCGGGACCTCTCATACTGCAAATAACAGGGGCTCGAGCCACTTATCCCAATTACGTGCATCTTCACTGACGAACTTCCGAATTATATTTTTGAGAGTTTGATTGAACCATTCTACTAAGCCATCCGTTTGTGGGTGATAAATGCTGGTGCGGATAGACTTAATCCCCAGTAATCCATACAGCTCACGCAGTGTGCGTGACATGAATGTAGTGCCTTGGTCTGTCAGGATTTCTTTCTGAATCCCGACCCAGGAGATAAAGCGCTTCTGCAATACTGCGTGCTGAGATATTGCGGAGAGGCACTGCTTCCGGATATCGCGTTGCATAGTCTACCAGAACTAAAATAAAGCGATATCCCCGTGCTGACCGATCTAATGGCCCGACGAGATCCATCCGAATTCTTTCAAATGGGGTCTCAATTAAAGGGAGAGGGCGCAAAGGCACTTTTGGAGTGGCCAGGGGATTTACTAATTAGCATTCACGGCACGCCGCACACCACCAACAGACATTCCCGTGAATCCCTGGCCAATAGAACCGGGCCATTATTCGGGCTTGTATTATCCTGGCCCGAGTGCCCAGCCATGGGATTAAAGTGAGCCGCTTGGAATACAAATTCCCGGCGGCTCTTTGGAATTAATAACGGTGTTGTCTCTTCGCCAGTTTGAGTGTCCTGCGTCACTCTGTATAGCCTATCCTTAATAATAGCAAAGTAGGGGAAGGCCGGCATCGCATTTGGCTGGAGACTTTGACCATCGATTACTCTCACTTGGTCAAATGCATGCCGTAGAGTCTCATCTCGCGACTGCTCTAACAGGAAATCCCCAAGGGAATCCCTGAGAGAGCGAGGAGAGGCGGGGCGCTCCTCACTCCACGTGGCAGCCTGACGCGGTGCTGACGTAGACGGCTCTGTGACAGCTTCTCCCGCCAATGCTACTCCAGGGCTTTCCCTAGCTAAATTATGACAGGACCCACTCTTCACTATGTGCATCATTAATTCCTTAAACCCCGGCCAATCAGTCCCCAAAATTAGCGAGTGGGTGAGATGAGGATTAACCGCCGCCTTTACGCTATATTTTTTTTCCTCAAAATAGAATGTGGACGGACACCAAAGGGTAGTTGTGAACATCCCCGTGCACACACAACACCTTCACCATTTGTGCTCTCCCCAATGCCTCACCTTGCACCAGGCTTTGGTGGATTGAGGTCTGGTTACAGCCGGAATACACCAAAGCCTGATACGTATCCCCTTGGACACTAACCGGTATTTGATATGCTCTGGCCCGATCGAGGGCGGTTTCTGGCGCGTCGGGGACCCGGACCACCATGCCCACCTCTATCGTGGAGCACTGATGTTGGAGATGTCCCAGCTCCCCACAGCGCCAGCACACCGGTGCAGAGGGAGAGCCTGGGACATCACGGACATCACACCTGAGGGGGAGGAGACACAGACAAGGAAGGGGGAAATGGGAGGACACCACGGGTGCACTGGGCCAGCTGGGGGGGAGCCGGCCCCCACCTCCGCGGTGGGGGAATGGGGTGAGGACGGGAAACAGAGGGAGAAGAGAGAGGAGAAGAGGAGACAAGGCGTCCTGCTGCCATGTGGTCCTCTGCCAGCTCCATTGCCCGGTCCAGCGATGCCGGGCGATGACACTGGGCCCACTCCGCTGTTCCTTCTGGAAGTCACGCGACAAATTGTTCTAGTGTCACCAGGTCGATCACTCCCTCAGCGTCGCGGTCATCTGCCCTCAGCCACCGCCGGCAGGCATCCCGGAGTTGCTGCCCGAACGCAAACGGCCGGCTGACCACCTCCAAGCGCAGCGAGCAGAAGTGCTGACATTGTTGCTCTGGGGAGCGGCCGACATGCTGGAGGATGGCTCTGCGAAGGTCCGCGTAGACGAGCCGGCTGTCAGCAGGGAGCTGCAACACGGCCAGTTGGACCTCACCCGTTAGCAGGGGAAGGAGGCCAACCCCATGCCTCCACTGCCTGGTCGAAGAGCGCAAAGAAGGCTTCCGGGTCATCGTGCGGACCCATCTTCGTTAAGGTGAGGTGGGGAGTGTCCGCGTCGGTGGCAGTCATGGGCCCCGCCGACGCGAGCAGGTGCCGGAACGCCTGGTGGTCCTCCTGTTGGGCCAGCACCAAGGCTTCGAGTCGTTGCTCCTGCTCCTTCCGGAGGGCGACCAGCGCTTGGTGCTGGTTCTGCTGGGCTGTGGCGAGGGCATGGATCAGCTCCTTAAACGGCGAGGACTCCATGGGGCTGTTCCCTTCTGTACTCATTCCGGGTTTCAGCACCACTGTAGGAAGACTCTGGTGTGGGTGGAGCACAGAAGCACGGCAGGCAGTTGTTTGCAATTCATTCTTGACTTTATTGCTGCTTTACAGCACACAACTTAGACACACTCTCACAGACGCACACACGTACACACAGGCTAGAAGCAAGCTCTCGGCGCCGTCCTCTCCTTCTCACCCTCCTTTTATCAGGCACAGTCACTGAAGGAGACACACAAACACACGTTAATTGATAACAGGTGTAGTGACATGACCACTCACCTTCCCTGACTCCGCCCTCCATTCACAGACTGATGCTCGGCCACGCCTCCGCTGCCACAATTTATTTATATATATATATATATATATATAAAATACATATATATAAAATACACACACACACACACACACACACACACACACACACAGGTAGTTATCGACTTACGACCTATGTGACTTACGACCGATCGACTTTACGACCGTCTTGTTATGACTGGCAAGTGTTTCCCAGCTGAGCGTATGACAGTTTCCGCCCCAGCTCCCGGCAGCGCCTCTCACCACGTACAACAGTTTCCGCTCCAGGCACATGCGCAGTCTCTCTCGCGCTCCCTCGCGCACTCTGTCATACAGTTTCCACCCCAGCTCCAGGCACATGCACAGTCTCTCTCGCGCTCCCTCGCGCACTCTGTCATACAGTTTCCACCCCAGCTCCAGGCACATGCGCAGTCTCTCTCGTGCGCCCTCGCGCACTCCGTCATACAGTTTCCGCCCCGGCTCCAGGCACATGCACAGTCTCTCTCGCGCTCCCTCGGGCACTCTGTCATACAGTTTCCGCCCCAGCTCCAGGCACATGCGCAGTCTCTCTCGCGCTCCCTCGCACACTCCGTCATACAGTTTCTGCCCCAGCTCCAGGCACATGCACAGTCTCTCTCGCGCTCCCTCGGGCACTCCGTCATACAGTTTCTGCCCCAGCTCCTGGTTTATGAAACGAGTAAATCCTCCCGCCAGCCCGAGTGCTGCAACAGCTGATGATGACGTAGACGACCCACAGCCAAGCACCAGTGATGCCAGCGGTCACTAAATTTTGCATTTTGCTATGTTTTACGTTTGTATTTTGGTATGTTATAAACTAAAATGTTTTCTATTTTTCACACCTGCTTTTCGTATTTTTTGTTTTGCACATATTAAATGAATTGTACTGTACGCAGTGTAGTATGCAGTGTTTGACTTAAACCAAATAATGAGCCAAGGTAATGAAATAAGAAAATGTTGATAAAATAAGACTTTAAGATGATTACAATATCATTACACATCACAATATACTTACGTTCATTTAACATAGGCCGACTTACGACCAGATCGGTTTACGACCGGTCAGTCGTAACCAAACGCAGTCGTAAGTCGATGACTACCTGTATGTGTATGTATGTATATACCGAATAAAATGATTCTGATTCATTTAATTAAGGTCAGTGTTGATGTGGCAATAGATTAAATAGTTGTGTTTAGATGGATTTACTCTTTAACCCTGTGGGGTTTGAGGGTATTTTCTGGCACTCTCATCATTTTGGTATGCTCTGATTTTGTTGTCAATTTCAACAAATCTAAGCAGGATTTTCAAAGTCATATGATCTTTTTGTATTCAGCACAAGTTCAGCTACAATAATATCCATGTAGTATGTATATCATGATTGTACGTTTCATAAAATACCAGATAAATGAAGATGTTGTAAAAAGTAGTTGTAGAACTGTGTTGGAATATGTGAAAAAAAACCATGACCTTACCCATTGTGACTAGCCGTCACTATCCTGAATCGTGAAATGAATCATGAATTGAATCACTGTACTGAATCATCCAAAGCGCATAAAATCCGCGTGCCATCTCGCAACAAGTTTTACCTCCAAATAGCCCAAGCTATGTCTGACAGATTTTATCTTGTTTACGGTGGGCGTTCCTGAGAGAAACCAATCAAAAGCGAAAGAGAGTGGAAGTGATTATCATGCCGTTACCATGTGATTAGTCTTTTATGAATGCGTAAGTGGGCGCTCAGCGCTCCGACTCCAGTGTGACTGAGGAAGGGGACAAGTTTTATGTTTCATCTAATTTAGGTCATTTAAGTAGTATAATATTATTTGGCAGTGGGCACATAGGAAAGTGTAAAGTATAAAGTTTCTGTCAATATGTTTATCATGCTTGTATGATTTTAAAAAAAAGAACTCGTGAAGATATTTATCTCAGTACATGACCTACTCATTCTAAACCTGCCGAGCTTCACCGGCGAAGCTCTCGACCCCAAAGGGTTAAGTAATATTTATTTCATATACATCAATGTCCTCTCTTTCACCCTCTTTGCATAGGTGCTTTAGTGAGGAAGGCTGTCTCTCTCTGCGGCAGCTGGAAGGTTATCTGGTAGTGCTTCAGCCGGACGCTCCTCAGATCTCTCTCTCAGGTGTAGGACCTCACCTGGCCCGCCCCGCTCCGGAGTTTGAGGCTGCGCATGGAGTGCCTCTGTTCCCTGAACTCCGCATCGTCTGTTCCCTCTCTCATGCTGTGAACACTGCCGCCCAGGACATGGAGGGAGGGGGTGAGGAAACTCACAAAATTTCCCACAAAACCCCACACGCTTTCACTTAATCATTACTATAAACACCTCAGGTCACAAAGCCCATCAACGAGTCATTGTGCTCTAGCTGCACGTCTACATGTTTATTGTAGGAGGATCATGGCAAGAGGGATAGACTGCTATATACCCTTTATCCTCTTTACTGTCTGCTTTGCTACTCTTTATTGTCTTTTCCCTGAGGCTGTTGTGGCTATTTCAATCAATACATGGTATTAAAGAGCTTTGTCTTGTGGTTTTAGAGTATTTTACTTACACTAATTGTGTACACTCTCCGTATCTCCATCAGCTCTCATGTCCGATGCAGTGGCCCACACTCTGGATGGCTGTGAGGTCCAGCCACTGGGGGAGGAGCTAAACCCAGAGAAGGAGGAGCTTCTGGTTGACATGGAAGCACTAAAAGAGAAAGGACTGGATATCATCAATACCACGGCCTACATCGCCATCACTGGTCAGTTTCATATAAACAGTTATTCCACTCAATCGAGTCGTACATGAGCTGATAGGCGACGAGGCACGTAGCACCGAGTCGTCTATAAGCCATGTATGACGAGATTGAGTGGAATAACTGTTTTATTCTATCCACATTCACTGGATTTTGAGAAACAAAGCATTTTTATTTTTTGCAAATTCGATAAATAAGACTTTTATACAAATCACTTCTGCTTAGAATGTAAACAAACCGGTGAAATGACGGTAGCAATTTGTGAAAAATGCAATATTAATAATTTTTGAAAAATAAAAAAGATGCATTCGTGCCGTCAAATACTTTCATTCCATATTTTGTTGCTTTTGTTTTGTATTTTTGGGGGGTTTTGTTTTCGAGTAGAGTTTTTATTTCGTCCTCGGTTGGTTCAGTAACACGCTCCGCCATTTTGTTTTTCTCTGCTCATGGTACATGAGCTTATAGCCTAGTGGTTAGAGTAGCCAATCAGAGTGTGCTATTGCTCATATCCAGTGAATGTGGATAGAATAAATATAGATAGATAATGTAACTACTTATAGCTGCATGAATTGAAATTAGTCATTTTTAATTAAATGCCATGTTAGTCAAGCAAAATGCAGTTTATCCTGCTTTACTATGTCTTGACAATCTGCTTCTACAATGCTAGCAATCTTCTTGAATTTGTAATTATATAATTATTGTTATACATGTGTGAACACATTCAATCTTTACAAACTGCACCTTTAAAGGAGAACTGAAGTCATTTTTAAACTTGCTTTATTTCTTAATTAATGTGTTACTCAATGACGTTTTCGGTTTTAGTAACCTTATATCGTGACTCATATTGGCAACTAATTGCAATTAAATATTATACTTATCGGCCTATTCGGTTTTTAGCCATATTGAATTTAGTTCGTTTGGTCGACGGCAGGCGTCGCTTATCCACGCGATCTTCATGAGACTTGTGCGAGACTTCGAAACGTGAAGTGTCAGCCAGGTGTCAGTGCCGCCATTTTGAACACTGTTTTCCAAACGAAGTATTGCACAAAAACGAGTTTAAATGATGATTCCTGCCGACTTTTTTCAAACTTTCCTGATCGCTATCAAAACAAAACAAACTTCCGGCTTGATTACGTCAGCATTCGAAAGAGGGCGCGCGCGTCTTTTGACAACATTGGCGGATGTCGGTGACTTTGATTTCCGCTGTACGTTTTACTTCCGTCCTCCGATGTCTCGCACAGGTCTCAGCGAATCTCGTTTACAGCCGTTGCTTTGACATACGGACTGATATATTACAGAGCATATTTCAAATACTCATAACTCGCGACAAAATAACGATCAAAAATGCATTCCTGTATTTAATAAAATGAGAAATAGAATTTTGAAAATAAAAAATTTGCCTTCGGTTCTCCTTTAACTTTTCTTTCTTTTGTAATTCTTCCAGGGGCGGAGTCCATTTCAGTGTACGAGGACATCCTGCGTTCTGTTCGCTACCGTTTAGCGAAAGGCTCCGCCCGCTTCGAGAGGAGGTTCAGGCTGTCGTGTTCAGAAATGAACGGACGGTACACCAGTAATGAGCTCACACTGGAGGTAGCAAAAACACCACTTCTGTTCGCATGAACACATCAAGTAAACATCTCGGTGCAATTCTCGGCCTTTCGTCCCTCACTCTGTATTCATCCTAGGTAAATTTCCTGCACTCGTTGGACAGTCTGTATCACCCATCACACCTCTTGGCCTCTCAGCAGCAGTTTCTTCATCCGTTTCATCACACAGGGGAGCTCAGCGGACATACACTGCCAAACCCACACCGTAACTCTGGTACACAGTGACTCATCAAAATCACCTACTTAGCACGCACTGCACCAGTGCCCACACTGCACGTTCTCTGAAATGTCCAAATTCTTGTCTCCTGCAGTGGTTCCCGGGGCTGCTACCGTCATCATCATGGTGTGCGTGGGCTTCTTGGTCGTCATGGTAATCCTTGGCGTGTTCCGCATCCGCTCCATCCATCAGCGTGGAGAGGGAGCCAGAGGAGCCGGTAAAGAGAGCAGCAACCAATGGGATGACTCAGCCCTTACTATTATCGTCAACCCCATGGAGGTGAGTGTGACGAGGAGTGCGCTTTGAGTAGTTAATCTGGCCTGTCGTGTAATCAGGGCACGTCTTTTTCTCAAACCCCGTCAGTCCTATGAGAACCGCATGGGCATCGCTGCAGATACAGAGGGGGAAGGCGATGACGAAGAGGAAGTGGCTGAGTCGCCCGATGACTCGGCTGACGACCAGCAAATCATCATTAAGAAAGAGGGAAGAGATTCTGTCCCCCGTCGCTACTGAGTCAAGCGACAGCCATGTTCATAAAATCTAATATCCGTGATAAAGCCCACAAACATGACACGTAAGAACCACACATTTACACATATTCATACAGCATAAATGTATTTGTATCAGCCTTTGTGAATGCATTGTCTCTGGAATGTATGCTCACACACACACAAACGCAATGCACAATGCATCGCATCTCACTCCAGTGTCCAGTGCTTAGTCCATATTTCACTCAAGACTCTATAAAGTATGTATGTATGTATGGCACAATGATGTAATTACCTTCAGTGAATGTGATCATCGCACTGTATCAGACACCGGGTATTATTACAGACGAATGTAAGCTACGTGATTTTCATTACTATAGAAATCAGACAGTCCAGTGAAGTTCAACTTACTCCTAAGTGAATCATATTTTTACAGTACAGCAGCCATCGTGTGGCTCTCGTCATTCACATAATGTACAGTATAAATCACAGTTCCTCTTTTCTTTCTATTCTCAAGACATTCCTGTACAAATACACTGTTTTCGAGAACGAGTGCGTGGATATCGCTATAAGCTGTATGCAAGTAACCGGTCCTTTTCTCTCAGCAATTGCAGGAATGAATTCTCTAACACACTCATGTTGTAAGTCTGTATTTCAGCACTACTCCATCACCATGATAGCTCATCCTGGGCAGGTTTGATTGTATTTAAATGTATAGAAATACAAATTCCTACTATTATCATTATATATATATATATTTTTTTTTTTGTTCGTTCCATTGTTCTGATCCATATTTAGTCTTTGCACTTTGAGATGGGCTAGCTGTTATTTTCTATTTCTATTTATCTCTGTAACGATTACAAATGCTGACAGTATATAGTGATGATGATGATGATGATGATAATAGTATTAGTAATAATAATGGTCATGATCGGCTTGATGAGTGTCTATTTATTTGTGTCCTAATTGTGTAATTTAAAATTTGTTAACGTTCGAATCTCAGTAAAGCAGAAGGCACGTTATGGTTAAATTCACTAACTTTCACTCTTCTCATCAGACCTTGACACTGTCACGGTCATCTGTGTCACAGTCTTTAATTCTGCTGCTGCTTTTTGTTTTCTGAATATGCAGCCATGTCTTTTCCCAACTCTCCTCTCGCAACCTCCTGTCTCCTGTGTGTTTACTCTTCTGTCTGTGTCAGTGTACAGTGCAAATCCTGTCTCTTAATAAAAGCCTGTTGTTTTTCAATGTGATATGAAGAATGGATCGAATTGCATTATTATAGATGTTAGTATGGTTACCATTGGAGCATTTAACTGTATTTATTATTGATGCAGTAACAAGGATTGTCAACCGATCGTTACTGATAATCACGTGAATTAAGATTCTAGACAATACTATCCATCCATCCTCCGTAATCGCATATCCTGTGCAGGGTCGCAGGCAAGCTGGAGCCTATCCCAGCTGACTACGGGCGAAAGGCGGGGTACACCCTGGACAAGTCGCCAGGTCATGCAGGGCTGACACATAGACACAGACAACCATTCACACTCACATTCACACCTACGGTCAATTTAGAGTCACCAGTTAACCTAACCTGCATGTCTTTGGACTGTGGGGGAAACCGGAGCACCCGGAGGAAACCCACGCGGACACGGGGAGAACATGCAAACTCCACACAGGAGGGGCCACATCGGCCACTGGGCTCGAACCCGGACCTTGCTGTGAGGCTACAGTGCTAACCACTACACCACTGTGCCGCCTAGGCAATATGAAAATACAATGCAGCTCAGAAAATTAAAATATCATGAAAAAGTTCAATATTTTCCATCAGCTATTTAAAAAAGTGAAAATTCAATATATTTAGACTCGTTACACATAAATTAAAATGTTTCACACATTTTTCTATTTTAATTTTCATGATTTTTTTTCTAACACTGCAAAAAAAAATTTAAAATATGAGCATATTTAATTTTGAGTTTAAGTAAAACAGTATACAGTGGTGCTTGAAAGTTTGTGAACCCTTTAGAATTTTCTACATTTCTGCATAAATATGACCTAAAACATTCATCAGATTTTCACACAAGTCCTAAAAGTAGATAAAGAGAACCCAGTTAAACAAATGAGACAAAAATATTATACTTGGTCATTTATTTATTGAGGAAAATGATCCAATATTACATATCTGTGAGTGGCAAAAGTATGTGAACCTTTGCTTTCAGTATCTGGTGTGACCCCCTTGTGCAGCAATAACTGCAACTAAACATTTCCGGTAACTGTTGATCAGTCCTGCACACCGGCTTGGAGGAATTTTAGCCCGTTCCTCCGTACAGAACAGCTTCAACTCTGGGATGTTGGTGGGTTTCCTCACATGAACTGCTCGCTTCAGGTCCTTCCACAACGTTTCAATTGGATTAAGGTCAGGACTTTGACTTGGCCATTCCAAAACATTAACTTTATTTGTCTTTAACCATTCTTTGGTAGAACAGCTTGTGTGTTTAGGGTCGTTGTCTTGCTGCATGACCCACCTTCTCTTGAGATTCAGTTCATGGACAGATGTCCTGACATTTTCCTTTAGAATTTGCTGGGATAATTCAGAATTCATTGTTCAATCAATGATGGCAAGCCGTCCTGGCCCAGATGCAGCAAAACAGGCCCAAACCATGATACTACCACCACCATGTTTCACAGATGGGGTAAGGTTCTTATGCTGGAATGCAGTGTTTTCCTTTCTCCAAACATAATGCTTCTCATTTAAACCAAAAGTTCTATTTTGGTCTCATCCGTCCACAAAATATTTTTCCAATAGCCTTCTGGCTTGTCCACATGATCTTTAGCAAACTGCAGATGAGCAGCAATGTTCTTTTTGGAGAGCAGTGGGTTTCTCCTTGCAACCCTGCCATGCACACCATTGTTGTTCAGTGTTCTCCTGATGGTGGACTCATGAACATTAACATTAGCCAATGTGAGAGAGGCCTTCAGTTGCTTAGAAGTTACCCTGGGGTCCTTTGTGACCTCGCCGACTATTACATGCCTTGCTCTTGGAGCGATCTTTGTTGGTCGACCACTCCTGGGGAGGGTAACAGTTGGCTTGAAATCTCCTTTGTTCGTGCCATGATACACTTCCACAAACATGTGTTGTGAAGATCAGACTTTGATAGATCCCTGTTCTTTAAATAAAACAGGGTGCCCACTCACACCGGATTGTCATCCCATTGATTGAAAATACCTGACTCTAATTTCACCTTCAAATTAACTGCTAATCCTAGAGGTTCACATACTTTTGCCACTCACAGATATGTAATATTGGATCATTTTCCTCAATAAATAAATGACCAAGTATACATTTTTGTCTCATTTGTTTAACTGGGTTCTCTTTATCTACATTTAGGACTTGTGTAAAAATCTGATGTTTTAGGTCATATTTATGCAGAAATATAGAAAACTCTAAAGGGTTCACGAACTTTCAAGCACCACTGTAAATACAGTGTATCTCTTGGTCTAGTTCAGTACATGCAACCACAATCATGGGGAAGACTGCTGACTTGGCAGGGGTCCAGAAGACGATCATCAACATCCTATACAAGGAGGGTAAGCCACAGAAGGTCATTGTTGAAAAGACTTGCTGGAAAAGGCACACAAGCAACAGGGATGACTGCAGCCTTGAAAAGATTGTCAAGAAAAGTTGATTCAAAAACTTGGGAGAGCTTCACAAGGAGTGGACTGAGGCTGATGTCAGTGCATCAAGAGCCACCATACACAGACGTTTTGAGGAAAGGGGCTACAACTGTCACGTTCCTAATATCAAGCCACTCCTGAACCAAAAACCACATCAGAAGTATCTTACCTGGGCTAAAGAGAGAAAGAACTGGACTGTTGCTCAGTGGTCCAAAGTCCTCTTTTCAGATTAAAGTAAATTTTGCATTTCATTTGGAAATCAAGGTCCTAGAGTCTGGAGGAGGAGTGGAGAGGCACAGAATCCAAGGTGTTTGAAGTCCACTGTGAAGTTTCCACAGTCTGTGATTTGGGGTGCCATGTTATCTGCTGGTGTTGGTCCACTGTGTTTTATCAAGTTCAAAGTCATTGCAGCCATTCACCAGGAGATTTTGGAGCACTTCATGCTTCCCTCTGCTGACAAGCTTTATGGAGGTGCTGATTTCCTTTTCCAGAAGGACTTAGCACCTGCCCACAGTTCCAAAACTGCTATCAAATGGTTTACTGACCATGATATTACTGTGCTTGATTGACCAGCCAACTTGCCTGATCTGAATTCCATAGGTTGGGGCCATGGATTCATGCTGTTGGTGCCAAATTCTAACACTACCATCTGTGTGCCTTCGCAGAAATCAAGAATCATGAGAACTGTGAGCTTGTACCCACTCAGATTCCTATTATTGGCTGACAAAAGGGGAACCTGATGTGGACTTCTGCTGTTGTAGCTCATCTGCCTCAAGGTTTAACATTGATGTATTGTGCATTCTGAGATGCTTTTTTGCTCATCACGGCTGTAAAGAGTATTTATGTCAGTTACTGTGGCCTTCCTGTCAGCTGGAATCAATCTGGCCATTCTTTTCTAACCTGTCTCATCACCAAGTTGTTTCCACCATGATTGGATTTTTTTTTTTTTTTGCACACCATTCTGTGTAAACTTTTTTGAGACTACTGGTTGTGAAATTCCCAGGAGTTGAACCATTTCTTAAATACTAGAACTAGTTTAAATCAATTCAAGACAAAGACCAAAGCAGGGCAAGACCGATTCAAGACCAGACCAGTGTGTGTGAAGGGGGTGAGGGGTGACAGCGGTTAACAGGAAGAAAAATTTCAACTTAGAAGTGAGTCACATCATTGGTTGCGTTTGAAGCAGGAAATTTTTACATCCAATCACTGTAATGATGTTTACAAACAAATCAGACAATGCACAGTCAATTTAGTGAAATCCCCACAGTTGCATCTTGACCAGTCTTGAAATAAAATCCCGGGTTGTCTGCGTCTGACACTGAGACGAGTGAGTAAAAACATGGTCGGTTCTGAAACGAGACTGAGACCTTCAAAAAGTGGTCTCTTGAGACCAAGATCTGCCTTCAAAAATAATGAAATTAAACATTTTACCAAGCATTTGTTTTTACCTTTTGTTAAACAGAAATACTATAAGGAGCAGTACACAGTAATAAACTAAACTAGAAAAGCACTCGGAGAGCACAGACCTCCGCCAATAATCCTTTAAAAAAATCCGGGATCCAGAAGGTGATCCGGATCACCGCCAAAATTTAATGGATTGTTACTTGTGCCCAGTCAGACCTCTGGAAAAAATTTCAGAGCAATCTGTTCATTACTTTTTCCGTAATGTTGCTAACAGACAAACCAACAAACAAATAAACCAATGCTACCGAAAACATAACCTCTTTGGCGGAGGTAACAAAGTGTGACAACTGCTTTTTTTTTTTAAAGAATTAATTATCTTAGCACAAAAACGTACAGTTTTATAAGGAAATGAACTTACAGTTTTACTAAGCATCTTGCAGAACCAGCCACAGTTCTTCCGGATATTTTGACTGTCACACTTCCTTCTTATTTTTTGCAGCAAAACCCAGCGGTTGTCGGAAACGCGATCTCTTACATATTATGCTGCTTTCTTTACTGACATCGAAATATTTTTCTGTAACATTTCTTTTTCATACTGACTCAGTAAAGGACGAGTCCCAAAATAAACATCGATAACAGGACTTGTAAAAAAAACAAAACAAAAACCCTTTTTGCACACTACTGTGTATACAGTATAACATGTAGCAGATATCCAAAACACACTCACAACACCTGGGCTTAAAGATCTGATGACACGTTTTTGACATCTTTGGCGATGTTTTATAACATAAAAAGTAATTCCTGATGATCCATATATTAATTCATGAAGGCGCCTATTTTACAAGTTATGATAAAAAACGCGGCTATCTGGGCAAATTTGACGGGGCTGCAGCACCCAGGAGACGAAAGAGGAGGAGGAGCTATATGACGTCAGCGAAAGAACCTTCCTCCTAACTTACCAGTTTGTTGTTGATGCGACAGGTGTTCAGTTTGTCATTATTAGTATTATTATTATACATTATAATATATATATATTATGCCTTCGCGTTGTGTTGCTGGCTTTTGCTCCAAAACCCACAAGGATGGGGTAAGTTTATTCAAGTTTCCCAGAGATCCCGAGCTGCATGCGAAGTGGGTGAGGCAAGTCAGGCGCACTCGTGACAAGGGGGAGCCCTCACCAACATCCGTCCTGTGCTCTGAACACTTCGATTTGGATTGTTTTGACACCCTTCCCAGCTTAAAGGAATCTCTTGGGTGTGCAGTTCAGCACAAACGTGTGTTACTACCATCAGCAGTGCCTACAGTATTCCGGAGGGGGTCTACTAGTAGCTACGCCGGATCCAGCAGTCGCCTGGGACAAGGCGACTCCTCCAAAGACAGTCCAACTGTCAGAACATGTGTTGAGAAACGACATAAGATAAAGGTACGTAGAGCTATAGAGTGCTCCGACATGATGCTAAAAATAGTAACCATGCGGTCTGCGCAGCCATCTTGGAAGTGACTCGCTCCAGAGCGCTCATAGAGTACACATCATAGAGTACACGTTCATGATAATCATAAAGTCGTCGTGATATCAGTCATGTATTTGCTTGTGAAAGCTTGTTTCTCAAAGCAAACACTGAGGGAAAGCTAACTTAGCCAGACAAGTAGGCTACAGATTGTCATTTGCTTACGCTGATGTAGGTTATCAAATATTTTGCTTCATTCAAGGATAAAACTAAGAAGCCATAAACTAGAAGACGTGCCTGCCAATATTATCCTAAATGTATCACGGATCAGGCATAGTTGTAAGCTTATTATGTTAGCCGTTTGCATGCTCCATTAGGAACTATGTATTCAGTGTAGCATACGGCTTACATGATATAAGCAGTGTTTACACATGCAAGACAACAATGCGCAATATTAAAATATTGAGTCCGTAACATTTTGAACAAATACGGGTTGACCTACCAATCCTTGTTATCCAACCTTGTGGTGTTCGTCAATGCTGGGCTGTCTGCCTGTCCGCTGTCCATCTCGGGGCCGGAGTCGCTCTCAGATTGCACAGTAACAGGTTCAAACCTGTACAGTTGGATGCACCCGTGTTCGTCATCACTTGATTCTTCCGATCTATCCCACTCACAACACAATTCTAGACTCCCAGAAGAGGAAGAGCTAGCACTAGAGAGTTCACCGGTGTTTTCATGCGCCATTTCCATTGAGTAGAACCAGAGTAGAGCAGCCAGTGAACCGCAGCGTGTTCTCCCGCTGACGTCACAACATGGCCGCGAGCCACGGACCCAGTTTTCTTGCGCTGTGCAATTAAAAGTTGGATATTCGCGTAACAACAGCTTCTTTTCATGTAATTATAACAGAAATCTAACATGTTTGCCATGTTGTATAGTTTATTTAAGAAATTGCATAGAGTCATGTTCGTGTCATCAGCCCTTTAAAGAAATGATCAAATATAGAACGTACAGTAAGGCTATTAAAACAGAGGAATATACAATAAAATTATAAGGGGGAATGAAACAATTAGCATACACATTAAAATAATGGTCTGGGTAATTAGTCGACAGATGTAAGTTTGATCTACAAGCATTTGGTTGGTTTAGTCCAAATAGTCTCTGAGTAACCGAGAGAAATTCAAGAAGTGTTGCAAGCTTCCCCAGTCTCCCCTACAACATACAGCAAGGAGGAATGAAACAGAATTAGTGTAGGTGCACTCAACAAAATAATGCACTAAATGAAAATGTAAAGTGATTAAGTGGCAAATAAAAAGGTCATCGTTGTCATCACTGCTGAACCGGATCTTGGCTTGAGGCGAACCATGTTTGGTTGACTTGGCCAAAATTGCAGCAGTAGGGTGGCCAGTTCCTTTCTGTGCACACACACACACACACACACACACACCCCTATGGTCAATTTAGAGCCACCAGTTAGCCTAACCTGCATGTCTGTGGACTGTGGGGGAAACCGGAGCACCCGGAGGAAACCCACGCGGACACGGGGAGAACATGCAAACTCCACACAGAAAGGCCCCCGTCAGCCACTGGGCTCAAACCCAGAACCTTCTTGGTGTGACAAGACAGTGCTAACTACTACACCACTGTGCTGCCCAAATAAAAAAGGTATTCACCAGGAATTTGACATGATATGCAGTTTAAGAGTTCACCAGAGTTAATTCTACACTTTAAATAATTCATTAAGCATGAGTTAATTTGATGGCATAAATTATTTGCTCACAAAGTTAATTAAAAAGCAATGTAAAAACAGTGTAATAACAGGTGTAATAAGTAGTGTAATAAGCAATGTAATATCAATGTAAAAACGTGTAATAACAATATTAGTGTCATAATGTAATAGCAGGTGCTATAACATGTGTAATAGCAATGTAATAACGGGTTTGACACAATAATAGGCGTAATAAGATGTAGCATGTAACAATGTAATAAGCTGTGTAATTATGATGTAATAAAGGTGTAACAACACATGTAATAATGTGTAATAATGGTGTAGTAAGAAAGTGTTATAATGTTAATAATAATAATAATAATGGCAATAACAGGGGGGGAACGGTGGTATAGTGGTTAGCGCTGTCGTCTCACAGCAAGAAGGTCTGGGTTCGAGCCCCGGGGCTGGCGAGGGCCTTTCCGTGCGGAGTTTGCATGTTCTCCCCGTGTCCGCGTGGGTTTCCTCCGGGTGCTCCGGTTTCCCCCACAGTCCAAAGACATGCAGGTTAGGTTAACTGGTGACTCTAAATTGACCGTAGGTGTGAATGTGAGTGTGAATGGTTGTCTGTGTCTATGTGTCAGCCCTGTGATGACCTGGCGACTTGTCCAGGGTGTACCCCGCCTCTCGCCCGTAGTCAGCTGGGATAGGCTCCAGCTTGCCTGCAACCCTGTAGAACAGGATAAAGCGGCTAGAGATGATATGAGAAATAACACATCTAATAACAATGTAATAAGAGGTGTAATAAGTGCTGTAACAATGTAATAACAGGTGTTATAACATATAATAACACATTTAATAACAAGTGCACATTTAATAACGTATAATAGCAGTGTAATAACAGGTGTAATTATGTTTTTACGATGTTTAGTGCTACGCGTGTGTTTATTGTGTGTAGTGTGTATTTTCCTGTGCTGTGTAGAGTTGTGTAGCGCCCTGCTTTAGAGAGAGAACCACCAAGAGCCAGCATTAGAGACTCCACTGAACCCTACACACATACACACACACACACCAGTCAGCATGCTTTTTAGCTATTTAGTAGGGATATCAATATGGATCCCTGTTCCCATTAGAACAGTGCACTGAGGTTTGTCCTCATTAGTTTAAATATATCACTATTGTAAAGATTTGAGGTGGGTGAGGTCAGGAAGTAGAGGCAGGGGTATCGAAAAAATCACTTCTGTTAAATTAGAGGTGTAGTACAAGATTCCAGTGTACTATCAACTGAGATGAGATTTTATTTAAATTCATCTCATCTCATCTCATCTCATTATCTCTAGCTGCTTTATCCTTCTACAGGGTCGCAGGCAAGCTGGAGCCTATCCCAGCTGACTACGGGTGAAAGGCGGGGTACACCCTGGACAAGTCACCAGGTCATCACAGGGCTGACACATAGACACAGACAACCATTCACACTCACATTCACACCTACGGTCAATTTAGAGTCACCAGTTAACCTAACCTGCATGTCTTTGGACTGTGGGGGAAACCGGAGCACCCGGAGGAAACCCACGCGGACACGGGGAGAACATGCAAACTCCACACAGAAAGGCCCTCGCCGGCCACGGGGCTCAAACCCGGACCTTCTTGCTGTGAGGCAACAGCGCTAACCACTACACCACCGTGCCGCCCGTTATTTAAATTACATTCTCAAAATAAACAGAAGACATATAATGAGTCACCCTATTCACAATTTGATTCAATTCATTAATTTTCTGAAAAAATATTAAATGAAGAAAATATTAGTAATATTTTTAAATGCAACATTTATTTTCCTATCCTTCATCAGCTAAAACATTCCTTTTGTTAAATTAAAAAAAATTCATTTTCTTAATAACCAACAATAATTATTTCCCCACATTTGAAAATATTGCAGTAAAATACAGCCTATTAACTAAAATATTCATTTTATTAAAAATGAAAAAGTTAATAACAAATCAGTCTTTTCTGAACAAACTTTTATGACCATTTATACTCCCTCTATTTGCTTCCCTTTTCTTTATCTTTCAGCAGTCTGTGAAAAGAGAGCTCTTATTTCTTGTTAGATATTTTTGCACAGTCAATCACACAACAGCTCTTTACCATTTTAGATGTGTTTTTGTGTGTTGTCATGGCATTAGAACTGTTACTTCTACCTATGATGAAGTCACATATATTCCTGCTATTGCATATTATTCCACCCTCTGCTGTCTAAACAACCCAATTACAGCTAGGAAAAACGAAGAGATTATGCAGCCTGATGATAATCATGATTCATTTTTTATTTCATCAAATTGAATCATAAATTTTTTGTATCATGATTTATCATCGCACAATATGTTGTTACATGCTTATGTAAATGTAACTGTATATTAAGAAAAATCTGACAAAAAATGAAATACATTTAAGTACACGAGTCTTAAATCTCAAGACCTTAAAAATGATTAGTACTGTTACACAACAGGAGCTCAATCTCCAGATTCTGTCAGAGAAGTGGGTTGCAGACAGATGTATCAGCATGAGCATCAGCATGGGCATGGACTCGGGCATGAATCTGGGCATAAGCATCGGCATGGACCCTGATGTCAGTAGGGGCATGGATTTGCACATGGCATGGACTCAGGCGTCGGCATGGACATGGACTCAAGTGTGTACTCTCACTTAGACTCTGACCTTGGTATGGACATGGAATTGGACTTGGGACTGGACATGGACTCGGACATGGACATGAACTCTGACCTTGGCATGGACATGGATTTAGATCTTGGCATGGGCACCAGCATTAGCATGGGCATGGACTTGGACATGGGCTTGAATCTTGGCATGGGCATGGACTTGGACATGGGCTTGGGCTTTGATCTTGGCATGGGCTTGGGTTTGGTTTGAGTGAGAATGTCCTTGCAGAAGCTAGGTGGTGGAGCAAAGAGCTTTTCCCCACCGAAGCCAGGCAACAGAGCGACAACATCTTCAAAGCCAGATGGAGGAGCAAAGAGCTCATCCCTGTTGAAATCTGGAATGGAGGTTGGCCTGTTGGCCTCTAGAGCGAGCAGTGGAGTGGAGGCCACCTTGTCGGTCTCTGGCACGAGCACTGAGTAACCCCCCCCCCCCCCCCCCCCCCCCCAAAAAAAAAAAATAAAATAAATATATATATATATATATATATATATATATATATATAGGAGTCCTCTTTCCCGGAAGCCTGGAGCCAGGACTTGAGGACTTGACTTCTTGCCGAATAACTTGGAGCTCCAGAGGCGTGGGTACTGCACTCTGACTAGGCCTTTGGTCCACCAACATGCCAGTCAGGTGAGGCAATAAATCTTGTAACCAACCCACAAGCTCTCTGGAGGTTTGGGCTCCATCAAGTCTTCATAGATGAAGTGGCACTGCAACAAGAATCCATTAGGTAGCTGCTCTACCTTGTCATATGGTGCCAGAATGCCCAACCCTATCTGCTGGAGAAAAAAAAACACAGATCCCAGCTTAAGCACAGTGACATTAGCGCGGGACTGCATGGCATGTCTGTTCCTTCCTCTTACATCCATGGTTGAGGCAAAGTATTCTGTCAGAGAAGTGGGTTGCAGATGGATGTTAATGCAGGAGGATGTTTATTTACAGTGGTGCTTGAAAGTTTGTCAACCCTTTAGAATTTTCTATATTTCTGCATAAATATGACCTAAAACATCATCAGATTTTCACACACGTCCTAAAAGTACATAAAGAGAACCCAATTAAACAAATGAGACAAAAATATTATACTTGGTCATTTATTTATTGAGGAAAATGATCCAATATTATATATCTGTGAGTGGCAAAAGTATGTGAACCTCTAGGATTAGCAGTTATTTTGAAGGTGAAATTAGAGTCAGGTGTTTTCAATCAATGGGGTGACAATCAGGTGTGAGTGGGCACCCTGTTTTATTTAAACAACAGGAATCTATCAAAGTCTGATCTTCACAACACGTTTGTGGAAGTGTATCATGGCACAAACAAAGGAGATTTCTGAGGACCTCAGAAAAAGCGTTGTTGATGCTCATCAGGCTGGAAAAGGTTACAAAACCATCTCTAAAGAGTTTGGACTCCACCAATCCACAGTCAGACAGATTGTGTACAAATGGAGGAAATTCAAGACCATTGTTACCCTCCCAAGGAGTGGTCGACCAACAAAGATCACTCCAAGAGCAAGGTGTGTAATAGTCGGCGAGGTCACAAAGGACCCCAGGGTAACTTCTAAGCAACTGAAGGCCTCTCTCACATTGGCTAATGTTAATGTTCATGAGTCCACCATCAGGAGAACACTGAACAACAATGGTGTGCATGGCAGGGTTGCAAGGAGAAAGCCACTGCTCTGCGACCCTGTAGAACAGGATAAAGCGGCTAGAGATGATGAGATGAGATGATCTTAGGGAATATTCTAATAATTTGAGATACTGGATTTCTGATTTTCATGAGCTATAAGCCCTAATCATCAAAATTAAAATAAAAAAGGCTTTAAATATTTCACTTTACATGTAATGAATATAGAATATATGAAAGTTTACCTTTTTGAATTAAATCATGAAAAAAAAGCAACTTTTTCATGGTATTCTAATTTTTCGAGATGCACTAGTGTATGTATACACACACTATTACAGCGAGCTATATCTGTGCTGTCATTTTAGGAAGTTTGCGTAGTCTCGGCGTAAGTTACGCACTATTTACGCTCTATGTGTTAATCCCGCTGGCGCCCCATGCGTTCGTGAATAGCATTTGTGAAGCGCTGGTTTCAGCTCCTTCACCTCTTTCCTTGGGGCAGAGGAGGAGGAGGAGGAGGTAAATAGAGAGATTTAGCTGCGTTTAATGACTAAAAAAAAAGGACGTGTTGCAGTTTAGGGTCGTATTCTTTCTTTTAGAACTTTCGTAGCAGATATTTCGTTGTTTAGTTTAGCCCTTAGCCCGAGCTGTAGGTTATTCGGAGCTGAGTTCACAGCCACATCGCCTGGGCTGAGTGCGTAGCGGTGAGTCTGTTAGCTGGTTAGCTAAACAAACTAGCTACATTTATATATGTTCGTGTTTTACTCTTAGCCTGTATACACACACACTACCGTTCAAAAGTTTGGGGTCACTTTGAAATGTCCTTATTTTTGAAAGAAAAGCACTGTTCTTTTCAATGAAGATCACTTTAAACTAATCAGAAATCCACTCTATACATTGCTAATGTGGTAAATGACTATTCTAGCTGCAAATGTCTGGTTTTTGGTGCAATATCTCCATAGGTGTATAGAGGCCCATTTCCAGCAACTCTCACTCCAGTGTTCTAATGGTACAATGTGTTTGCTCATTGCCTCAGAAGGCTAATGGATGATTAGAAAACCCTTGTACAATCATGTTAGCACAGCTGAAAACAGTTGAGCTCTTTAGAGAAGCTATAAAACTGACCTTCCTTTGAGCAGATTGAGTTTCTGGAGCATCACATTTGTGGGGTCGATTAAATGCTCAAAATGGCCAGAAAAATGTCTCGACTATATTTTCTATTCATTTTACAACTTATGGTGGGAAATATAAAAGTGTGACTTTTCATGGAAAACACAAAATTGTCTGGGTGACCCCAAACTTTTGAACGGTAGTGTATAATATATATATATATATGAGTGATTCCACGCTTATGGGTACTGAAATGGGGACATGAACTTATTTTTAAAAATTCACCTAAAACCATTTCTTTTTTTACCATCAGGTCACAAAACATGTAATCTTTAATGAATGATATGTTAAAAGATATAACTTTAATTTTCTGAGATGTAATAAAAACATATTTATATGCCAAAGTCAAGCCTATGAGTTCCAAAATGATGTCTGTTCCATTACTTCTGTTACGATTGTCCATCTCGCGTCTGTTACAAATGAATTACAATCTAGCTATATACCATGTTAATCTTATTGAAAGAATGTGTATGTTTATTCTACTACACATGTTTATTAATTATATTTGCTAAAACATCACCTCCAGGGCGGCACGGTGGCGTAGTGGTTAGCGCTGTCGCCTCACAGCAAGAAGGTCCTGGGTTCGAGCCCCGTGGCTGGCGAGGGCCTTTCTGTGTGGAGTTTGCATGTTCTCCCCGTGTCCACGTGGGTTTCCTCCGGGTGCTCCGGTTTCCCCCACAGTCCAAAGACCTGCAGGTTAGGTTAACTGGTGACTCTAAATTGACCGTGAGTGTGAATGGTTGTCTGTGTCTATGTGTCAGCCCTGTGATGACCTGGCGACTTGTCCAGGGTGTACCCCGCCTTTCGCCCGTAGTCAGCTGGGATAGGCTCCAGCTTGCCTGCGACCCTGTAGAAGGATAAAGCGGCTAGAGATGATATGAGATGAAAACATCACCTCCCTATGTTTCAAAAAGTAATTCTACATTGTTAAAATTGAGAATATATATGTCCGCAACACTTCTGTTACGTTCTGACTTTGGCATATAAATGTTTTTATTACATCTCAGAAAATTAAAGTTATCTTTTAACATATCATTCGTTAAAGATTACATGTTTTGTGACCTGATGGTAAAAAAAGAAATGGTTTTAGGTGACTTTTTAAAAACAAGTTCATGTCCCCGTTTCAGTACCCATAAGCGTGGAATCACATATATATAAATAAATCACTGTTCCTCTGTGATAGGGATAACTAACTAGTATGTTCTGCTAAAACCGTTTGCTGCTGATTTGAAACCTGGCTAACTCCTGACTCTTTAAAGCACCTATTGATGATTAGCTTGCTCTAGGCACTGAAACAGTGATATCTCGTCTGAAAAACGGCGCGGACTTTCACTTCCTGCTATTTGTCCCGAATCACTGCTCATGCGCTTCACTCGCGCGCTCTGTGAGCTGTGCAGGGCCGGAGTGCGCACCCTCCAGAGGGCACTCGCTGTTCAGGGCGGAGTGATTTGGAGCGCAGGATGCCTGCGGAGCCAAGCGTATCCGTGTGTTGGCGTTGCTGTGTGCACGCGAATCGTTTTAAAAACGTTAATCTGATGATCCGCTGGTACGGTCTAATGTAAACCCCACCTTAGACACAGACAACCACTCACACTCACATTCACACCTACGGTCAATTTAGAGTCACCAGTTAACCTAACCTGCATGTCTTTGGACTGTGGGGGAAACCGGAGCACCCGGAGGAAACCCACGCGGACACGGGGAGAACATGCAAACTCCACACAGAAAGGCCCTCGCCGGCCACGGGGCTCGAACCCGGACCTTCTTGCTGTGAGGCGACAGTGCTAATCACTACACCACCGTGCCGCCTGAAACAGTGATCTCCCTGAGCTAACTAGTTTATTAGCTGGTGCAGCTGTATATCTGTGTGTCAATAAACATGTCAACTAGCTCATCTGAGCAGTCGGATATGAAAATACACTGCAGTGTAACAAAGACTGTGTCTGTCAGTTCTGTAGCACGAATGTTTTTGATGAGTTCAGTATCAGAACCAGGTGGAATAAATAGAGACCTGGACACGAGAGTGGCTTCATTCAGTCCTGTGTGGAACAAATGCTGGAGAGTAAACATACTAATGCACTTCAACCTTTCTGCATGTCCAAGAGCAGTAAACAGTAATAAATGACACAAAGGCAATATTTAACATGATGATCCTTTGCTTTAGAGCGGGGCTTTCTGGAAGAGTGGCCAAGAAAAAAAAAAAGCCATTGCTTAAGAAAACGCATTTGGAGTTTGCCCGACAGCATGTGGCAGGCTCCTCAAACGCATGGAAGAAGATTCTCTGGTCAGATTAGACTAAAATTGTTCTTTTTGGCCAGCATGGGAAACGCCATGTGTGTTGCAACCCCAACACCCTGCATGGTGGTGGCAGCATCATGCTGTGGGGATGTTTTCCATCTGCAGGGACAGGAAAGCTGGATGGCACTAAATACAGGGCAGTTCCGGAGGAAAACCTGTTTGAGTTGGCCAGAGGTTTGAAACTGGGACGAAGGGTCACATTCCGGCAGGACAATGACCCTAAACGTACTGCTAAAGCTACACTGGAGTGGTTTAACTTTTTACCTCTTAAAGCAGTTGCTACAGCCACCCTTGTACATGTATATACTGTTCACCCTTAGAACATATTCACAAGAAAAAAAGTCTAAAGACAGGGTTTAGACAAGGCGCCATATGTCGTCATTATGGGATATGTACGGGGTTGTCGTTAAGGGGTAAAGAGTTAAAATCATAAAATGTACGGTTTTATAAGGAAATGATCAGGGGTGAGTTGAGCACAAAGATCATCGTTAAATGGTAGCGCGAGAAGCACAATGAACACTCTCCTAGTTAAGACACTTAGCCCATGTTTGCATTAGACCGTATCAGCGGATCATCAGATTAACGTTTTTAAAACGATTAGCGTGCACACAGCAACGCCAATACACGGATACGCTCGGCTCCGCAGGCATCCTGCGCTCCAAATCACTCCGCCCTCTGGAGGGTGCGCACTCCGGCCCTGCACAGCTCACAGAGCGCGCCAGTGAAGCGCACGAGCAGTGATTCAGGACTGAGCCGCTGTGTGTGTGATCCCAGCGCATATCACTTACCACTTGCAAGTGGAAGGATGGCAAGCCTAAAGACCATCATAACTACACAATGGGCAGTATTTGCATCAGTATTTGCAGTATTTTCATACTTTTATACTCTTTAATGAAAGGTGATACAAGGCGGAAGTCCGCGCCGTTTTTCAGCAGTCGCGTCACATGACCAACGCCAGCGAATCAGGAAGGTGGATGTCACAGTGACGTTGTCCAATGAGACGCCAGCTAGAGCTCAGCACAGCGTATCCGCGTATTCTGAATGTTTACACAGCACCGGACCAGACACGATCTGGATTGAATACGTGGACGCTGGCGGATTCCCGTTTCCCGGCGTTTCCAGGCGGTTTAATGTAAACGGACAGTGCATCCGCGAAGAAAACGAGACCGATACGGTCTAATGTAAACTTGGCCTTAGGGTAGTATCTCACTGGGCTGCGACAGCCTGCGGCTAGTTAGAGACACAACAATTGCGATAAAATATTCGAATTAATGGCAATTTTCACTTGGAATCGCACTGAATTGATATTCGCATATTTTACCGCAATTGTTGTCTCCAACTAGTCACAGACTGTCGCAGCCCGGTTTTCCCTCGGCAGGCAGGGAAGTAGAAGAAGCCTCACGGAAACCGACTTGAGAAGGGTTCGCGACGGGTTTCTGACACCAGCGATGCATTTGCGGCTATTTTGAAAGAAATTTTCTCGCACAAATTTTTTGAACATGTTCAAAGTTTCAGCGACAAAGGAGCGACTCGTGCAAGGAATTGAGAAGCCCCGCGAACGTTTCAAGACACTTTTGAAACTCTCTCGCGAATGACGTTCGCAATTTGTCGCAAGCTATCGCAGCCCAGTGAGATACTGGTTTTAAGCCCAGCGCACACCTTCCCGATTTGATCGGGGCTTCGTTTGTCAGGCGATCGGTTACGAGTATACGGGCCTGATTTGATCGGTTCAAAATTCCCCGCACACATTTGCGAGACATTGTACACGTTCAGCCCGAATAGATGGTCATGTGTTCAAGATATCACGCGATCGTACAAAATATATATCCATACATACATGGAGAAGTATTACATTTTGAATATTAGAATCAAAAAGGGATAATAATCCCAACTAGACGAATCAATAATAAGAAATTGATTCTAATTTGTTCAGTCGTTCTTAAAATTCAACTTGTTCCGGGATTCCGGACCAGTGGTTACGTTAGACTTTTTCATTGTCCGTCATTTTGACAGACAGGGTCGTAAAAATTCCGTCATTGTCCGTTATTATCTGTCATTTTATTTTAACTTTTAAATGACAATGTATATAGGCTATAAATGTTATATATTTAATAACTTGTGTTTTCATGGACTCATTTTCATTTAAAAATAAATTCACAGAACAAGCTTGTATTATTTAATCATTTATTTATGTATTTATGATGCAAAAAGATGAACAGAGATTCTGACGTTCGGTCACTTGCGAACCCATTTTCCCTCTGCTAAAAACATTGCGGCTGTTGTGCCTTAACGGGCATACGAACAATGTTATTTCACAACGTAGCAAGACAATTGCAGTTAAAATATGAACAGTCCACTACAACGGTTTAAGTGACGATCTAATTTGACCTGTTTGCGTGAGCTCAAACCTTCCTTCTGGCCCGCACGGATTTAAATCGGGAGCTCGCTTGTGCATAATCAAAGTCGTCAATGGAGACTGCCGCCGAGGCAATCGTCATTAAATTTTGCGTCTTTGCCTCGGACAGACGACTTCTCATTGATGTTTTAATTTTATTCTGAAGGCTGAACCCGCGCTCTGCTGCGACACTGGAGGCTGGAATAACCAGCGCCACTTCAGCCAAAGTTCTGAAGTCGGGAAACATTTCTCCCAGGGAAGCGATCAGAAGCCGGCAAGAGCCTCTGAAAGTTGGATTTCCCGACCCTGCTAGTACTCTCACTGTAAATGCAAATATTCAAATTAATTAGAAATGATTAGTGAATCAAACTTAGAAATCATCAACCTGTTGTCAACACTAATATTAAATAAAAAACTGCTAATTTCAAGTTGGAGAACACGCTTAATTTAGTGTACTCCACTTCAGTTAAATTAGAAAATATAATTTATTGTCCCAGAGTCCTTTGGGCGTTGTGTTTAGACATGCGCAGACCTGCCCCATCTACGCGCGGTCTTTTCAGCACATGCACCAGGATTAACAAAAGTGGAACATGTTTCCAGAGCCTTAAATGATGCGTTGTTTAGCATTTAAAATAAATGTTAATTGCAAAGTAAATCCAATGTGTTCACCATTCATTTTGTTTGGGGGCTCATTACCTTGTATTGTGTGGTTTTTTTTTTTTTTTTATTAAATTAGCATGTGTCCTATTGTCTTTCGCAAAACTCTTTGGTCAAGAAAATTAAAGTTAAATTGGCCTCAATATGAAGGATGAGTAAAACTAGAGAATTAAGCTTTCACAATTCATGAATATTAAGTTAAATTTATGAAAAAAGATATCTGAAAGCCATTGATTTGAGTACTGTAAACTTAAAATAAATAAGTTAATGTAATCAAAATTATATAAGATGAGTACTGCAAACTCACAATAAATAAGTTAACCCAATCTAATTTATCTAAATCAACATAAATGACTTTTTTTGAGGCAACGACTTTGCATATTTTTTTTAAGTAAAGTCAACTTATTATATTTTACAGTGCTCTTCATAGGGAGGAAATCCTGCAGCATGCGCTCTTTCTGCACCCCGCGGTGACCCGTAGTGGGCTGACACGGAAGGTCTTAAATAAAACGAAGTTATGTTTAAATGTTAGTTTGTCTACCCGTGCTCTCATTAAAATGATAGTTTAGCAGATATTCGAGCAGTGATGTTCCTAAGCTTGCTGGGGAAGAATACAATAAATCGACATTTGTTTCATTTAAAAACAAGAAAACAACTAGCCTAAATGAGCGCTATTGTACAGGCAGGGAAACGACACAAACAACCCAATGCATCTCTTTTTTAATAGCAAAAATGACGTGTCTTCTGCAGAGAAGGGAAACATTAATCCATCTCACTGTGCTAGTGGTAGAAAAGTCCTAGCGCGGTCAGGAGCACGATGGGCGGAACAGCCTTGCGCAGTGGCTGCAGTGTATACATGAGCAGCCGATGCACTGAACATCAAGACTGCCGCAACGTCGGCTCAGATTGAAAGTGACGGCAGTGAAGACTATGTATTAGACCCCGAAGCCGTTTGTTTTCAGGATAATGGCTGGCTGATGAAATTATTGGCTGGCTAGCTGACTCAGCCAAAACCTGAATGGCTGCTGCAGCCACCAAAATGTTTATGGCTACAAATGGCTGATACTGGACGTCACTGTGTGGCATATATCCGGGCGAACGGATCAAACAAATGGGGGGAATAAATAGCAAATTACCACAGGTCCCCTGGTCTCTTACTTCATTGTAAATATAAATCTAGCAAGATTGTAGTTCAATGCTAATAATAAGCTAATCTGGATTGTTCGAGGAAGGCATCTAGCTATCTACTCTCACTAGCAATGACCAGTGAAGGACTGGCAGCTATCTTACTATGATGAAAGTAGAGTGGTGGAGTACTTTTTTTTTTTTTATCAATCTCGAAGTATGTGAAACAAACAAACAAAAAACCTTTACACTTTCCCTCAGCAGCGGCAAAGAATGCAGCCATCTCGTCGATATCGGAGTCGATTGATGCTCTGGGTGGGTTCCCGGGTTCCCCAGTGTATCGTGGTAACGGTGTGAGGGGCGGGAAGCCAGACAGGTAGTCACAACGGCAAGCTTGTGGTGGCTCTCTGTGCTGTGATATCAGTTCTAAATCTCTACAGTGTATGCCTATACGTCTCTACTGTGTTACTACTAGTGTGTACAGTTGATCATGTTTGTGTCACTTTTCTTGTAGCTCATGATGTGGATAAACCCATTATTTGATGTACACAATTCTTAGTGGCTCAGCCAAATTTTATTAGATAGCGGCTCAAATTGGCTTACAAAATTATTGGCTGGCGGCGGCTCAAATTCTAAATGGCGGTTTTAGCGGCGCCTGGCGGCGGCTTCGGGGTCTACTATGTATACTGTATGTAAGAAAACTCTGCCACAACTTGCCAGTCATTTCAATTGTGCGTTTCATTATGTGTTATTATTGTAATTATTAGGCTATTATTGTTATTGGTAATGGTAACGGTAAACATCCGTCAAAATGACCGACGGCCTTCAGATTTTTCCGTCATAGCTAAAAAAAAATCCGTCAATGACGGACAATTGTCGGTTAACGCGACCTATGTTCCGGACAAGCGATTTCTGTACCACTGACAATGCTATGATACTTTACCAGGCATTTTCAAAGCTGACACGATTACAGCCATAGCCTCGTTCCTCTTTTCCCGTTTGCTGTAATCAGGTGAACTAATGTCGTAAAGACAGGTGGACGCTTCCCAAAGTGACGCAAGTTGTGCTTCCCGGTCTGCAGTCCATGCGTGATCAATCCTGGCACTCCAATTGGCTGTTTAAAATTATCGTAACCGATGAGATCGTAGTAGCAACGCACACACTACCGACTGTGTTGCGTACGAGGAGATCGCGTCCGAAAACATCAAGACCAGTTTGATCTGAACCGAGAACCGATGAAATCGGCTACGAGGTGCCCCCGCACACATTTATGATTCGCAAGCGATTCAATCGGCCCGACAAAATCGTAAGCGACTCGGGAAGGTCTGCGGTGGGCTTTAGCATTAAGAGGTTTTGGGGAAACCCACCGCTGGAGGTTTTACTGAGCATCTTGCAGAAACTGTCTCGGTTCTTCTGGACACTTTGACCGTCGTACTTGCTTCTTAGTTTTGTGCAAAACCCCAGTAGCCTTCATTGTGTTTTGTCTGAAACGTGGTCTCTTGTATTCATAATATGCTGCTTTCTTTACTGACATACAAACATTTTGTTTCTGTAACATTTCATTTTGTGCTGGAAAACTAATATTTGGAAATCTTTACAAAATATATATAACAATGTAAGTTTGTCCAAAAAAAAAAAGGGTGCCAAAGAGAGACAACAGTAAAATGGTAGCGAAGCAGAGTTAAAAGAGAACCGAGGTTCATGAAATGAAACATTTTTAAACTTGCTTTATTTCTTAATTAACGTGTTATTCAATTACGGTTTTAATGACCTTATATCCTGACTCGTATTGGCAACTAATTGCAATTAAATGTTATACTTATCGGCCTATTCGTTTTTTAGCCATGTTGAATTTAGTTCGTTTGGTCCACGGCAGGGCGGCACGGTGGTGTAGTGGTTAGCGCTGTCGCCTCACAGCAAGAAGGTCTGGGTTCGAGCCCCGTGGCCGGCGAGGGCCTTTCTGTGCGGAGTTTGCATGTTCTCCCCGTGTCCGCGTGGGTTTCCTCCGGGTGCTCCTGTTTCCCCCACAGTCCAAAGACATGCAGGTTAGGTTAACTGGTGACTCTAAATTGAGCGTAGGTGTGAATGTGAGTGTGAATGGTTGTCTGTGTCTATGTGTCAGCCCTGTGATGACCTGGCGACTTGTCCAGGGTGTACCCCGCCTTTCGCCCGTAGTCAGCTGGGATAGGCTCCAGCTTGCCTGCGACCCTGTAGAACAGGATAAAGCGGCTAGAGATGATGAGATGAGATGGTCCACGGCAGGCGTCGCTTATCTGCGCGATCTTCACGAGACTTGTGCAAGACTTCAAAACATGAAGTGTCAGCGCCGCCATTTTGAAAACTGTTGTCCAAATGAAATCTCATCTCATCTCATTATCTCTAGCCGCTTTATCCTGTTCTACAGGGTCGCAGGCAAGCTGGAGCCTATCCCAGCTGACTACGGGCGAAAGGCGGGGTACACCCTGGACAAGTCGCCAGGTCATCACAGGGCTGACACATAGACACAGACAACCATTCACATTCACATTCACACCTACGGTCAATTTAGAGTCACCAGTTAACCTAACCTGCATGTCTTTGGACTGTGGGGGAAACCGGAGCACCCGGAGGAAACCCACGTGGACACGGGGAGAACATGTCCAAATGAAATATTGCACAAAAACGAGTTTAAATGACGATTACGACTCAAACTTTCCTGACTGTTGGTGACTTTGATTTCCGCTGTAGGTTTTACTTCCGTCCTACGATGTCTCGCACAGGTCTCCGCGAATCTCGTTTACGGCCGTTGCTTTGACATCCGGACTGATATATTACAGAGCATATTTCAAACACTCATAACTCGCTATAGCAGCGACAAAATAGCGAACAAAAATGCGTTCCTGTATTTAATAAAATGAGATAAATAGAATTTTGATGATGATAAAATTTGCCTTCGGTTCTCCTTTAAGCCCTTCTGATGAGCGTCTAAGGCTATGGTCACACTACAGCTTGCGATGCTTTGCAATGGGTTATCGATGAAAATGAGGCGTTTTGTTGGCGATGCTTCCCCGAGCTTCAGGAAGTATTCCCAAACCCATCTGCGAGTATTCGCCGACAAAAACATCTCCACCAAATTTCAATGAATGCGTTGATTTTGCGCAATGTTTTTGGCCACTTATGAGGCAGAGACACACCAAAAAACAACTCGCGAAGCTTGGAGAACATTTGCCGTGCATCGTACGATCAGTGGCTACCAATTTTGCATCGCCATGTATTCGCGAAGCAAACCTATCGCGAGCTGTAGTGTGACCGGGGTCTAATGTGGCAAGAATTAGAGTGCAAGCGATGAGAAATACACATTTATTTGTATAAGAAATAAACTGCTAGCATGTACTGCAGAGGTGTTGCTCAGGGTCTGTATCCATAGATATGTTTCCGGTTGAGAGTACGTCGTGCGCATTCTGGCTGCCGCTTCTCACCAGAGCTTTTTTATTTTATTTTCTTTCTTGTTCTATTTTCATTTCATTTCATTTATTTATTTATTTATTTATTTATTTATTTTTGTGTAGTTTGATGTTTGTTTGAGTGTTTTGTCTGCCGGTTGTGGTGTAGCTCCAGACCCAGTTTTGGGCGTTGGTTCCCTCCAGGTCTTGGTTCGGCGCGGGCGATGCCTGCGCTCCCAGCTATGGACTGCAGTGAGCTCGTTGCTCATTTAACATCGTGGTTGTCCAGCGCTTTGACGCTTGGCGTGATGTTCCGAGCGATGTTGCTCGGTGGCGTCGCGGCGGCTGTGCAGGCGGTTTGGGACACACCAGTGCTCTGCGTGGCGGAGCTTCTCTGCTCGCTTTGTGGATCCACAGCGTGGTGTTGGAGCGATGTGGCTGACGGCGTCACGGCGGCTGTGCTGGAGATGCGGGACTTGTTTTCATGCGCCTTTTGGTGGGACTGTGGCTGCTACACCAAGGGAATTACATCCTGACCCCTACTTGGTCGACTTTTTATTTTTTATTTTATTTAATTATTATTTTTATTTTCTTTATTTTTTTTCCTTGTCTATAATTGTAAAGCGTCCTTGGGTTTTTTGAAAGGCGCTATATAAATCTAACATTATTATTATTATTATTATTATAGAGGAGAGAAGTTGCTTCAGGTGTGCTGTTGATCACAGTGATAATTTATTGTGCATTTAAAAAAAAAAAAAGTCCTTTATGGCTAATGAGTTGAACCGGCGGCCTCTGGAAAGAAAACCGGTCTTGTATGCATTTGCTTTGCCTCCGGTTTGTGGTATAAGCGATGACTTTCATACTCCTTAAATGGTCTGAGATCCAGTATAATCATTTATCGTGTGTCCCTTTGATACTGTCCTCATAGTCATGGTTCGCGTCTTAAACATGAAGCAGATTATGATGACTTTCATTGTAATCCGATTACGCAGTGCGTGTTAATGCCAGTGGACATTTAGATCCAGCAGAGGAAGTGATGAACAGTGATCAAGACCACAGTGTGACCCCCTTCTAATCAGATATTATATAAACGATGTATGAGAGAAATTATCCTGTGTGATATTCTACTGTCGTGTGACCCTTTTTTTTTTTTTTTCTCCCCACTAAGGCTCGCACACACAAAGCTGCAGTTCTTCCTAGAAAATTCAAGGAGCCGTCAGAGTCGTCCTCACCCTGTGTTGCCATGGCGATGCGGGAGCTGGTAGAGGCGGAATGCGGGGGGGCCAATCCTCTCATGAAATTAACCAGTCACATGACCCAAGAAGGCGGAGCTTGGAGACACAGGTCAACGCCCACTGTAAGTAGTTTGAGTGCAAGCAGTTGCTATGCTGTGCGTACAGCGGATATATAAAGCGTACGCACCCCGTTAAAATGATTGACAGGTTTTTCTGATGTAAAAAAAAATAAATTGAGACCATGATAAATAATTTCAAAACTTTTCCCACCGTTAATGTGACCTGTACAGTTCAATTGAAAAACAAATCTGTTCGGGGGGGAAAAAAAACGTTCAGTAAGCTGGTTGCATAAGTGTGCACACCCTTAAACTAATACTTTGTTGAAGCACCTTTTGATTTAATTACAGCATTCAGTCTTTTTGGGTCGGAGTCTATCAGCCTGCCGCATCTAGACTTGGCAATATTTGCCCACTCTTCCTTGCAAAAGCGCTCCAAATCTGTCAGATTGCGAGGGCATCTCTTGTGCACAGCCCTCTTCAGGTCACCCCACAGATTTTCAATTGGACTGAGGTCTGGGCTCTGGCTGGGCCGTTCCAAAACCTTTTTGAGGTCATTGTCATGCTGAAAGATGAAATTCCTCTTCATCTTCAGCTTTCTAGCAGACACCTGAAGGTTTTGGGCCAAAATTGACTGGTATTTAGAGCTGTTCATAATTCCCTCCACCTTGACTAAAGCCCCTGTTCCAGCTGAAGAAAAACAACCCCAAAATGTGATGCTGCCACCACCATGCTTCACCGTGGGTATGGTGTTCTTTTGGTGATGCGCAGTGTTGGTTTTGTGCCAAATATACCGTTTAGAATTGTGGCCAAAAAGTTCAACCTTGGTTTCATCAGACCATAACACATTTTCCCACATGCTTTTGGGAGAGTTGATGTATTTTTTATTTTTTTTTTTGGCAAAATTTAGCCGGGCCTGGATGTTTTTCTTTGACCCTACTGTACCTCATAGTCCAGACATATGGAGAATACGGGAGATTGTTGTCACATGTAGTTCACAACCAGTACTTGCCAGAAATCCCTGCAGCTCCTTCAGCGTTGCTGTTGGCCTCTCGGCAGCCTCCCTGACCAGTTTTCGTCTTGTCTTTTCATCAATTTTGGAGGGACGTCCAGTTCTCGGTAATGTCACTGCTGTCCCATATTTTATGACGGTCTTCACTGTGCTCCATGGTATATCTAATGCCGTGGAAATGTTTTTGCACCCTTCTCCTGACTGATACCTTTCAACAGTGAGACCCCTTTGACGCTTTGTAAGCTCTTTGTGAACGCTGGCTTTTGCTGGAGGATGCAACTGAGTAAGACTACGTTCAGACTGCACCCTGAAACGACCCATATCCGATTTTTGTTGCCCATATGCAACCTGTATCCGATTTGTTATTGACAATCTGAACGACACAGATCCGATTTTTCCACATGCGACCCAGGCCGCTTGGATATGTGGTCCTAAATCCGATGCATATCCGTTATTTTCATATGTGACTGCAGTCTGACCGGACAGGTCGCATTCATACGACCTACACGTCATCAACAAGAGACAAACGCCACTATTCTGCATTGGCTAATCCCGCCTCTTTGGTGGAAAACAACAACAATGACATAATGCGCTACATGAACAGGCGCACACACAGTCTCTCGCACTCCGTCATATGCGCGATGCAGACATTAATGTTTCGCGTGCACGCGCTTGCTCACTTGCTCTAGATTCCGGGAGATATTCTTCAATTTGCGGGCATCAGGGAGCCGCTATCAATATGCGGGAGACTCCTGGAACTTCTGGGAGACTTGGGATGTCTGCACTAGACAGTGTTTATGTAGAGAACATGCGCACTTCAATCAATCAATCAATCAATCTTTCAACGGCGGTTGCTGCCACGGCCCCACTCACTCACACACTCACTCTCTCTCACGCAGAGACACTCTCATTCACTCACACACACACACACACACAACCTCTCACACAGAGACACTCTCACTCACTCACACACACAGCACACGATGTGCTTATTACGTGTCAATTTGCGCATGCGGGACACTTTTGGGTCGTTTTCCGTTCATGTTGGAGATCGCATACAAGTCTCATATAATTGGTAATGTGAACGGCCTAACAAAAAAATCGGATTTCACAACAAATCGGGTACAGATCGTTTCAGGTTGCAGTCTGAACGTAGTGTAAATGTCTGAACTTTATTTGGGGTTAATCAGAGTCATTTTAATTGATGGCGGGTGTGAACCCAAAAAGACTGAATGCTGTAATTAAATCAAAGTATTAGTTTAAGGGTGTGCACACTTATGCAACCAGCTTATTGTATGTTTTTTTTTTTTTTTTTTTTTTTTTTGTGTGTGTGTGTGTGTTTTCCCCCCAAACAGATTTGTTTTTCAATTGAATTGTACAGGTTATAAGTCACATTAAAGGTGGGAAAAGTTTTGAAATTATTTATCGTGGTCTTTTTTTTTTTTTTTACATCAGAAAAACCTGTCATTTTAATGGGGTGCGTACACTTTTTATATATATTGTTTTGTATTTCCACAGTCTGGTACATGGTTTTGATTTAGAATTCCTTGATTGAACAGGGAATGCTTACTGTCTGGTGTCCAGCTGGATGATGAAACTATAAAAGTTTCCAAGACTGACGTTCACAAAACACTTTGAGGGACTTCTACCATGTTTATCGTGATGATATTTGTTAAAAAGAAAAGAAACAGTTTGAATATTTTTTGTCAAATTCACTTCCTGTGGTTATACTTTAGGCCAGGGGTTTTCAAAGTGTGGGAGAGTCAGCCCCCCCCTCAGAGAGCAAATAAACAACAGCGCCGCCCCCCCCCCCCCCCCCCCCCAAATTACATATTTTAAACATCTGCTTTTTAAAACATCTTTTTTTTTTTTACACATTTTAAACATCTGTGCTTTTTTAAAACCTCTTTTTTTTAATACACATTTAAAACATCTTGTTTTACACATTTTAAAGTGCCATTCCACCATTGGATGTATTCTTTGGCATAAAATACAATATATTTTATGACAACATGACTAGACAGAGAAATCTTTTAGCTTCAAAATGATATATCAAACATAATTTTTTGACAACGACAAGTATATTAATTTTGCGACCAAAGTCACCTACCCTTTTAATTTCCGCGCGGTAGTGAAACGTGATGTCATCGGCAGGTTCCCCTTCTTGTGTACCACGTCACGTGTGACGTGGCACAGATTATCAGCAATGGCGGATAGAACGCGATTTCCACTTGTCGATTGCTGTGCCGATATTCACCATCGACCGTCTCCTTTGGGCATCACTTGCTATTTTCCTTCGCTTCTTTTCCGAAGCTGACAATCGCGTTCTATCCGCCATTGCTGATAATCTGTGCCACGTCACACGTGACGTGGTACACAAGAAGGGGAACCCGCCGATGACATCACGTTTCACTACCGCGCGGAAATTAAAAGGGTAGGTGACTTTGGTCGCAAAATTAATATACTTGTCGTTGTCAAAAAATTACGTTTGATATATCATTTTGAAGCTAAAAGATTTCTCTGTCTAGTCATGTTGTCATAAAATATATTGCATTTTATGCCAAAAAAATACATCCAATGGTGGAATGGCACTTTAAACATCTCATAGCATCGTTAGCTAGCACCTCTTGGCAGACAACACACTGTGGGAGTGGAGCATCTTCAGATCCAGTCCGTGAAAATCCAAACTTTAAATAATTGTGGTCATACTTCCTTCTTTTTTTGCTTGGCCCAGACTCTGTCTCCTCACTCACTGTAGCTTTAGGTACTAAAAATCGATCCGTTTTGTCTCTGGCCAAGGCTAGCTGAAGTTCGCTAAATGTCCGCAATGGAGCACTTGCATGTGACGTCACAACCGATCCAGATTGTGACAGACGCCATCGTGTCGGTCAAACGCCATATTCCGCCTTCTACTTCTACTTCTGGTTCTACTTCTGCTTTTACTTCTACCTTTTCTTCTGGAAAACCCTACTATATACAATTCTACTACAACGGCTGCGGCTACAAGCTCTCCCTACCTGTGCACGGTTTTTATGTTTTTTGTGTGTATTTTTGCGTGTTGTTCGTCTGTACCGGACTTCAATATCCACTACAACCGTATGGACTTACTGGACATTGGTTTCCAGCAGAAAATGACGGTTTGTAGCGATTTCCATCGCATGCACAACATTCCGGACGAGAAAAAAATAATAATAATAACATTCCGGGCGAGACCAGCGGGGTCTCCGTGGATTGTTATCGGAAGCAAAGCGAAGGAGGCGGCGCCGGGAGCAGAAGCAAAAGCGAGGCTACAGGCAGAGCCAGCCTGTTGACTAAGCTCAGAAAACAGCTACTCAAACCTCCACTGCCAAGCCTCTACCTCTCCAACGCCAGATCCATGTAAACAAGACGGACGATTTGGAATTACCTTATTCTATTCTATAATCGGCTGGTCAGTGCTATACTCAATACTTAAGTGACTTACCCATCCAATGAGGATTGTTATTTTCTTGTTTACAAGATGCCACATCTGAGTCGCTGACAAATCCTGAATTTCTGTAAAGATAACTGTCCAGAGATTTATAAGCACGCAGTGCTTCACCACTGAACAGCGAGGGAAAGTTAATGAGGTAATTATACACGTCCGGGTATTCCGCTGGCAGTTCAAAATCCGGTCGTGAAAACTCCGTCTGGTAAGCCATAAGGGTCACAAATCTGTAGATTGTTTATTTTAGACATATATCTAGCTATCTGTTCATTAGAAAAATGAGCCGTGTAGTCCGTCGGTTGAAATTGATCCATTCTGTACACGAGTGCAGCAGTATTCAGCGGTGTTTTTGACCGACAAGGTGGGGGTTGTGTACTTTCCGGTCACGTGACTGCAAGATCTCTATAGTAACTTATTCTGGTTTATTTTTCCTCACGTTGCGCCCCCCCTGAAGAACTCTGGTGCCCCCTAGGGGAGGCACGCCCCACACTTTGAAAAGCCCTGCTTTAGGCAATGCTCAGAAAGCACAGAAATACTAATGTTATACTGACGTTACACACGTGGTCATTGGGTGGAATCAGTGTATTGAACACTTCACCATAGGCTTCTCTGTGTTTCTCACTGTCTTTCCACTTAGATCCCGCCCACGCCGATTGAAATAGCCACCGAGGAAGAGGTATCTATATCTTCTCTTGACCAGTTATTTGGCTGTGAGTCTGGGGTTAAATCTACAGCCAGTATTTATTTTTAGTCATGTTTGAAATTGGTCTGCAGTGGGGGGAAGAAATGATAGTCACAGTGAGAGAAATGAAAGTGTTATTGGTACCACAAGCAGCTGAAAAGCAATGAATCTTAAAGCTTTTAACTTTTAACAGGCAAAGTAAAGAGAAGGTGTTTCAATATATTGCCTATTATTATTTTAAAACCCTTCTTGTCTCCTAATCACAAAGCACTTCAGTGCTAAAAATGGGTCTTAAACCCCACAGAAAACTGATCAGTAGCATAAAGGACTTTTATCCTACCGAGACCGGCTCACAGATAATCTTAAATAGGCACTGCAGACGTTTAACAGCACAGTCAGTTTAAGTTAAGTTGTAAAATGTAATACGGAGCAGTAAATGTCGTTTGTTAATGACTCAGAAAAGTAACCCAGCACCACTGGAGATGTTTGACAACTCAGCTACTTGTCTACATACGCCAGTGCCAGAGGGCGACGTAAATCAATACTGCGGAAAAAAATTAAATTATAGATCACCTCATTAATAAACACTGTGACCCATTTATATGCTGACAAGCCAGACACATTTGTTGTGTTTGACTTGTCCTTAGTAAACTTTTTATTCAGCTGTTTTGTAAATAGATTATATGAAGAAATTGGTGTCGCGGAAACTTTTTCATAAAAGAGAGACTCAAAGTCTGAGGAGTTGCAGAAAATAGACTTTTATTTAAATCAAATAATAAAAGTCGAGTCTGCAGAGTGATCCAAACATAAATCATGGGGTTTTCCCTTTTTATGAAGTTCTACCATATCACAGTTAGGCCTTTTACGCAGTGTCAGTTTCTCATTGGCTGGGAGATCTCAGCAGTTTTCCACCAATATTTCCAAATAGGGATCGACCGATATGTTTTTTCTCAGGGCCGATACCGATACCGATTATTATGGAATTGGGATGCCGATAACCGATATGTGCAACTGATAAATGTAAACATTATAATTCACATGAAATTAAACATAGCACACACTGACACAGACCTTCATATCCATGAAATGTATGTTTAATTGTAAAATTGAACATGAAATTTTGTGCAGGGAGATGCCAGCAGCATTTGTACAATAAAGTCAAACATTAGTTATAATAAAATGAGAAATAAAATAATAATAAAATAAATCTTCACCAATAAAAAAATAAATCACTCCCTACTATATTACAGCTCACCATTTTCAGTGGAAAATAAATGAAAATACACTCTGGATTCTGGATAGAGAAAGTGAGAACGGAGTGTTAAAAGCTCTGGTTAAAAGGAGCGGCTGCTCCTTTAAGAGTACATCGCTTTCCGAATCAGAAGCGCTAGCGAGGAGAATCACTTGCGCAAGAATTATGAATACTAGTGGAGTACATTACAGCGCAATGTGAAGTAGCATAAGAACATTTAAGAGTTTAATTGATGTATTTCGTTCATTAGCGTTTATCCAAGCAAGTGTGCATCCACGACACAATTAATTACTGAGCCCACAACAAGCGTCCTGACAAACTCCCTACAGTATTACATAGCCTACTAGCACCATATCACACCTGGCTTGTTTAAATGTTCAAATAGCGCTTTATAAAGTTACCGAACATATACAAGTGCAATGCGCTTTTTGAGCACGAGTCACATCATGAAGTTTACTCATCACCATAACAAATAGCCAGTAGGCTTGCGCTAGCCTACACAACACAAACACTACGTTTTATTTCGTCTTCCCTTGACCACCTCTCTGTATGGCTGTCATTCTACTGTTCGAGTAGAACTACTGACACATTCACACCGTTTCCAGACGGGGGTTTAAAAATGACTGCAGCCTACGTTATGCTGGGGACTGCTTACTATGGACAACATTACATGTAGCTTCAGCGAGACTAGTTGGTTGTAGGCTAATTCAAGTGCTTCCTTCTGTAAGCCAAGTTTGCCTGGCTACACAGATGCAAATGGACAATTTTAACGAGTAGTAGATGAAGAATGTAAACATATAACGATGTTGTGCTTTTGCAACTTGTGTGTTTGTGACTTATTGCGGCAAAAGCAGCGTGTCCTTACCTTGAAGTGGGATCTGCTTCTGCCCGAGTGCCCGTACGGCCGCCTTGAAACAGTTCACAGCGTTTAGCTACGCGTGTCGATTGGCTATATCTCTTGTGCCAAACAAATCAGATGTTGTGGTGGGCGGGACCGTGTTCTTGAACTCAGAGAGGCGAGTGCAGGAAAGGACGTGCAGTGACAGTCGCGTTAGGAACGAATTGGCTGCAAAAAGGCATGTTATCGGCATATCGGTGGAAATTATGGCCGATACCGATAACCCTAAAAATGCAGAATATTGGCCCGATATATCGGCCAGGCCTATTATCGGTCGACCCCTATTTCCATCCCTCCTACACACGATAAAAAGGAATGCATGTTTCAGAATGACGTCCAAAACCAACGCAATGACTTTATATATTAAAAAAAAAAAGGAGATGGTTCAGAATGACTTGTAAAAATAATGTTTACTAATAAACACCTTCTAATGAAATCAATTTCATTTTCTTTACTTGTTTACTATAATTGTGAACATAAATCAATTTATTATTATTTTTGAATACAAACCCTGTTTCCGGAAAAGTTGGAATATTTTCCAAAATGTAATAAAAACAAAAACCTTTTATTTAACTGACAAAAGTACAAAAATAATTTTCAATAGTTTTAATGACCAACTTAATTGTATTTTGTGTGGTATATATACACAAGGTGAGAATTTGATGCCTGCAACATGCTCCAAAATAGTTGGGACAGAGGCAAAATAAGACTGAGAAGTTTGTAGGATATTCAAGTTTTGGAAGAGTCCACAAAAAGCAGGTTAGGCCACACCAATTCGATTAGTTGGCTCTCGGAATCGCCACTTGAAGAAAATGCAAAATGGGGGGAAAAAAATCGAAATCGACTGCAGGTTGAGGTCACGTGACTTTTTGAAGACCAATCAAATCGCCCCTTTCACTTTCGATAAAGACTTGTGGAAGAAACATGCCTGTGGAGGGGAATCCTGCAAAGCCTGTGTTTGTGATTGTTAGGATATTCAGCGAACAGAAGCGTAAAATCTTTGACAGGTGTGTCGAAATTCAAGAGGGGGAAAACTTTGCACAGTTGTACTCAAGATGCCGTGAGCTTGTTACCCTGCGATGTGCCAACTTGGACTACGACTCTGTGGAGGTGGGTTTGATTTATATATTTCATTGATCGATGTGAAGGGCAAACAAAAAATCATTCGAAGTATTTAGCCATCAGAAGTAGCCTACTCCTGGTCAAATCTTTTTTTCTGTGCATTGTAGATGACTATAATTCAGTCGTTTATTTAGCCTTTAAGGGCAGCCAGAGCTAGCCCTTAAAGGTCCCATGGCATCGTTTTTTCATTAATTGTGCGGTGGTCTCTAGCATGAATGAATGCCCTGTGAGCCGGTTTTGCTGAAAAAAATGCTGTGGTTCTCCTGTTTCAGGCTGTTCTAGTTTGGTGGAGGAGCGGGTGGCGGGAGAGCGACAGGATTTCAGCTCTTATCATTAATATTCATGGCATGTAAACGTGTTACCTCTGATTGGCTAACAGCACTGTGACGCTACCTCCAGTGGGTCAGAACAAGCGGATGTGGGTGTCTTACTATGGAGAGAGAGAAGGAACAAACCGCGAAGGGAAAAATACCGCGCGCTGACGTCATTAAGGTGCGACGCGAGGAAATAAAATAAATTCAACAAATGTTTGGGTTTTTACTGAACAAACAAACAAATAAAATGAACGAGTGACTTAAAAAAAAGAATGTAGGTGTCTTTGTAAAAACTGTTTTGATTGGCTATTATAACAGAGCATGCTGCATGCTTTTTGGTTTTGTAGCGCAGAGTACCTGGCTAACTGCAGGAAGCGGTTAGCTGCACAGCTAATGTAGCCATTGCTAGGCTAACGCACCGATTTTAAAACACGGCAAAATGACTTAACAGTTCTACACTTACTTGTTCGGTGTTTGAGGCTGATGCGGCAGGGATGCTTGGTACGGACCCAGGCTTCAGTGACAGTTGATGTGCAAAACCTGCCCTGTACTGTCCCAAGTTGTGGAAACATTCATCAGGAAAATGCTTCCGACAAACATACACCGTCTTAGGTAGACTCGACGGCGTATTATTGGAGTAAATAAAGTTAAGCCACTGCGTCTTCAGGGGCTCTCCCGCCGGCAGTAAAGACAGACTCTTTTCTGTGTTGTCACATCCATGTACAGCGCAACTTCCATGTTTGGTGGCAACTTTTGAGTTGGGCGGGCAATCCATACAGTGGGTGGGAATCCAGAGGGGGGGCGTGGGGATCATCTCCCTTGCTGACGTAGTAAAGGGAAGAGCCTATCAACGCGCCGTTTTGACGCGCCATTCTCAAATGTTGGGCATAGTTTGGTTTACACATTATGAAATGTCTAGCCACTGGGGTGACTTAAGAAGGTCAGAGGAACTCATTTTAACGTTAAAAAACCTCAGAAAGTGAAAATTTCATGCCATGGGACCTTTAATGCATATGGGTGGAAATAAGATAAGTAGGGCTGTCAAACAAAATTTTTCATTGCGATTAATCTCATAAAATTATGCAGTTAATCGCGATTAATCGTCAAAAAAAATCTTTAAACATCTGTTTAAATTGTACTCAAATACATTTCTACATCAGAGCAAACATTTGAATATATGCTCTGATGCTCCATGTCAATTATAAGGCTCATCTTCTCTATGATAGACAATATATCGGCCTAATGCACAAATATTTGGCATTCGGGTTTTGATATTAGATCTAGGCATGCAGCATATTCTTTCCAATGTAGCCTATCAGACATCTGTTGGGCATACTGTAGGCTGTGTGCAAAACACGATTTGGAGAAATAACAGACTATATATTTTTTTTTTCTCAACTGTAATGGCTGCAAGCTACACTTCGAAGAGCAAAGAGGAAGTAGTTTGACTCCTGCAAGTTCATTCAAGTGAAGCAGTAGGCTATTTGGAAATCGCTAGGCTACCTACAATCTCCAGGTGGAGAAAAGGGAATGTGCGCATTCCCGATCGTAGCCCATCAGATATCAACACATTTCACTCGGTAAAGTGAAAGTAAACGGAACTCGCACCGCATCGCATATGCAGACTACACTTTAACTGACCATGTTGCGGGTTTCTTTGACAAGTTGTAGAGCTACGTTTTACCACAAAGTTAATGTTATAACTAGCTTTATTTTGCATGCTAGTCACCCGCGAAAATCTGCATTGTTCCTTACCAAGATGAGCCCAATTCACTGTTGTTTAAATACCCTGCGATAACGCTGTCGTTTTTTTAAATTGCGACCAAATTAAATTGCGTTAACTTTGACAGCCCTAAAGATAAGCTATTAAAAGAGCCATATGAAATGTGTAACAATAATGTATTGTCTTTGTTTTGTTTCTCTATTATGAAAGCCCTCTATTTCCACCGCTAATTTTACCATCAGAGCATTTTTTAAATTTTATTTTTATTTCGCGCTCTCGCTTCATATTTTTCCTGAAAAAATCCGAGAACCAACTAATTAAATTGGTGTGGCCTTAATTGCTATTGTGATTGGGTATAAAAGGAGCATGCAAGAATGGGTCATGGCTCACCTCATTGTGCCAAAATTTGCGAGAGAATTGTTAGTCAATTCCCAAAGAACATTTCTCAATGCATGACTGCAGAGATTTTAGGTCTTTCAAAGTCTACAGTACATAGTATTGTGGAAAGATTCAGGGAATTCGAAGACATCGTGCATAAAGCGCAAGATTGGAAACCACTGTTGAATGTGCGTGACCTTCGAGCCCTCACTGGCACTGCCTGAGAAACTGTCATGCTAATGTGACAAATATAGCCACATGGGCTCGGGAATACTTCAGAAAACCATTGTTACTTAACACGGTCCGCCGCTGCATCCAGAAATGCAACCTGAAACTGTTTTACACAAGGAGGAAGCCATTTATCAATTGTATGCAGAAACGCCACCGATTTCTCTGGGCCTGAACTCATCTCAGATGGACCGAAAGACAGTGGCAATGTGTGCTGTGGTCAGATGAGTCCTCATTTCAGCTTGTTTTCGGGAAAACTGGATGTTGAGTTCTCAGTGCCAAAGGTGAACACGACCATCCAGTTTATTATCAGAGAAAGGTGCAAAAGCCAGCATCTGTGATGGTATGGGGGTGCATCAGTGCCCACGGCATGGGTGAGCTGGATGTGTGTGAAAGTACCATTGACGCAGAGGAATATATTGGGATTTTAGAGAGACATATGTTGACATCAAGGCAGCATCTCTTCTCGGGAAGTCTGTGCTTATTTCAACAGGACAATACCAGGCCTCATTCTGCATGGGCGACAACAGCGTGGCTTCATAGACAGAGTGCGTGTGCTTGACTGGCCTGCTGCGACTCCAGATCTGTTTCCTATTGAGAATACATGAAGAGGAGATTCAGACAACAGCGACCACAGACTGTTGAGCAGCTGAAGCCTTGTATCAAGCAAAAATGGACAAAAATTCCAATTGCGAAACTGTAACAATGAGTATCCTCAGATCCCATGCGATTAAAAAGTGTTATTAAAAGGACAGGTGATGTAATACAATAGTAATCATACCTCTGTCCCAACTTTTTTTGAGTGTTTTGCAGGCATCAAATTCTAACTTTGTTTGCAAAATACGATTAAGTTGGTCAGTAAAACTACTGGAAATACTGTCTTTGTACTTTTTCGGTGAAGTAAAGGTTCACGTGAATGAACAAATCACAGATTTTTGCATTTTGGAAAACATCCCAACTTTTCTGGAAATGGGGTTTGTAAAATCAGCTTCGTTGCTTTTGTTTAATGTGAGTGTGATTTATACATGAAGTACACCGTACAAGTAGACAGGAACTCTTATACCCCTTTTCCACCAAATCAGTTCCAGGGCTGGTTCGGGGCCGGTGCTGGTGCTGGTTCACAACTCGTTCAACTTGCGAGCCAGCTGAGAACCAGTTTGCTTTTCCATAGCTCGCGGTGCTAAGGGAAGCCACGTCATTACGTCGTTGTATACGTCAGTTACGTCGCTACGTTTGCATAAACCTTGGCGCGAATATAGAAGCAAAAACAACACGGAAGAAGCAGCAGCAGTAACAATAATAATAATGGATGACTTCGCGTTTGTACAGCTGCTGCTTCTCGTCGCTTAAAAATGTCGATCTTTCGCGGTCTTATTGTTGTTGGTCTTAACAACTCCGCCCCCCGCTGACGTAAGCGGTTCTTTCCTCTGGCCCAGCAGAGAGTTGGTGCTAGCCTGGAACCGTTTTTTCTGGCCGCAGAGCCAGTTCTTTGTCAGTGGAAACAGAAAACCCGGTTCCAAACTAAGCACTGGCCCCGAACCAGCCCTGGAACTGCTTTGGTGGAAAAGGGGCATTAGTTAACTCTTAACTCTTTACCCCTTAAAGCAGTTGCTACAGCCACCCTTGTATATGTATATACTGTTCACCCTGAGAACATATTTACAAGAAAAAAAGTCTAAAGACAAGGTTTTAGACAAGGCATCATATGTCGTCATTATGGGATATACACGGGGTTGTCATTTGGGGTAAAGAGTTAAGACGAGATGTTGTGTGTGAATACAGTGCTTAATGAAATCATGTATCATACGCTTTTACCGTAATTCCAGCTGGTGAATGAGTTTCTACAGGTGCCCCCGCGCCCTCCTCACAGTTTCGATATGGGTCAGCTTTTGGAGGAAATGCAGCAAATTGACCAGCAGACCTACAGACAGGCCCCACAAAGAGGTAACACCCTTTTATATACACACACTTGTGATGCTGAATAATATTTTAACACAAAGCTCGGCAGTGTCGGGAGCTAAATTGAAGCTTGCTGAAATCGCCGTTCTTACATTTCTGAGTTCAGTCGGCACATCAGGTCGTGGCGTGAAACTTGTGCATGCAGACGCTCATCTAAGTTTCCAAATCTGTTATTGCTTAACTCTTGAATGTTTTTTATCGTGAATACTATCATTAAAAAGCTTATAATCTCTGCTTTCCAAAGAAATGCATCTCGTTAAGATCTGTTCAGTACTTTGGGAGTAACGGCAGGCTGAATTCGGTACAACAGAGTAAAAACTCTGCTCGCGTGACGTCGGGGAAACTGCCGGTGCTTTTTTGAGTCACGGGAAAGTGGTCAGGCTCGCTCTCGCTCTCTTCTGATCAGTTTCCGACTGGATTACTCATGAATATCAATCAGATGACTTTTATAGGGATGTTCTCTAGCACTCACTGTTTCTGATGAAGTATTCAGTAAAATTTTCCATCAGCTAGTTTTGATGTAATGCTTCACAGGAGACTTTGAAGTGAGTTTTCATAGCTTTACCTACTTTATTTTTTTCAAATCAAACTGATTCATGTAAATAAATAACTATTTTAGACTCTAACTGGAGTTGTTTTGATGAAAATATGGAGATCTTGGTGGTCGGAATGAGATTTTTAAAAACCGGAAGTCGGAAACGCGAGTGTCAATTTCAGTTAATTAATTGGAATTGTTTATTGGATGTGGATCTCAGTTTTTTTTTTTTTCAAGGTTAGCCTTGAAAGCTGTGAATATTTTATCATTTATATTCTTTATTATAAACACTAATAGGCCCTGCTTTTGCAAAATACAAAGGCCTACAGAGCACAAAGAGGGTATTAGAAATAATCTTTTACTTTATTGAGTGTACCGATTTAATGGTTTTACCTAATTAGCATCTCATCTCATCTCATTATCTGTAGCCGCTTTATCCTTCTACAGGGTCGCAGGCGAGCTGGAGCCTATCCCAGCTGACTACGGGCGAAAGGCGGGGTACACCCTGGACAAGTCGCCAGGTCATCACAGGGCTGACACATAGACACAGACAACCATTCACACTCACATTCACACCTACGCTCAATTTAGAGTCACCAGTTAACCTAACCTGCATGTCTTTGGACTGTGGGGGAAACCGGAGCACCCGGAGGAAACCCACGCGGTCACGGGGAGAACATGCAAACTCCACACAGAAAGGCCCTCGCCGACCCCGGGGCTCGAACCCGGACCTTCTTGCTGTGAGGCGACAGCGCTAACCACTACACCACCGTGCCGCCCCTAATTAGCATATTTAATGCTAATTAAATACGAATTTGCATAATTTGTGTTTTTATTAATTTTTCACTCCATACAAGGAGTATACAACCATCTATGTGCCTGGCAATTTCCATGGAAGTATGTTGAAGAATAAAAAAAAGTTATTAAGAAAAAAACATTTGATCTCGTTCGTTAATGAGGCTCATTTTGGACCATGTGATCCTCATATAGAATATTACGGCAGTTTTCTAAAAATTAAGGCATTTTTTCTGTCTTTGATTTGTAATATCTGAAGAACAGATAAACGTATTTTAATTCTGTAAAAAGTATGTTGTTCTGCATTCAACGAGAGCAGTTTCAAGCAATTTGGATTGAGTTTGAGTTTTCACTGGATCTGCCTAATTTCAGGCTGATTTTTGGTTTAATTGTAGCCTCCATGTTGCCACTGTGCAGCATTTTATGCTATGAATTGACAGAGGGTCACACTGTTATCTGCCCCTATTTATACATGGATGCAAACGGTGCGCCTTTTGGCGGATGCCGCCTTTTTCACGGCTGTCTGGGGGACTTGTGTGAATCGCGCAGATCCGATGAGTTTTTGGATTGGAGTGTCTGCATACCTGCCAACCTGTACGCATCTTGTGTAGCCGCTACGAATTTTTACCTCATTGTACGACTGTACGTTTTCACATTAAAAAGTACGCATATCGTCCGAACTCGCATTTCAGTCAAGTTCTCGCTGAAGTTGATACCGCTGATCTGTGAGAAAACTCAAAGCCAGAATGGAACGCTTTGCCCAATCCCCCCGCCCCTCTTCTAGAGCGTGTGGCTCTGCCCTCTTCAGCCCCTCCCCTTCCTCCTTCGCGTCTCTGACTCGAGTGCAGCGGTGCAGCCAGGTGGCTAGAGCGAGTCGGGGATTGAAACGTCGGTTAGAGACGTCGCTTTTGTATTTGTAACAGAAATGGTTGTGTTTCACGTGTACTCGAGCTTCCTAGCTGTTATTTTGTGCATTTACAACACCAACAGTACAGGCTAGTTCTTCATTTAACTTCGAAGACGTCACTCGAGGTCGCATATTTGATGCGGTAACCAACGAAACCTGATTACAATTCCTCTCGCGCTCTCATTGAATCACTATGATAAGTACTGCTTTATTGATGTGCTCGACAAAACGTAGCGTGTTGTATATCTTAAGGGCAGTCGGTAACTTCTGTCAGTGGTAGCCTAGAATGTTTGCAGATGATGTGAAGTCATAGTGTGAAGTGCACAGTATTACTGCAGTAAATGCAATATTTCGAATGCAAATGCAATAGTTTGCACATGAAAAAGGCATACTACAGAATACTGCAGTGTACTGTATAATGCAATATTTTTACTGTATAATGCAGTATACTTCCAACATGTTAAAAAATGCAAAAGTCTAAACCTATTGCATGGGGAATTTGTGCATACCATGTTTCGTGTTGAAAGTGCCTTTTTTACATACTGTATTAATTTAATGTTATTTATTTTGAAAGAGTGGCTCTGGTTTAATTTCATTTCATTTGCACATGTATTTAATGTTTGTTGTGCTTTTCAAAACGGAAGGAAGTTCCCAAGAGCCATCAATAACAGTTTCCCAAAGTCTATCAATAGGAATGTTTTACACAACTGGACTATGGGGCGTCGTGGCTCAGGTGGATGGGTCCGGGGACCCGGGTTCGATTCCAGCCCAAGGTCGTTTCCCGATCCCTCCCCGTCTCTCTCTCCAGCTCGTTTCCTGTCTCTACACTGTCCTATCCAATAATAAAGGTGAAAAAAAAAAGCCCCCAAAAAAACAAAACTGGACTATGTTCCCAAGGTCAATCAATAAAACTGGATTGAAAGTGTGTTTTTTGGTCTGCTGGTTGTGGTCTGTGGCGGCGCATGTGCGCCGGGTTGGGGTGAGGTTGACGCAGGGGGGGGTACTCATCTCATCTCATTATCTCTAGCCGCTTTATCCTTCTACAGGGTCGCAGGCAAGCTGGAGCCTATCCCAGTTAACTACGGGTGAAAGGCGGGGTACACCCTGGACAAGTCGCCAGGTCATCACAGGGCTGACACATAGACACAGACAACCATTCACACTCACATTCACACCTACGGTCAATTTAGAGTCACCAGTTAACCTAACCTGCATGTCTTTGGACTGTGGGGGAAACCGGAGCACCCGGAGGAAACCCACGCGGACACGGGGAGAACATGCAAACTCCACACAGAAAGGCCCTCGCCGGCCACGGGGCTCGAACCCGGACCTTCTTGCTGTGAGGCGACAGCGCTAACCACTACACCACCGTGCCGCCCCGGGGGTACTCATGAAATTGTAAAATTGTACTCATGAAATTTTTTCAAGGTTGGCAGGTATGTGTCTGATTATAATTTCATCAAAGTAAATTCTGTATTAAAATTACTAAATAAGCAAATGCCGTTACAGTCCATAAAACATAGGAAGTATAAGTATGAGAAGAAAACAGTAAATCAGAAAGCTGCGCACGTAAAGCCAATTACGTAACTTGCGTTGGACTGATGGAAATCCTTGCGCGTGCAGTGAAGTGCAGCCAGCAGCAGATAATGGCGCGCAGCCAACTGGTTTTACGTGTGCAGCTTTCTGATTTACTGTTTTCTTCTCATACGTATACTTCCTATGTTTCATGGACTGTAACGGCATTTGCTTATTTAGTCATTTTAATACAGAATTTACTTTGATGAATTTATAATCAGACACTCCAACGCCCCTCCCCCCCAAAAAAAAACTCATCGGATCTGCACGATTCACACAAGTCCCCCAGACAGCCGTGAAAAAGGCGGCATCCGCCAAAAGGCGCATCCATGTTTATAGTAAAGTTAATAACAAAAAAAGCAGCATCAGTTTATTCTCTGTGAAAAGTCATGGCCGAGTATCCGCTCAGAGCAGCTGGAGTTATGGTACTACTGGAGTATGATGTAAGGTGTAAGATATTAAAACTTTCTGCTTGCAGCTCCAGACGTAGCTGCATTGGCATTATCCGGTGACTGGGCAGCAGAGTTCCTGTCTGGCGCTGACTCTACTGTCTCTCCAGCCCAGGCAGGTTTTGATGCAGCAGACGCTGACTGGACCAGAGAATTCATTAACGAAGTGGCAGGTTAGTCAATATTTTTATAATACAACTTGTTTTTGAATCGTGTCCTGTTTTTGTAGGATGAAAAGGCTTTGCTTTATTTTACGCATAACAGCGGTTGATGTAGGCTCAGGTGAAGATTGTGTGTGTATTATTTAATAATCTGACTCCTGTTTACAGGGTTATCAGTTACACTATATTGTAGGGTGCATCAGTTGCCCTCACTTTCATAAAATCTGATGCATTTTTGTTCGGGTGTTCCTTTTCACCAATAAAGACAGCCTGTAAAATTGTTTGACCATATTCAAAAGTCTAATGGTGGCACCATGAGGATCATTTTTTTTTGCCAAAAAACGCTTATTTTATGTTTTCGCGTAAGGTTTGAATCACAATGTTGGACTCCATTTATTGATTTCTTGTGACCCAGAGATCATGTTAAGAACCTTTGCAAGGGATTGAGAAGCATTAATGTGATTCACAATACATTTGTATTGTTTAAAAGTAGTTGAACAATGATTCAATGACCAGCTAAAACTCAAACTGTGCTTGATGATATATTTAGAATATGCACTAAAAATGTGTATCTAAGATATTTGGTATACTCTATAAGGTGCCATAATGTTTCATGAAAAGTGATCGAAATTTTGTCATAAAATAGCAGCTTTTTCCATAACTTTGAGCTCCTGGTGCCACCATTAAACTTTTAGAATTTTGTCAAAATATTTCACCCAGTGTGTTTTCTTACCAAAAGGAGCATAAAAACAAAAATGCATCCTGATCGGAGGAACTTTTCATTTCTAGGGGGCAAATGATGCACCATACTATATTGCCAAATGTACCGTACCAGTCAGAAGTTTGGACACGCCTTCTAATTCAGTTTTTTTTTCTTTATTTTTAATTAGAGAGATGCCTACTAGTACGGATTGGCCGTATTTTGTACGGAAAAGTTACGTAAATAAGATGTTACGGCAAACAGTGTTATTCTGTACGGAATTATTATAAAGTCTTAAAAAATTCCAGTGAGTTGTTTTTAAATGTCCAAGCGACTTTTTCAATCCATGCGCGATTCACGGCCATTTATTTTTTATGACAACCACACATGCTGTGCGTGACATGCGCAGATGCCGCACATTTGTTCGCGCTATTTTCGCTCGGCATCACACACGCATGGTGCTGCTTCTCAATAGTGGAAATAAAACGCTCAGTATCAGGACAAGTGAAGCACAGGTCTCAGGTGTTCCTCCCACGATATACGGTAGAATGGCCGTGCATTACACCCAGTCAAAAGGGCAATGGATACGCGCACTGCAAACTGTGTAGAACTGACATTAACATGGTGGTCGCGATGACTGCAGGCGGCATGTCAACTACAAAAAACATATGGAGTATGCTGAAATGGCGAGTCAGGCGGAAAGTAAATCTGGGGGTATCCAGCAGTTTTTTACGAAATATGTGGATGAAAAGACACGGAACGTGACACGTGCTGAAGCGGTGATGGTTGACCTGTGCTTGGAGTTGAACTTGCCAATTAGTGCCATGAAATGTGAGTTAAACTTATTCAGTTTCTGATTTTTATTCACTGAAATATCAAACAGTGGCTGTACTTCTTTAATTCAAAGTCTTTTCAGTGTTGCAAGTACAAATGTACATGTAGTATGATCAAAAACAGAATTTTATGATTAGTGTTGTTGGGATTGTGGCAAAAAATTGATCATTCCACTGTTTTAAATACAATTACAAATGTCATTTTATTCAGTGTCTCTTCTGAAGCATTATGCTGAAGTATTTATATATTGGGACATTAAGATAACAATGTCGGACTCTCTTTGGCATGAAATAAGAACATTTTATTAGAATCCGTTAACAGGTAGAACATTTTGCCAGGCAATATAATATAATACTTTTGAGGAGTTACATTCAATACCAATGATTGGTAGTCAACCGTAATGTCTGCAAACAGGGAACACTATTGTATTTATAAAAATGTGATGTATGCTCTAGAAATTTGTTGAGTGGAAAGTCAGTTGAGATGGCTGCTCGCGTTTTGTTTATTCAATTCACACAAAACAGTAATTTTTAATAATTTAAATGTTAAACATATTGGTATATACACCTCTTATAATAGAAATGCGCATAAATTAATGTTACTGAAAGTCATTCCAAAATACTGAAAAATGTTTTCAGGAATACTGAAATTCAAAATTTGGGGTAGGCATCTCTGTAATTATTTAAAAGACACTTCATGTCTGAAAGTAATGATGGATGTCGTTTCTCTTTACTTCGTTGAGCGGTTCTTGACATAATATGGATTACTGCAGTGATGGAATAGGGCTGTTTACTGTATTATTATTATTTACTATTTCCTGTTTGATCTCAAACACATTAAGAAGGCAAGAAATTGCACTAATTAACTTTTGACGAGGCACAGCTGTTAATTGAAAAGCATTCCAGGTGACGACCTCATGAAGCTGGTTAAGATGATGCCAATAGTGTACAAAGCATCATGAAGGTAAACTTTGAAGAATCTAAAATATGAACTATATTTTTCCTTTTTTTTTTTTTTAAACACTTTTTTGGTTTACCACACAATTCCATATATGTTCCAGATGTTATTTCATAGTTTTGATGTCTTCAGTCTTGTTCTACAATGTAGAAAAGAGTTAAAATACAGAAACGCCTATGAATGAGTCGAGGTGTCCAATTTTTTTAATTGGTACTGTTAGTATACACCTGGCCATCCCATCCGTATGTGCTTGTTGAACATCCCATTCCAGATGTAGTCCTGCCTTACTGCTGTAACAGCCTCCCTACATTCCTGCGAAGTCTTTCTAGTAGATTTTAGACTGTGGTTATGGGAATTTGTGTCCATTCAGCCATAACAGCTTTAGCGAGCTCAGGCACTGATGTTGGGTGAGGACATCTGGGGTGCAGTCAGCGTTCCAAACTTGGCAAACCATTTCTTCGAGCTCGCTTTGTGCACAGCAGTGGCAAACCATTACTATTAGAGCTGGGACTTCAGCTCGGCCAAAATTTAGCCAGACACACGAAAAAAGCAACAGAGCAAAGGAAGGGATTAGCAGCAGGCTGCTACATCACGCCGTTGTGTGTAGTTGTTAATGTTGATTTGAAAAGTAATTACGTAAAAGGGGAACAGAGGGCAATATATAGAGTAAATATAACAATAAAACACACATTAACGAACCTATTCAAGACTTACAAAAGTTTTTTGTTCTAAGGTTGGAAAGTTATAGTGTTTTGAAAGTAGCTTGAGCAAACACTTTCCGCAGTTTGAACAGCCCGCCTTGATATTAATTTTATCCAATCAGAATGCACGTTCATTTTCTCTGCGTAACACTCATGACGCGTGTATGTGCCCAGTTGTGGTGGCTCATTGAGGTTGTAATCGGAAAGTAGGATGAATTGTAAGTGATCGGCTACACAATGCCACAGTGTGTTGCTTTCGGGTGTAATAACAGGACCGATGGAAAGCATAACGATCCTCCAGACGTGTCTTTTCACTCGTTTCCGCTGAAAAACACCAAGCGAGTTCGAGCTTTCTTCTCTTCTTTCGTCATCACCGGAGTCGAGAGTACCTCTCCTAGGTTCAAACTGGTACCCTTCTAAGCCATAGCCTGCTTGCAGTGCGTCTTGCGGGATCTCTTCGTATGATTCGACAGAGCTGTCGCTTTCACTCGATGCGCCCGACGCCATGATTACACGCTTCTCTCCTAGTGCAGTGGGTAGCGCTGACGTCACGGTCTTTTAACCCTTTGGTGACTGACCCCTTGAAAATGGTTCCTCCAGGAACGATGATGTTTCAGTTGTCAAGACAACGGAAAAACTAAAATACAAAAACAGAAAGATACGTCACAATGCTCTTGTGCACAAAACAAAATGCTCTTGTATTTGTATTTGTATTTTAGTTTTTCTGTTGTCTTGACAACTGAAACGTCATGGTTCCTGGAGGAACCATTTTCAAGGGGTCAGTCACCAAAGTTTAAAAATGGCGACTCTTGTGCCGTTTAGCGTACCGACTATTATATTTACAATTACCAAGATATTTCGTTGTTTTCTAGTATATAAATTTGATAGAATACTTAAGAATACGTTACTTTGTCACATCAGCAACTGTATATATTATATTTGGTACCCCTTAAATTACATAGGGAAATACATAAGTCCGAGTGAAAAATACTGGGACGAGCGTGTGTAACCGGCTATAACCAGTCAGTTACTCTAATAATAACTCGAACTCTCTGTGTGGCTAATTGATGATGCAGAGGAGGTGAAGAGTCGATCTGTCAGCATTTGTTCTGGAAAATAATGAATGACAGGGGAAAGAATTTTCACATCCCCCTTTCCAGACATCCCAAGCATGATAAAAATAAATAAATAAACATTTACATACTGTTCGGTAGGCTGGCTACATTGCACTTTGTGAGATAAAACAGACTATAACAGTCGTGCACTTAATATTGATCGTGTAGTGCAGTTTACAACGTACAATAAATGAAATAAACCATAAAATATATGACAGATCTTAAGAATTTTCTTAACATAGGCAAACATACCTGGAAAACAATGAATGACGGGGCTATCAACACACGGAGACAGGGGAAAGAAATCTGCCATCCCTACAACACAATACACCAGTTAGCACCCAGCCAAATGGCTACGCAGATAAACACTCGACTTTTTACACGGAATTTACATGTTTGATCCGATACAAACTGGATGTGTGTCAAAACATTCTTGCATTAAAAAATAAACAACATATTTTGGGAAAAATTAAAAATGTTATTTACCAGCTGGGAGGTCCGTATCGTGAAATACCGTGACCAAGGTCTTGAAAGTACTGAGCGAGGCCATCTGGGCCGATACGGACCGACCTTAAACTGGTAAATAATATATCTATTTTTTTCTTTACCAAATTCTAACAGAAAACGAGAGCACCCGAAAGAGAAAACCGAGCCGAGCCGCCATTTTGAATCCTCATTCACGGCTGTAATGCAAATGGCTTCCTCCTCGGTGTACAAGTGCACTTCCATGGCAGGAAAAAAACTACATTTTGCCGCCTATGTAGTTCCCTATTTATACAAATAGGAGTCATTCAGGATTCAGCCATGTTTTTGCTCGGTGTTAAGTTAGAGAGGTTTTTAGCTTTCTCCTGAAATGTTTTCTTTTATTTCTTCTTCCTCAGGGTAGTAAAACTCGCTTTCGCTGTGAACACTGTCGTTATCGCTATCCATGCTGTAAAATTAATGCTATTCTCCTGAGAAATGCTGGCAAAAATTTATAAGATTTTTGATAATCTTGTATTAAAAAAAAGCTAAATGTTGACAAAAAATGCTACTATGTATGTTGTTGTTGTGAACGAGCGAGTCGCCAGAGGTCCATAACTGGGGTCCGTACCGTAGGATACGGACCCGCTCGCCAGCCAATCCAAGCTCAGGATTTGATTGAAACCGGACCGCGAGAAAAATAATACTGTATTAATGAATATTGTCCATGCAGAATTCACATAGCCAGCTTCCTCCTTTCCAGACATCGCAAGCACGACAATGTCCACAGGTGTGTTACACTAATTAACGCCCCATCAGAAACAATATTGGAACCATTAACAGAATCCAACAAATTAACGTACTTTACAATCGAGGGATTTGGGGAAGTTCACAAAAAAAAAAAAAAGGTGCCCTATTGGTACATGTGGCTACTGCTTATAAATAAAATAGTTATCTGATCCCATGTCTATACAGTAAATATAGCATATATATATATATATATATATATATATATATATATATATATATATATATATATATATATATATTTACTCTATGAGGCAGTAGCCACAAAAATGAAGCGTAATCCAAATATGAACAATTTAAGTCTCATCTCATTATCTCTAGCCGCTTTATCCTGTTCTACAGGGTCGCGGGCAAGCTGGAGCCTATCCCAGCTGACTACAGGCGAAAGGCGGGGTACACCCTGAACAAGTCGCCAGGTCATCACAGGGCTGACACATAGACACAGACAACCATTCACACTCACATTCACACCTACGCTCAATTTAGAGTCACCAGTTAACCTAACCTGCATGTCTTTGGACTGTGGGGGAAACCGGAGCACCCGGAGGAAACCCACGTGGACACGGGGAGAACATGCAAACTCCACACAGAAAGGCCCTCGCCGGCCACGGGGCTCGAACCCAGGACCTTCTTGCTGTGAGGCGACAGCGCTAACCACTACACCACCGTGCCGCCCCAATTTAAAAATCATGGAAGTAAAATATACCAAGTGTCTGTACTTTATATTATTCTACTCTTACAGTTTTCGAAACTGAAACCTCTGAACCAAGGCTGACATACACACGCGCTGTCACCATGACCCAAACCCATTTCCTGGAAATGGCCTGGTGCTAGAACTCAGTGGTCTCAATACTCTTTTCGACAGCTTCCTGTAACAACTCGGAAGTGCGTCACATCTACGTCACACATGGGACCACTGGCTGAAGAAGGCGAGGAAAGAGGGACGACCTGGAGTATATTTTAAAATAGGAATGCACTTTCTCCCAGTAAAAAGCGTAAACATGTCTGAAAGTGATTTCTTTAGTCTAGTCCATTTATTTCGAACAGTGAACCGAATTGTATACACACACTGGTCGTTTCACTAGGAACACCTGTGCGCGCATGCAGAGTGCACTATTGTTGCACTCATTCTTACAACACAATGACATAGTGGCTACAGCCTCTATGAGGCAGTAGCCACAAAAAAAAAAATTTATTTGTATGAAATTATGACATTGCTACATGTGTGTGGAAGAAGAGTCTGGAGACAGAAATCTTAGGTTCTCGGTCGTTAGCCTGTGCTAGTTGCTCTCGATAGCACTGTTTTGACTGCTTTAGCATTCGCTAACACTACTGATGAACGCTACACCGGCTGGAAGGTTACATCACTGCAGCGCTGACTGCATCGACTCGCGGTTAAGTTCATGTTGGCTTTCGAGAAGGCCTAGGGTGATAAATTTTTGGTCCCTCCCACTATAAATCAAAATCTGATTGGTTAATTCATCTGTCACTTCCTATATAAACATACACTGACATGGCCTTCTGTCCCGGCAACGAAGTCCTAACCAATGAGTGAGCAGCTCTAAACTCTTCTCAGCCTAGACACAACAAACAAAAAAACATCTCATTGGATAACTCGATTTTAATGTTTTCAGGACAGTAACCCTTTCATTCCTGAAGCAAATTTGGTAGAAAATGAGGGCGAATTAGAAGAGAATAATTATATTGAAATTATGAAATAATGAAAGCAATTAAAGAATGAAAGAAATTAAATATAACATTTAAAATGCTGATCTCTGAAGGCCTAGAAGGCCCTGACGGTTCCGCTCTGGTGCACGGGGCATTGTCGTGTTGGAACAGGGTCAGGCCTCGTCCTTCCGATGAAGGGAACATAGACATATAAACATAGACGCCGCATTGAGCTGGTGGCCCGTTGCTGGGATACGTCAGAGTGTCCGCCATATTGGATGTGGCGGATCTTCCCCGTAAACCAATGCAAGTAAATGGACTGAACTTCATAAAGCCCCTTTCTACAATAATATTTAACTCGATGCCTTTTATTCACCCATTAAGACACACACGTATATATTTGGGAAACAAACAGGCATCAAAACAACATATATAACTTTTAATGTGATGGTTATAAATCAGTGGCGGCTGGTAGTCTTTCAAACAGGGGAGGCTGGTCGGTTATGATATTTCCAGATTTTAAAAGAAAAAACACATCAATTTTGCCCATACTCTTGCCTCTGATCTGGCTGACTGTTGGCAGCGTCACAAACTGTGAAATAACCGGTTCTTTTGGCCCATTAGCCTACTGTCCAATATACATGATGGGGGGGGGTATATTTTAACATTTTATATTTTAAAATTGTGGCATGTTGTTTAAAAATTGATCATTATTGAAAGCAGCTCTTTGTCAGGAACCTCAGCAGTAGAGCTGGGTGCCACACATTTCATTCAATGACACTTTCTCTATATTTTACTTATTTTGACTGAGAAATGTTTTATTGACAATTTTGATAACCCTTCACTTTTAATCCAGGTCTGTAGTGTGAAACGTTCTCGGCTGTGTTTTTGTTTAAAAATGTTTTCCAAATTGTAGCGGTGTTTAATTCATATCCAGAAAAATATATATTCCAATATAATATACTCAGCATAAACATTTTAAATAGATTTGATATTTTTGGTCCATCCATGACATATTACTAAAGTAGCCTATTTACTGTTGTTGATGTGGGTCACTTGCTGTTAGCCAATTCACTTTCTCGTACCAGGAGAGCTGAAAGGAACAAGTATTATTCCCTACCTTTTTCACCAAGTCAGTTTGAGGCGTTGGTCTACCCTGCTCTTTAATTTAAATTTTTTCCTTGAAAGGAAGACTGGCAAATGGCTTCGCCAAAATTAAATCAGCAATGCTTGGCATCCGTGCGCAGCTTTCTTGCTAGCTGACTAGCCCCCTCAAGTTCAAGTTCAGTCACTCAAATAAACGAAATTTCTGGAACTAAGATAGCAAACTTGACAACACTATATTTACACTTTATTTACAATGAAAATATATACAAACTAAAAAAGCTGGTAGAAACCGTATGTAATGAATGAAATCGAAATGTAAGTTGATCTCTTACAATACACCACAGCACTTGCGAATCCGCATGGGACTGAACTGATGTTGCCAGATACTGCTGACGTTATCCAGCCCAAAATATGTTCAAAACCCGCCAATATGCACTTAAAACCGCTCAATTGAGCGGGAAACCCCCAATCTGGCAACACTGTACCGCTGCCTGTCTATAGTTGAAACGAGCTGTCAATCAAAGAAAATATCCGTCCGCTTTCACCAATCACCAGTCTCCTCGCGGAAACTGCCATGTCCCTCCCATGTGAGGCTCGGAGTCCGTGGGCGGGCGTTTTCGCAGTATTTGTCCAGTAACCGTCTTGCATTTTGAGATTGAAAAGCGCAGAGTTCCCAAATGCCACTGAAGTCCACTGAGGCTAGGAGTCCGTGAGACTCCGTAGGTGGGCATTTTCGCAGTATTTGTCCAATAATCGTCTTGCATTTTGAGATTGAAAGCGCAGAGCTCCCAATGCCATTGAAACCCACTGAGGCTGCACTGCATCGCGCTGTCACGAGGGGGAGAAACTCACGCACACATTAAAGTTATAAGGGCATTTTTAGAAGAGGCTGAGCCTCCCTCGTTGTCTTAGAGCAATCGCCCGTGTTATAAATAGTGTGCGAAATACCCTGTACACTGCAAACTAGCGATAGATAGCTCAGGTAAGCTAATCAGTCAGCATACCGTAGCAAGCTACCAAAACCTGAGGCCACAATAACCAACCTACAAGACTGAATATGATAAATGATGGAAATAGTGGAAAAACTGGAAATAGTGAATAAAAATAAAAATGTACTGTTTTATTTATTGAGTCACCACACAGACCTACTGTCGTTGAATAAAGTGAGCTGAATGACCGCCACACTGAGTTCGGCCAGGTTCTAACGTCATACCAAAACAAAATACATCACTGATTCCTTCACATTCAGAAAGGTTAAAAACATTCATCATACGTTCAAAAACGTTCATCATAGTGTGGCACTGTATTATCTAATTCTCACTGCTTATAACTCTACACCTACCCGGTGGAGATGAGCTGGGAAACTGAAGACTGAAGGAACAGCTCCCTCTCTGATCCTGACTGTCTGACCTGTTCTGTCAAAATCCTCCGTTCTGAAGTGTTCACTGCAGAGCATGGATGACGGAGTAGCAGAAAACCCTTCCCATCGCACAGCTGTCTCCCACTGCTTTTTCATGGCTTTATTTTTGGGAAACCTACATAGTATGTGAAAAGTTAGCTAAGCAACTAACAACAATCAGCATAGTTACGAAGGAAATACTTCATTGTTTGGAGACAGGTTTCACCGAGCGGCTATTATGCGCGAGACTTCATATTGGCCACAAAGTCAGAAAAATCTGTTCGTAAAATTACATTATAATGACCAAATACAATGAAAAGTATTTTTCCAGTCTCACCTGTGAAAGGTAATCCCATGTGATCTCGTTTGGACGGTAAACCTGTTGGTACAGTTAAACGCAGCACATGAATGAGGCATCTTTATTCTCGGCTACTGTCTAGACGCTATACCAGAGACGGTTGAAGAATCTCCACTTTGCCCCATCCAATATGGTGGCGAGGATGACGTATGATTCTACACAGAATGCGGCGTCTATGTTTATACAGTGGGGCAAAAAAGTATTTAGTCAGTCACCAATTGTGCAAGTTTTCCCACTTAAAAAGATGAGAGGCCTGTAATTTTCATCATAGGTACACTTCAACTATGAGAGACAGAATGAGAAAAAAAAATCCAGAAAATCACATTGTCTGATTTTTAAAGAATTTATTTGCAAATTATGGTGGAAAATAAGTATTTGGTCAATAACAAAAGTTCATCTCAATACTTTGTTATATACCCTTTGTTGGCAATGACAGAGGTCAAACGTTTTCTACAAGTCTTCACAAAGTTTTCACACACTGTTGCTGGTATTTTGGCCCATTCCTCCATGCAGATCTCCTCTAGAGCAGTGATGTTTTGGGGCTGTCGCTGGGCAGCACGGACTTTCAACTCCCTCCAAACATTTTCTATGTGGTTGAGATCTGGAGACTGGCTAGGCCACTCCAGGACCTTGAAATGCTTCTTACGAAGCCACTCCTTCGTTGCCCGGGCGGTGTGTTTGGGATCATTGTCATGCTGAAAAACCCAGCCACGTTTCATCTTCAATGCCCTTGCTGATGGAAGGAGGTTTTCACTCAAAATCTCACGATACATGGCCCCATTCATTCTTTCCTTTACACGGATCAGTCGTCCTGGTCCCTTTGCAGAAAAACAGCCCCAAAGCATGATGTTTCCACCCCCATGCTTCACAGTAGGTATGGTGTTCTTTGGATGCAACTCAGCATTCTTTCTCCTCCAAACACGACAAGTTGAGTTTTTACCAAAAAGTTCTATTTTGGTTTCATCTGACCATATGACATTCTCCCAATCCTCTTCTGGATCATCCAAATGCTCTCTAGCAAACTTCAGACGGGCCTGGACATGTACTGGCTTAAGCAGGGGGACACGTCTGGCACTGCAGGATTTGAGTCTCTGGTGGCGTAGTGCGTTACTGATGGTAGCCTTTGTTACTTTGGTCCCAGCTCTCTGCAGGTCATTCACTAGGTCCCCCCGTGTGGTTCTGGGATTTTTGCTCACCGTTCTTGTGATCATTTTTACCCCACGGAGTGAGATCTTGCGTGGAGCCCCAGATCGAGGGAGATTATCAGTGGTCTTGTATGTCTTCCATTTTCTAATAATTGCTCCCACAGTTGATTTCTTCACACCAAGCTGCTTACCTATTGCAGATTCAGTCTTCCCAGCCTGGTGCAGGTCTACAATTTTGTTTCTGGTGTCCTTTGACAGCTCTTTGGTCTTGGCCATAGTGGAGTTTGGAGTGTGACTGTTTGAGGTTGTGGACAGGTGTCTTTTATACTGATAAGTTCAAACAGGTGCCATTAATACAGGTAACGAGTGGAGGACAGAGGAGCCTCTTAAAGAAGTTGTTACAGGTCTGTGAGAGCCAGAAATCTTGCTTGTTTGTAGGTGACCAAATACTTATTTTACCGAGGAATTTACCAATTAATTCATTAAAAATCCTACAATGTGATTTCCTGGATTCTTTCCCCCCATTCTGTCTCTCATAGTTGAAGTGTACCTATGATGAAAATTACAGGCCTCTCTCATCTTTTTAAGTGGGAGAACTTGCACAATTGGTGGCTGACTAAATACTTTTTTGCCCCACTGTATGTCTATGGAAGGGAAATCGTAATGGTACAGCATACGAAGAACTCTGATCCAGTTGTGTGCTTCCGACTAGGGATGTTAACCGATGACCGTTTGACCGATGGTTGACCGAATCAACGTCAACCGGTTAATTTTTTTTTGGTTGTCGGTTAAAAAAAAAAAATCAGTCGTTTTGAAGCTGCTGATTTTGGAGCGGAGAACCTGGAATTCTGTGTTATAAACGCTTGGGGCATGCCATGTGGTGTAAGGACGACAGCTGACAAATCAGAAACACCCATTCAGTCATGTCCCGCCCTCCCGCCCCAGTTGAAGACAGCTGCCACTCGGCGAAAGAAAAGTCTCAAAGTATCAGGATAGACTTTTTAGCTTACAAATTACTGTTCTGTTTTTTTTTTTTTAATTATTATTAGAAGGCACATGGAGTTTAGTCCTGCCTTGGCCAGTGCATTCTGAAAGCATGTTTCGGTCTGTAGCCAACAATGCATGTTATTGCAGATCAGATCTCTCCACACAAACTAAAGGCGCAGATGCCGACTTTTGGAGGGAAGGGGAGAGAATGAAATGACAGTGGTGTCTGGAGGGGGAGTGACAAACTCAGCTTTTATGTCTGTGAGCCAAGTCGGTGACGGCTTCAGAGCAACTTCAAGACTACGTTCAGACTGCACCCTGAAACGACCCATATCCGATTTTTTTTGCCCATATGCGACCTGTATCCGATTTGTTATTGACAATCTGAACGACACCGATCCGATTTTTTCACATGCGACCCAGGCCGCTTGGATATGTGGTCCTAATTCCGATTCATATCCGTTATTTTCACATGCGACTGCAGTCTGACCGGACAGGTCGCATTCATGCGACCTACACGTCATCAACAAGAGACAAACGTCACTATTCTGCGTTGGCTAATCCCACCTCTTTGGTGGAAAACAACAACATTTGTACAGTTTTCAGAATTTAAATAGACTTTTATAGAATTGATCAAGCTAATGGTGGATTTGGTAGGGACCCGGATGTTGATCTGTTAGCCTGATTAAATAAAACAGTTTCTATAACTGATTTATAACTTAAACCATCCTGTATTACAAGATTATAAGATTGTTCTGGAAATTTCCAGTAATTTGACACCTTCGGTCTCATTAGTCTGCTGTTAATCAGATTATTGTGTGAGTTCCGCCGCCGCCACAAAAACCACATCGCCAGGTCTCGCCTCATCTCCATAGCAAACTGCACTGGTGTTTCTGCACCTTGAGCCAGCGCTGAGAGAAGCTGCAGAATTCAGCTGGCTATAAACAATCTAAATAAATATTTATAAAAATGTAGAAAAAGTTTATTAATATGACGAAATAAATATGTGCAAATTATTAAGCCTGAATTAAGAGTTTGGTAATACAGCGGCCGTATCCCAAATGACTGCCTACTGAAGCTTGAGTGCACTATATAGAGTTTAAAAATCCATTACTTCCTAGTAACATGTAGTGCACTTATATAGAAATTAGAGAGACATTTAGGAGTCAACCCTCGTTACCAGGCTACATGTTTTCATTTCAGTTCAGAAACAAAAACACACACGAGACCTCACACTTTAACCAGATAATTAAACAAAAAAAAAATCATTAAACATGAAGAGTGCGCTTTTTTTTTTTGTTTGTTTACGTATTACGTAGATGTGCTTATTACGTGTCAATTTGCGCATGCGGGACACTTTTGGGTCGTTTTCCGTTCATATTGGAGATCGCATACAAGTCTCATATAATTGGTAATGTGAACGGCCTAACAAAAAAAATCGGATTTCACAACAAATCGGATATGGGTCGTTTCAGGTTGCAGTCTGAACGTAGTGCAATACCATGCAGTAATGGCGTGTTGATATTGGTAACGGCGTTATAACGATCGTAGCTAATTAATTAGATTACCCGGCGTTATAACAGCCTTTATTTTAACACCGTTATTCCCATCACTGAATGTTATGTACTACTTCTAGCACTTGACTTTATTTTCAACGCCATCATGGCCAACTGAAACCGTCTCTAAGCTGGAGCCATTTGTCCTCCGCTCCAATACAAACCCCTCGACATCAGTGCCGCGTTTGACTAAATGTTTCGCGCTGTAGAAAAGGTAATGTGAGTGGAGGGCAGCGACTGGGACTGAATGTGCAGATGCTCGCGGTTAGATTTAGAATAGATTATAATAATTCCAATTCTAGAATTTTAAACTCCTAGGTTAACCGACTTTAACCGGCTAATGAGGCTCGGTGGTCGGTCAAGATTTTTTTTTAGTTTTCGCCATCCCTACTTCCGACTTTGTGGTGGTTTGGGGAAGGCCCACATATAGCCGTGATGATCAGATGTCCACAAAACGTTTGGCCATATAATGTACATATTTTTGAGTGGACATGAGAAATTGCCCATTAGCGTTCGTTCTTTTGGTTTGGTTCCTCATTTCCTGTCGTGTCCTTTCATGTAACAGACCCTGGGCGATGGGCTGAAGAGTATCTGGAGCAGTCCGAGGAGAAGCTGTGGTTGGGAGATCTGGGAGAGAAGGAGCAAGAGAGAGAATGGTGAGGGACTGAATGAAACGGAAATATGCGGAAGGCTGACAGAGTGTTAAAAAAAAAAATTTAAGAAGGCGTTAACTGGTAAGTCAAAGTCCGAAAAGGTTGGTTGGCATTTCCAATTAAATGCAGAACCATTTTCAATAGAGTCAAGGAATTTTAACCTTGAGAATAGCAAGCAGAACAGTTTGGTGGTAGTTGTGTGGATCATGTCCTTGGTGACCGAATATGGCTTGGAACTTGCATAAAGGGAAAAATGTACTGGAACCGAGTTCTTTATTAGTCTGTCAGAATGCCTGAAGTTGCTGGCAATATCGGTTTTAATGACCTGCAGATATATCTGACGGCAATGGTTTTTTTGTGGGTTTTATTTCAGTGTGAAGTTGGAAACATAGTTTGCTCTGAACTTTTATGTAATCCATTAGGACAAAAGAGTACCAGCCAGAGGAGGATCTGAAGCAAACGGCTAATGAACTTCTTGCAAAGGTTGATGACCCCAAGCTGCAAAACACACAGGTGAGCCACGTGCTTTTATGCTGCTGCTTATTTGCTGTCAGTTTTTTTTTTTTCCTCTGGAACTTTCATGTCGTTAGTAATGCTTTTATTTGAATTTTAAAACGGTTCTGAAGGTGACACAACCTGGGTAAATTCTCAATTCGACAGCCACAGATTATACTCTTAAACTATGAAATATTTAGCCCATGGCACTGTGATGCATTGATGTATGTAGGCCACCAGTCAAAAGTTTGGACACACTGAATCGAATATACACTCGCTGTACACTTCAATAGATAGTTTTCACATGACAGCACAGAGTCGGGGATTCCCTAGTGGCGGCCATCTTGGGGGTCCAGCTTACCGTACGGGTGACTGAGCACACATTGTAACGCGCGAGTACAAAGTCTTCAAAAGAACCCAAGCAGGCTATTTAAAGCTAGCAATGGCGCACACCTGTTTTCACGGCTGTCGTAATAGGTCAGATGATGACGTCAAGCGGAGCTTTTATGGAATTCCCACTGTACGGGAGCACAAAGGCGAGCAAACAAACTCAGCATACAAAGGAGAAATCTATGGCTTGCGAGAATCAACCGCAAGGATTATCAGCCTTCCAAACACAGCAAAGTCTGCTCCGATCATTTTATAAGTGGTAAGTTGTCTACATAAACAATCAATTGTGTTTAAGTTTGTTTTTGGAAACCAAAACATCACGTGAACAATCTCTGGAGAATGCCTAACTGGAACCGCAGAGTGTACGTTTACATTGTAATGTGCACTTAATGTCGCTCGTTTGTCACGTTTCTATTTGAAACTTGTCACTTCACTCACGCAAGGGTCATTTTTGAAAAACATTTTAGGTCTATTCTGTATGATTTGATTTGTTTGGGATGCAAACAGCGCGCCTTTTGGCGGATGCCGCCTGAATCACGCAGATCCGATTTTTTTTTTTTAGGGGGGGCGTTGGAGTGTCTGATTATAATTTCAAAGTAAATTCTGTATTAAAATTACTAAATAAGCAAATCCGTTATACTTCCTGTTTCATGGACTGTAACGGATTTGCTTATTTAGTCATTTTAATACAGAATTTACTCTGAAATTATAATCAGACACTCCAACGCCCCCCCCCCCCCCCCCCCCAAAAAAAAAAAAAAAAATCGGATCTGCGCGATTCAGGCGGCATCCGCCAAAAGGCACACTGTGAATATCTCATCTCATCATCTCTAGCCTCTTTGTCCTGTTCTACAGGGTCGCAGGCAAGCTGGAGCCTATCCCAGCTGACTACGGGCGAAAGGCGGGGTACACCCTGGACAAGTCGCCAGGTCATCACAGGGCTGACACACAGACAACCATTCACACTCTCATTCACACCTACGGTCAATTTAGAGTCACCAGTTAACCTAACCTGCATGTCTTTGGACTGTGGGGGAAACCGGAGCACCCGGAGGAAACCCACGCGGACACGGGGAGAACATGCAAACTCCGCACAGAAAGGCCCTCGCCGGCCACGGGGCTCGAACCCGGACCTTCTTGCTGTGAGGCGACAGCGCTAACCACTACACCACCGTGCCGCCACGCTGTGAATATATAAAGTTGTATATATCAGACAGCCTTTAAAGTTTGATGAAGTCAGTTTCAGGCTTTGGAGCAGGCTTTGGCAGTTTCAGGCTTTGGCAGCCCTGCATAGTCACTTGAAAATGCATCTTTGTCCACTTTGTAGGGGTCGATTCCCCCAATCAAGGCCAGTTTGGCTGCATACCGTTGTCGTGAGATGTCGTCTAATGTATCTATATACTTCTGTTTGCTTGATTTTGCCGACATTGATCTTTATTTTAGAAAACTGACTATATAACTTCATAAATTCGTCCGAGATAACGTAGCCGGTAGTGGCGATGGTCCGTTTTGTTTGCCCCCCAAGATGGCGGCTGGGGGGCATTCCCCGGAATGCCGTGACGTCAGTGAAAACTATCTATATGAACACCTGTACACGTACATTCACATAATTATCCAATCAGCCAATCATGTGAAAGCAGCACAAAGCATAAAATCATACAGATGTGCAGGTCAAGATGTTCAGTTAAAAGTAAACGGCCTTTCGATTTCATAACCTCGGTGAACTTTAGTTCCCTCTGAAATTTTGTTATTGTGATTGTCTGTAATATCTAAAAAAAAAAAAAAACCCACAGGCCGTTCTGTGGCTGGGAAGTTATTTAATTTGAGGGGATTCCTGAGCAAATAACGTGCATGAAATTGCTTGCTTCTCGCAGTCAAGCAGACAGAGGAAGTCCATGTGCGCATGCGCAGGTTTACCACCTTCTTTTGGGTTTTACGGCAGCTGGCATTCACAGTGTTACATTACCGCCATCTACAGGTTTGCTTTTAACCGTGCACTGACAGTCTGTCGCTAACCGAACAGCTGATCACACCGAGGTGCTCGCTGACCGCCGATATTTATTAGTTTGGTCCCGCGTTTCCTTTCCTTCACAGCATAACATCTTTCTTTTTTCTCGTTTTCTGTTACTGTAGTCGGTCTTTCACTTTCATCCACGTCCTCCGTTTTTCTCTCCTGTTTCAAATTTGTATCCCACAATGCCTTGCGCGAACGGGGAAAGCCCACCACGTCATGCATGACGTGGTATCTTGTATTGCATCATGGTGAAGCAGGAAAAAATAGCAGAGATTTTAGGGTCACATGGCCCTGAATTCATTCATTGTTCTATTTTAGAAAAACTAATAAAACTGGAAGTCTATGATTTGAATTCAGTAGCTTTCGGTCCACTAAACAAAAATAATTGGGTGTCGGGGAAAATTCTTTTTATGACCTACACTTGAAAACTCTGAAGGGCAGACTGCCTTTTAATGTTCACATCAAATATCAGAATGGAGAGGAAAATGTGATCTCACTGGCTTTGACCAATCGCATGGTTGGTGGTATTGGACAGGTGGGTTCAGTATTTCAGCTTCACTGGGCTTTTCACCCATAACAGTCTCTAGAATGGTGCGAAAGGCAAAAAACATCCAGTGAGCAGCTGTTCTATGGACAGAAAAGCCTTGTTAATAGGAAGGGTGAGAAGACAACAGTTAGACTGGTCCGAGCTGACAGGAAGACTACTGTAACTCAAATAAACACTCTTTGCCCCCGTGATGAGCAGAAAAGCATCTCTGAATGCTAGGGTTGGGCGGTATTACGGTAAGAAGGTATCCCGAGGTATCCAAAAGTACCAACGGTATCGGTCTCATTACCGTCATTTTAAAAAAAATATATAATATCTAAATAAATATGGAGTACATGAGGTCATAATATAAAATAATAAATTGAAGATCATCCCGAATAACTGTGTGATCGTATTTTCACTAATTCTATCAATTTCCTAAAGAAGTTCTCATCGCGTGCAGGGTTGTTTATGTCGTTACCATGGCAACCCTGCATGACATCTGGAGTCTGACAGAAAGCTTCGCAAGAGACTGAGCCCGGGGGTGTCATGGCTCAGATGGCTAAGGCGCCGTACCATAAATCCGGGGACCCGGGTTCGATTCCGATCCGAGGTTATTTCCCGGTCCCGTCTCTCTCTCCCCCGCTCATTTCCTGTCTCTCTCTCTCTCCCCCGCTCATTTCTTGTCTCTCTATACTGTCCTATCTAAAAAAAAAAGAGACTGAGACCGCGGTTGAAAGATGGCAAGTCAAGATAACGAGTTAGTGGCAAAAAAAAAATACAACATCGGCAGTGTGGCAGTATTTTGGTTTCAAACCAAACGAAAAATCTAATATGTCCCCTAAGGCACACCATAGCCTGGGGTACTCCACTTCCACGAGATCTCTCCAATGAGTTGTGTTTTGAGTAGGTTACATGAGTAACAACAAGGTAAAATAATATAACGTATGACATTTGGGATGTGGGTAATAAACGTTTGAAATGTCATCTACTGAAGAAACGGAAGAAAACATCGTAGCGTAAACTGTTCGGTTTCTGGTGGGAATTAGCAATGCGCTTGCTATCTTTGTTGGGTGTGTTAAACCGTATGGATTTAAGTGGAATAATTGTAAGGAGTTATGTGATCAAGACAACGTTTTAAGCAAGGTAAGGCCATTTGATTATTAATTTCCCCGCCATGGCATGACGTGGGCCCATATGATTTTGCCTTGTGCAGCTATCACGCATTTGAATTAGGTTCGCCTCATTTGCGCTGAAGAATATGGTTTATCGCACAGTCTAAACGGACTTGGGTGTTGGTTGATTCTTTTTCTTTTTTTTATTTCCCATGCTTGAAAGGGTATGATCCTGCTCATCGTGTACTTTTTTTTGATGGAGTAGGTGAAATAGTGCTGCAAATGGCGTTTCAACGCAGACGTGTAAACGACAGTTGAATGCTATTTTCAAGATGAAGGAAGAGTTGCGTGATGCTTTGAAATCTCTCTTAATCCATTCATCAATGCACAAAATTCGCTTTGCTGCTTAATCCATACCACAATGCACACAATTCGCTATGCTGCTTTTAAATAGTACATTTGAGGCATAGGCGCACGTTACACAGTAGGCCGAAACAAAATATTATTTTTTTCTCGGTAATACCGTATACCCCGGGAAAACACAGAGACAGTTTAAAGGTATCAAAATTTGGATACCGCCCAACCCTACTGAATGCACACCAAATGGAACCTGGAGGCAGGTGCAGCTACAACAATATAATAAAACTACATTTTTACATTTGTATAGAAGACAAATGTGAATAGTGAAGTTAACGCGCATGTGCATATTTTCAAACGTGTTTTTAATCTGTAGTTTTACAATGTTGTAGTTAAAATTAAATTGTTTCCCCAAGCAACGACTTTTCATTTAGAACTTTGACAAAGCAGCCAACAAGTGCTTGGTGTGTTTCAAAGCTTTAAGAAAAGCCCAGGTGAAACGTTCTTGTAAAGCTGGTTGAGATGATGCCAAGAGTATGCAAAGCTTAAAGGAGATACGCAGAACCTTTATTTTTAAATACATTTCTGAGTGGATAGTATCTCCGTCATTGACTCTTGTATGGTGCATAATTAGGAATATTTTTGAGAGTTAAAATCAGTCCTCAAAGTTGGCATTCGAGCTGCCCTGCTGAGCCAGCCAGCCCTGAGTGCGTGACATCACAGCGGGAACCGGTTTTAAGGCCGAGGCCTTTGACAGCTATCGACCAAAGCCAGACTCAGCAGGCGAGAGCGGTTGCAATGGCCTCTCCGTTCGGATTTATTGGAGATTCTTCGGATTCCTCAGATAGTAATACATCTGACTGTGATGGTCCTGGAATTGGAGTGTGTGTACATGCTACTGCTATACACGTAGAACTGTATCAGTTCGAACCATCGGAAAGTGAATCCGATAGTAACACGTCGGCCACGGAGGCCCCCACTTTACGAAATAAAGCCAGAGAACAAAGTCGTCTAGAGAACTGGATGGAATTGAACTGACAGTCTCATGTGACTCTCATTAAAACAGGATGGGTATTATAACTTGTGCAACATATGTACCGTACATGCATGCATTTTCACTGATAAAATGTAAAAGGCTAATTAAATAATCAGCTGAACTGAGACAATCACATTCTGAAGCAAATTAAATAATCTTATACCGCTAACTTAAACACAATACAAGTTACATGTATTCGTCTAAATGCAGGTAAACAAGAAGTGTTGTTGTTTTTGTTGTTATGTAACCAAATGAGAGTCGCATCTTACCCGTCTGTGTTCTCGCTTCCTGAAGGCCGAGCTTGTGGCTGATTGTTTTGAAACAATCTGACTTTCAGTTCTTCATTCATTCCCTTCTTCCATGTAAGGGTGAGATATTGCTGCTGAGGCAAGCATATCCAGCGGAGAAATCTGACGACTGGTCCACTCATTCTCCATTTTCTCCATACTGAGTACTCCGCCATTACTGCTCGGCTCATGCTCCAGGAGAACTGGTGCAACTGAACTTACTTTCCTTTTCTTGTAGTTTTCTTTTCGTTTAATTGTTGGGACTGCACCCTCTTTCAATACGGGCTTATAGACAACGCTCCTCAACAGATCAGAGGTCTCGTACGAGTCTTCAGTAAAATGTGCAGAGCAGAGGAGAGACCACTTCGTAGGCGCCCAATCCGTGAGTTTCTTGCAAAACGTGTCCAAATCTTTGCAGTTTGAACATTCTTGGGCCACGAATGCAACGTAAATCCACCTTCGTTCGTGTTGCTGCACCGCCAGCAACACATCTACGTGGCACAGCGATAAATTAGCTCAAAATGGAGGATCGGAGTTGCAGTCAGCTCTGTGTTTTAGTATAGCGGAAATGGCGATGAGACCGATAGACTTCCTGCTGTGACGTTACGGACGTCAAGGTCATTCACTCAGACCGCTACCTATATAAATCAGTTTAATCATAAAAATTATTATATTAGATTTATTGTTAGCGCTTAAAACTATTCCTGTGCCATTCTTGAGGTCTCAAGGCGTTTATAAACGAAAGTGAGGCCATGGCTCTGCGTATATGCTTTAATCAGGAATACTTTTGAAGAAGAAGAATAAAACTGAAGAAAGACCTTGTATAAGCATCTGTGTCCAGACTTTTGCCTGGTAGTGTACGTTATTGATCTTCGAGGACCGGTCTAGGGGTGATCGATTGCCAAATGCGCATAGTACACCTCTACACTATCTTCTTTATAGCCTGTCATAACTATATGAATTCAGTTATGTACTGTGTTTCAGTATTAGTAATATAGTGACACCATTGCTGCTGACTTTTTTTTTTTTCAGCATTTTGCGTACTGCTTGTATACAACCCCGATTCCAAAAAAGTTGGGACAAAGTATAAATAAAAACGGAATGCAATAATTTACAAATCTCAAAAACTGATATTGTATTCACAATAGAACATAGACAACATATCAAATGTCGAAAGTGAGGCATTTTGAAATTTCATGACGGCAACACATCTCAAAGTTGGGACGGGCAAAAAGAGGCTGGAAAAGTTAAAGGTACAAAAATTTGCAACTCATTAGGTCAATTGGCAATAGGTCATTAACATGACTGGGTATAAAAAGAGCATCTTGGAGTGGCAGCGGCTCTCGGAAGTAAAGATGGGAAGAGGATCACCAATCCCCCTAATTCTGCGCCGACAAATAGTGGAGCAATATCAGAAAGGAGTTCGACAGTGTAAAATTGCAAAAAGTTTGAACATATCATCATCTACAGTGCATAATATCATCAAAAGATTCAGAGAATCTGGAAGAATCTCTGTGCGTAAGGGTCAAGGCCAGAAAGCCATACTGGGTGCCCGTGATCTTCGGGCCCTTAGATGGCACTGCATCACATACAGGCATGCTTCTGTATTGGAAATCACAAAATGGGCTCAGGAATATTTCCAGAGAACATTATCTGTGAACACAATTCACCGTGCCATCCGCCGTTGCCAGCTAAAACTCTATAGTTCAAAGAAGAAGCCGTATCTAAACATGATCCAGAAGCGCAGACGTCTTCTCTGGGCCAAGGCTCATTTAAAATGGACTGTGGCAAAGTGGAAAACTGTTCTGTGGTCAGACGAATCAAAATTTGAAGTTCTTTATGGAAATCAGGGACGCCGTGTCATTCGGACTAAAGAGGAGAAGGACGACCCAAGTTGTTATCAGCGCTCAGTTCAGAAGCCTGCATCTCTGATGGTATGGGGTTGCATTAGTGCATGTGGCATGGGCAGCTTACACATCTGGAAAGACACCATCAATGCTGAAAGGTATATCCAGGTTCTAGAGCAACATATGCTCCCATCCAGACGACGTCTCTTTCAGGGAAGACCTTGCATTTTCCAACATGACAATGCCAAACCACATACTGCATCAATTACAGCATCATGGCTGCGTAGAAGAAGGGTCCGGGTACTGAACTGGCCAGCCTGCAGTCCAGATCTTTCATCCATAGAAAACATTTGGCGCATCATAAAACGGAAGATACGACAAAAAAGACCTAAGACAGTTGAGCAGCTAGAATCCTACATTAGACAAGAATGGGTTAACATTCCTATCCCTAAACTTGAGCAACTTGTCTCCTCAGTCCCCAGACGTTTACAGACTGTTGTAAAGAGAAAAGGGGATGTCTCACAGTGGGAAACATGGCCTTGTCCCAACTTTTTTGAGATGTGGTGTTGTCATGAAATTTAAAATCACCTAATTTTTCTCTTTAAATGATACATTTTCTCAGTTTAAACATTTGATATGTCATCTATGTTCTATTCTGAATAAAATATGGAATTTTGAAACTTCCACATCATTGCATTCCGTTTTTATTTACAATTTGTACTTTGTCCCAACTTTTTTGGAATCGGGGTTGTATTAGTAAAGCACTATGGAGGAAATTTTTATTATTATATTAAGATTATAACCGTAGATGTTTCACAGCTGTTTATTTTTTATTTTAATTTTTTTGCCAGGCCACTTATTCATTGAGTGATTTATAAATGGATCCTTCAGCCAAGATGTTGCCCTTTTTTTTGTGTGTGAAATTGCATTTCGCATGTTATGACGCCCTTCTCTTTTCATGTAAAATTCATTTCCGTTCTTCATTTTACTTTGCATTATGTCATTGCTTTTCTTAGTAACTTAAATTTCAGCGTCTGGGGTCCTGCTTGTATTGCTTTACTGTGTGATCAGCATTGTCACGGCTACATCAGGATGTGTATCTAGATAAACGACACGTCTTGACCTGAAAATCAGTTGTGTGCACAATGACCTGTAGGTGTGTAACAGCCGTTGTTGTTGTTGTTGTCGTTGTGCAGTTCCTGCGGTTTGTTAGGCAGATTGGCGAGGGCAGTGTGACTGTGGAGGACAGAGCAGGAAAGCAGCTCGCTGATAAAGCACAGGCCAGGGAGGCACAGAACTGGGCGTCGAGCTTCACGCAGGTACGAGCCCTAACCAACCTCACTAAAGAGGGCATGTGCATCCCGTGGCCGTCTGAGCTCATGCTGTTTAGCGAGAATTCAAGTGTTTAGATGAACACCTTTGCCTTGTGCATCCATACGTGCTACGTTGTCACAGCTAACGACTTTTATCTGGTATTTAAGTAATAAATGAAGTTTATTACTTAAATTTCTCCCTCAGCTATAATACACCGACATGAGTTTTTATGTCACTTTTACCGTAGGTGTTGTTACTATAACATGTGCTTTTGTCTGTCTGGCTTCTTCTTAACCCATTTATCTCAATCCATACCTAATTATAACTCCTCACCGAACCCAATACCAAACCCATAACACGCCTGTCCCTCCCACCTGCCCCCATAACGGCTGCACAGTTCCTGAAGGAATCGGGGGGAGGGAGTGTACAAGTGGAAACTCGAGAGTGCAGAGAGAAGAATGACCAAGCTAAAGCTAAACAGGCAGAACAGTGGGCTAATACCGTCAGTCAGGTAGGACCCCTGCTGCTTGGCAACACAAGTACAGTGGTGCTTTCTTCTTATTTTATTTTTTTTCTCTAATACGCTGGGGTCCCTTTATCAAAAAACATATATTTTTTTGCTGCTTTATATGGTTTATATAGGTGCTGTCGTCGCTTTACTCTTTGTGCTTCTGTGATACAAGCCATTTTGCTATCGCTTGCATTCTGTGAGAGCACAGCCGCACAAAATGGCTGCCTTTCTTTGGCTCTACTCGCTGCTTGACTTTGATTTCAGTGAAGGTGGCTCTGTACAGTAGATGTGTAGAAAGGCAGATGAACGAGGGTAAGACGCTTCCTCTTGTAGGCAGTTCCTTTGTTTTGTTTTTCCTGCTGTTGTTTACCTTTGCCTCGTTTCCATCATCCTGATGTGTAAGTGGTACAAGGTGGTTATAATGCATTCTGAAGAACGCCCGGTTCCCTTCCTCAGGTGTCGGAAGAGTCTGCCGAGTCCTGGGTAGACGAGTTCACCACAGCGGGTCCTGATTTTCAGCAGGCTAAAGCTGCCGTGGAGGTATGAGCACACTTGTATGCGTTTTTTCATTTTTGGTAAATGTTGTAGCAACAATTAGTGTGTTAACAGGTGTGTGTGTGCGCAGAGTGATATCGATTTCTGGGAGAAGCTGCAGGAGGAGTGGGAGGAAATGGCTAAGAGAGACGCCGAGGCTCATCCCTGGCTGTCTGACTTTGACCAGATGCTCAGCACCTCGTATGACAAGGTAGCCGTGTACACCTCCACAGGAACGTCTCCGTTCACTTGGTTAGCTTCTGTCTGTGCGGCACTTGTAATTCTGTTTCACTTTGAATAATTTCAGTGTCATATGAACCGTTTTACCGGGAGGTTTGTCACAAGCTGGTAGTTACCGAATATAAATGGGTGTTCTAGCGGAGCTCCTCGGGCAGAGCCCCGTTCTTAAGAGAATATGGTAACGCATTGACCTGATTTTTGATGGCTCAACTGGACGACGTACGTACAAACGTGAACCACCCCAGGGAACCCAACCGTAAGTGCAAGGCAACGTCTCTCATTAACACTTGATCGCCGGACAATGAAACTTGTATCTTTATTGACACAAGATACACTACTGTTCAAAAGTTTGGGGTCACTTTGAAACGACCTTATTTTTGAAAGAAAAGCACTGTTCTTTTCAATGAAGATCACTTTAAACTAATCAGAAATCCACTTTATACATTGCTAATGTGCTAAATGACTATTCTAGTCTGGTTTTTGATGCAATATCTCCATAGGTGTATAGAGGCCCATTTCCAGCAACTCTCACTCCAGTGTTCTAATGGTACAATGTGTTTGCTCATTGCCTCAGAAGGCTAATGGATGATTAGAAAACCCTTGTACAATCATGTTAGCACAGCTGAAAACAGTTGAGCTCTTTAGAGAAGCTATAAAACTGACCTTCCTTTGAGCAGATTGAGTTTCTGGAGCATCACATTTGTGGGGTCGATTAAATGCTCAAAATGGCCAGAAAAATGTCTCGACTATATTTTCGATTCATTTTACAACTTATGGTGGGAAATAAAAGTGTGACTTTTCATGGAAAACACAAAATTGTCTGGGTGACCCCAAACTTTTGAACGGTAGTGTAGATGGGTTTTTATCCAGTGCTTATTTTTGATTTGCCTTTTAAAAAATAACATGGGGATTATTTACTAACAAACTGCCAAAGGCCTAGAGAAATGCGCTAAAACAGAATAGCAGTTAAAAGGGGAACTGAAGTCATTTTTAAACTTGCTTTATTTCTTAATTAACGTGTTGTCTGTGAAGATTCTCAGTTGTCCAGGTCATATGCCGCTTTTCCACTACAAACGCGGCTGAGTTGGGCTGAGCCGTGTCGAGCTGAGTGGGGCTATTGGAGTTGCATTTCGACTACAACCGCGCTGAACCGTGCTGGCTGGAAGTGGGTGGACACATTGGGTGGAGTTAGCGAAAGTGGGTGGACGTCAGGTGATGTCGTTAAGCAGCGCAAACAGTGACATCAGTGAGCTTTTAAGCGGTAGTCTCACGACCCGGATAGTAAACAATAAACATGGAGGACATGGAGTCGTTAGTGTTGCTGGTCTTGGTGCTGTGGCTTGTAGTCACCGACAACGGCAACAGATACTGGCAAGAGCGTATAGATGAGGCGAGGCGCATAAGGCTTCAGAAATTCTCGTAATTCGTAATTCTCCTTCTTCCGGGTTTACGGTGTTTACAGATCCCAGCGTGCTCGCGGGGCGTGTGTGGGCGTGTGAGGACACTCCTCCTCACCAATCAGTGCACAGGGGAGTGTCTCCTCACGCCCCTAGCCTCACTCAGCTCGGTTTGGCTCGCTTCAGCCCCACTCCAAAACCGTGCGAGTTTTAGGGGCTAAGCAGGGCTGAAGTGAGCCGAGTCGTGCTGTTCTGAAGTAGTCGAAACGCGAGCCGTGTCGGGCTGAAGTGAGCTGAAGCAAGCTGAAGTGAGCTGAAAAAGGGTAGTGGAAAAGGGCCATAAGTAACTGTGGCTGGTAAAAGAGAGCAACTGGACTTGCTTGAAGATTCTTGAAGACGTTTCACCTCTCATCCGAAAGGCTTCTTCAGTTCTGTCTGACTAATAGGGAGTATCAGGTATTTATCCTCTCATGGATGAAAAGCAATCCTAAGGTGTCGTTGAGGCCCTGTCCACACGGCAACGGATTCAGGTGAATCCGATAAAATTGTTTATCATTTCGGCCTGGCGTCCACACGGCACCAGCGTTTTGGGTGCCCCAAAACGAAATCTTTTGAGAACGGGTTCCAGAGTGGAAAGATCTGGCAACGGCGCCGTTGCGAAGTCGTCTGGATGAGTAGAACGGATTTGTTTACGATGACGTCACAACCACATGTGATTCACACCGGGTAGAAGTGTAACAAACTCGATGCGAGTTGTCAACAAATCCTATAACTTGGTTCATGAAACGCGCTTACAAAATATTTTCACTGTGAATATTTGTGTAATGGTGCAAAGTGAGAGAGAGAGAGAATAGCCCTTAGGGCAGAGTCAATCTCGCCAGCAAAAATAGGGTAAAAAAGGAGCGATCTCACCTCTTCAGATGTTGGTTTAAGTCCTACAATACATTCCTCAAAAAGGGCGTAGAAGAACAAATTGATCCATCAACGTGTAGCATTCAATTTATTCCGGACCATTAAAGACGCCGCCTTCCGCATAGAATCATACGTCATCCTCGCCGCCATATTGGATGGGTCAAAGCGGAGAATAAAGATGCCTCATTCATGTGCTGCGTTTAACTGTACCAACAGATTTACCGTCCAAACGAGATCACATGGGATTACCTTTCACAGGTGAGACTGGAAAAATACTTTTCATTGTATTTGGTCGTTATAATGTAATTTTACGAACAGATTTTTCTGACTTTGTGGCTAATATGAAGTCTCGCACATAATAGTTTATGCGCATGCGTCCTTACTTCTTCTATTGTTCTGGTGTCTCCGAAGGGACCGTCTTACAGCGCCCCTAGAGGTGTGGCATGTGTATTGCATCGTTTTCAGCAAGCGTTGCGTTGCCATATGTACCTGATATTTTACTGATCCGTTGCCCATGTGGACGCGATATATTTTTTTTTAATAACATCTCGTTGCCGTTGTCGTGTGGATGTAGCCTTAGACCACCACTTCTGTTCAGTGATGGCCGTTCCAGGTTGACAAAAATGGCTTCTTTAACTCCTCACTCCTACCAACGATCCTCTCTGGCTAAAATGCGTCCGTTGCAATCCTGAAATGAGTGTCCTTTGCTGTTAAGATGAAGATAGACAGCAGAGTCCTGGCCTGAGGAACTGGCTGTCCTGTGTTGAAGCTCAACACAGGAGTCAGACAGAACTGAAGAAGCCTTTCGAATGAGAGGTGAAACGTTTTCAAGAATCTTCAAGCAAGTCCAGTTGCTCTCTTTTACCACCCACATAATTAACGTGTTATTCAATTACGTTTTCGGTTTTATTAACCTTATATCGTGACTCATATTGGCGCATTATACTTATCGGCCTTTTGGATTTTTAGCCACGTTGAATGTAGTTCGTATGGTCCACGGCAGTCGTGGCTTATCCGTGCGATCTTCACGAGACTTGTGCAAGACTTCAAACGTGAAGCGTCAGCGCCGCCATTTTGAAAACTGTTTACACAGCAGCCAGATCGCCATATCATTCCAATTTAGATTCATTTCGAGATTTGCCAGCTTCATCAGCGATAGAATGTCAGTCCTGCGCGCTGTGGCGCGTGCACCTGAAGGCGCGCCAAGTGGACTCCAGCCGTGAACAAGGAGCACCTGAGCTCAATTAAGGAACTATTGGCCCTTTTCCACTACCCTTTTTCAGCTCACTTCAGCTCACTTCAGCTCACTTCAGCCCGACACGGCTCGCGTTTCGACTACCTCAGAGCAGCACGACTCAGCTCGCTTCAGCCCTGCTTAGCACCCAAAACTCGCACAGTTTTGGAGTGGGGCTGAAGCGAGCCAAACCGAGCCGAGTGGGGCTAGGGGCGTGAGGAGACACTCCCCTGTGCACTGATTGGTGAGGAGGAGTGTCCTCACATGCCCACACACGCCCCGCGAGCACGCTGGGATCTGTAAACACCGTAAACCCGGAAGAAGAAGAATTACGAATTACGAGAATTTCTGAAGCCTTATGCGCCTCGCCTCATCTATACGCTCTTGCCAGTATCTGTTGGCGTTGTCGGTGACAACAAGCCACAGCACCAAGACCAGCAACACTAACGACTCCATGTCCTCCATGTTTATTGTTTACTATCCGGGTCGTGAGACTACCGCTTAAAAGATCACTGATGTCACTGTTTGCGCTGCTTAACGACATCACGTGACGTCCACCCACTTTCGCTAACTCCACCCAATGTGTCCACCCACTTCCAGCCAGCACGGTTCAGCGCGGTTGTAGTCAAAATGCAACTCCAATAGCCCCGCTCAGCTCAACTCAGCCCAACTCGGCACGGCACGGCTCAGCCCAACTCAGCCGCGTTTGTAGTGGAAAAGCGGCATATGTGTTTGCCTATTTAAGGACTGTGCTGATCGCGAAGTATTGCGACACGCATTACCAAGCCTTTCTACCCGGTGTCTTGATTTCCTGTTTCACGATCCTCGTGCCTGTTTCTCATTCTTGTCCTCGCTTAGCCTTTGATGTACAGTTTGCGCCTCGACCGACCCTTTTGCCTGTATTCTCGTTTTTGATCTCGCCTGCCGTTTTTGGATTGTTAGCCTGTGTATATATTCTCACTGTATATATATTCTGCACTTTATTAAACTGTGTCCTTCTGCACATACATCCGCCTCCCTGGCGTACGTGACCTAGAGATTATTCCATACAACTTCCAACCAACTGAGAAGAGTTGAAAAGACCAGTCCGTCGCGCTGGTATTTACGTCATTACTGTCGCACAATTAAAACGTGCCAGATCAGTCGGCTGGTGGGTTTTCAAAATAATAAATACATGCGTGTATTTTTGTGATAAATCCATATCATATTGAGCGCGTTTCCCACATAATCCTCACTAAGGTTTCGGACAGCACTACAAAATGGCGTCCTCACTAAAGCCTCGGCCACAACCGGCCGTACGTGCTTCTACGGCCGGTCTACATGCAAAAAACGCAAGAAATGCATGGAGGGCGCGCGTGAAATGCACGGAGGGCGCGCGTGTGACGTGCTGATTTTCGAGCCGTAGACTGGCCGCAGACCGGCCGCAGATGTTCTTTGTCATGTCAAACAAACTCTACGGGCGCTTACGTTTTCTTCAGGTTGCAAGACAAACTTACGGCCAACGTGCATCTTTCTCCACGAACAAAAAAAACGCAGTGATTTGGGAAACGCCAAAAATCACACAGCCAAAAAATCGTACGTCTGGTTGTGACCTAGGCTTAAGGGGTTTGGATGACTGGAAGTTGAAGATGCATTCCTCAAATTAATAGTATTACAGTATGTTGGAAACAAAATTCTTTGCAGTTCATTGTAGCAAAGTCTTGACTAATTAGTAATTATCTTTCGGGGAAAAGGAACAGGGCCACTCCCTCCACGGCATTTGTGTTGCAGCGATACATCGCTTTCTGGGCGCTTTACCTTTTTTTTTCCTTTCTCTCCCCCTTCTTCTCCATGACATTCGTAGATTGTAGTTTAACGATTTGTCTCTCTTTCTACGTCGTGTTCTGTTGCAAGTTTCCGTCAGAATGAATGTAATCTAGCAGAGAGTCGGACAGAAGCTACACTGTTTGGACTTCAGTGGAAAAACCGCCGGTAAAACCACTCGCACTCATGACATCACACGAAAGCCAGCCAATAGTAGCGACGTTGGTACCGGGATTCCCTTGGCGGGAAATTTAAACTCGACAAATTTTGAATGTTCCCGACATCTATGACTTGGGTTTCTATTATAAGTTTTCACTGTCAGGACTTGTACTGTTCTTATCCAAGGAGGCATTGCCTTTAAAGGAACAGTCCACCGTACTTCCATAATGAAATATGCTCTTACCTGAATTGAGACGAGCTGCTCCGTACCTCTCCGAGCTTTGCGCGACCTCCCAGTCAGTCAGACGCGCTGTCACTCCTGTTAGCAATGTAGCTAGGCTCAGCATGGCCAATGGTATTTTTTGGGGCTGTAGTTAGATGCGACCAAACTCTTCCACGTTTTTCCTGTTTACATAGGTTTATATGACCAGTGATATGAAACAAGTTCAGTTATACAAATTGAAACGTAGCGATTTTCTATGCTATGGAAAGTGCGCACTATAATGACAGGAGTACTAACACCTTCTGCGCACTTCGGCAGCGCATTGATACGGAGCTCAGATATCCAGTTTCATATCACTGGTCATATAAACCTATGTAAACAGGAAAAACGCGGAAGAGTTTGGTCGCATCTAACTACAGCCCCAAAAAATACCATTGGCCATACTGAGCCTAGCTACATTGCTAACAGGAGTGACAGCGCGTCTGACTGACTGGGAGGTCGCGCAAAGCTCGGAGAGGTACGGAGCAGCTCGTCTCAATTCAGATAAGAGCATATTTCATTATGGAAGTACGGTGGACTGTTCCTTTAAAGGTGACTGCTGCAGATAGATGTAAGTGCAGGAAGGTTTATTTACAACACAGACAGGCATACAAATCTAAACGTTAGGCAGAGTCATAAACAGGCAAGGATCATCCAAGGCACAATCAGAGCAATAGAGACGAGGCAAAAGGCAGAGTCCAAATAAACAAAGCAAAGTCAAAAACCAGAGCGAGCACAGTGATACGAGGCTTAAAAACGTGGAACACTGGGAACAACACGTATACTTCACAAAGTCCTAGAATTACCAGAGTCCTTACTGTATATACGTACCGTGATTGTGCTCTGATCAGGGACAGGTGTGTGTAATTATTAGTCCTTGAGGTGCATGCAGTGCACTCGGAGCACACAGTGTGCGTGGACATGAGTAACACATAGAAGTGTGTGGATGTGACACAAACACTTGACCACCGGACAACAAAATTTGTATCTTTATTTACATGAGTTTTTTTTTTTTTTTTTTATCCAGCGGTTAATTTTCTTATTTTGTTTACTAACATGTTTTGCAGAAATATTCACAACTGTTTTGTTTAAAACTAGTTAAAACCGTTCTATTGACACTTTTGCTGTGATTGAGCTCTAATCAGGAACAGGTACATGCTAATTTGTCCTAATAGCGTACACACACTTTGCAGTTTGCAGGTGCATACAACGAACATCTACATGAAAGATGCAATCGGATAACTGTTTGACAAAGTTTGATATTCCGTCGTAACTATATAGTAATAATGTGAAGTGAACGCGCTGGTTCACTGCTGTCCACCAGGCACCCAGCAGAGTCACACCATAATAAATGTCCTGGTGTTGTTTCTGGCGCATGGCATGCGGTGTCAAAGAAAGGAATAAATATGTATTCGTAACCGCGATGTACGTCTCCTTGGTATCACTGTGCAGAGATGTCCACACGTGCCGGCGACCAGCGGTTTTCTCCGTTTACACAGATGGTCTGCGCCGGCTAATCGATCCCAGAAGAAAAAAAATTTTAAATTGCCTTTCAACGTTCAAGCGATTTTTATATAATCTCTGCTACCCATAACTTGCTGCAAATCCTGTTATTTCACCACGAAATTGTCTTCAATTCAAGTCTAACATGACCGGGAGCGACGCCATATTTGTTGATCGATTCTCGCACTCTGATTGGCTGAGCTGGACAGTAAAGATGCAGTTGGTGGTTGATGCAGAAGATTTCACTCAGTTTTCACAAAATGCCACCGAAGAAGAAACTAAAACCTTCCGTGAGCCAAATAAATATAAAGTCCATGTTTTCTGTACATATAAATCGTAATTAATAGTTTCATATCTAAGAATTGTTATTTTCATATCCAGAAGCTACCCAGAGTGCCCAAGTTCCCATAGAGATGTCTGGTCCCTTAGCCAAGGCTTGATACTTATAAAGTGCAAATAACTGTGTGCAAATATTTATGCTGAAATTAAAACTACACAATACCACACCAGAAGCACATCAAGTACATTACATATGCACCAAATAAGCTCACCATGTAGTTATGTTACAGAGCCAGGCAGCGTACTACAGAGGGAACTGAGAAATCTAAGTGCGCACACATCTGGAGGGAAATTTCGTACAGATTTTGCAAGTATTTTACAGTAATTTATTAGCTGAGAATGCACTAGAAGGCATTTAAATTTCAATATTTTCTGGGGGGTGTATGTCCCCCGGACGCCCCTAGCATTAGCGTGCCTTTGGCGTGCTGCAGCGGCTTTGCTGCCGCAAATTCCAGAGCTGCCTACTACTTTTTTTTTTAGCCGGCTACTTCAGATTTCTCGGAGAACCCTGACTGTCACAAGACAGTGCAGCAATTTATTGATGTGAAATGCACTACACAATTCAGTGGTTCATATGCTATTATATTATTATTCCTTTCAGGTCGATTTTGTGCCCTTGCAAATATTTTGCTCATACACTCATCGGGATCTCCATTTTTAGGCACTGCTAAAAAATATTTTGTGTGTGCGCAGGAGATGCATGTAGATCTTGTATGCATTTATCTCATAACAAAATGGAAACTTTGCTCATATTTTAAAGATCTAATGCTTTGAGACTTTACTGGTGGAAATATCATGACGTGCATGTATATAAAATTGGCTTTTAATGCTCCTTTATTTCTTTGGTCCAAAAATGAATATATCCCTGTGTCCAAAATCACTCACTCGTTCACTGCTCCCGCCTCCCTATATAGAGAATTACTATATAGAGGACTATATTAGGGCTGCAACTAACGATTATTTTGATAATCGATTAATCTATCGATTATTTTTTCGATTAATCGATTATTAATCGGATAAAAAGGAAAAAAAGCAAAATTTGATTTCCAGCATTTTATTTAATTAACCAAACTGTCTTTGTTCAAAAGTTGTTTCCAACTCATGAAAAAATTAAATGTATGCTACATTGAGTACAAAAAAAAATAAAAATTTTGTAGCAGCTGAATTAATGTAAAGAAAATAAAATCACATAAAACATAAAATCTTTTTTTATATAGTGCAACCACCATTTCTTTATATTGTTTTGTCAAACAAAATCCTATTGAAGTCTTGAATTTTAAGATGGTGAACAGTTTAAATAACTGTAATGAAAAACAAATGAACATTGGGTAATGCTGTCATGTGCTGACAATAATCGGGAAGCTGCGCACATTTGTGCAGCCTGAGCGGCAGGACTGCGCAAATGTGCACAGCTTCCCGATTTAAACTGTTTTTTCCTCATCCTTATACTTCCTGTTTCGTGGACTGTAACGGATTTGCTTATTTAGTAATTTTAATACAGAATTTACTTTGAAATTATAATCAGACACTCCAACGTGCTTCCTCTTCAGGTGCTCATTCAGCGATGTTGTGCTTCCGTGCCATGCGAGATCAACTCTGCGCATTTTGCACCTAACGCTGTTCTTTGAAGGCGTTAATGTAAAGTGCTCCCATACTTTTGATGACTTGGGTCGGACATTTTTCTCTCTACTAACGTTAGCCTCCTCCGCCATTTTTCAAACGCTTCTTCCAGGTGAGCTACACAAAGCACGGCATTGGTTCGCTTCTCCTGCTTCTTCTTTTACGGCGGTCGGTATCCAGCTTAATGGTGCTTTACTGCCCCCACATTAGGGAGTAGCAACTGCACTTATGTGTATGATAATGTAGACCCAACTAATCGACTATTAAATTAGTTGCCAACTATTTTAATAATCGATTTTAATCGATTTAATCGATTAGTTGTTGCAGCCCTAGACTATATAGTGAGCTCATTGGTAAAATGAAAAAACGCTTTCGGACACGAATCCGTCGCGCTGGTATTTACGTCATTACTGTTGCACAATTAAAACGTACCAGATCAGTCGGCTGGCGGGTTTTCAAAATAATAAAAACATGCATGTTATTTACCAGCTGGGAGGTCCGTATGGTGAAATACCGTGACCGAGGTCTTGAAAGTACTGAGCGAGGCCCTCTGGGCCGAGGTGACGGTATTTCACCATACGGACCGACCTTAAGCTGGTAAATAATATATTTATTTTTTATTTACCAAATTCTAACAGAAAACGAAAGCGTCCGAAAGGGAAAACTGAGCCGAGCCTCCATTTTGAATCCTCATTCACGGCTGTAATGCAAATGGCTTCCCCCTCAGTATACAAGTGCACTTCCATGGCAGGAAAAAAACTACATTTTGCCACCTATGTACAGTGGTGCTTAAAAGTTTGTGAACCCTTTAGAATTTTCTACATTTCTGCAAAAATATGACCCAAAACATCATCAGATTTTCACACAAGTCCTAAAAGTAGATAAAGAGAACCCAGTTAAACAAATGAGACAAAAATATTATACTTGGTCATTTATTTATTGAGGAAAATGATCCAATATTACATATCTGTGAGTGGCAAAAGTATGTGAACCTTTGCTTTCAGTATCTGGTGTGACCCCCTTGTGCAGCAATAACTGCAACTAAACATTTGCGGTAACTGTTGATCAGTCCTGCACACCGGCTTGGAGGAATTTTAGCCCATTCCTCCGTACAGAACAGCTTCAACTCTGGGATGTTGGTGGGTTTCCTCACATGAACTGCTTGCTTCAGGTCCTTCCACAACATTTCGATTGGATTAAGGTCAGGACTTTGACTTGGCCATTCCAAAACATTCACTTTATTCTTCTTTAACCATTCTTTGGTAGAACGACTTGTGTGCTTAGGGTTGTTGTCTTGCTGCATGACCCACCTTCTCTTGAGATTCAGTTCATGGACAGATGTCCTGACATTTTCCTTTAGAATTCCCTGGTATAATTCAGAATTCATTGCTCCATCAATGATGGCAAGCCGTCCTGGCCCCGATGCAGCAAAACAGGCCCAAAACACGATACTACCACCACCATGTTTCACAGATGGGATAAGGTTGTTATGCTGGAATGCAGTGTTTTCTTTTCTCTAAACTTAACGCTTCTCATTTAAACCAAATTGTTCTATTTTGGGCTCAGCCGTCTACAAAACATTTTTCCAATAGCCTTCTGGCTTGTCCACGTGATCTTTAGCAAACTGCAGACAAGCAGCAAGTTTTTTGGAGAGCAGTGGCTTTCTCCTTGCAACCCTGTCATGCACACCATTGTTGTTCAGTGTTCTCCTGATGGTGGACTCATGAACATTAACATTAGCCGATGTGAGAGAAGCCTTCAGTTGCTTAGAAGTTACCGTGGGGTCCTTTGTGACCTCGCCGACTATTACACACCTTGCTCTTGGAGTGATCTTTGTTGGTCGACCACTCCTGGGGAGGGTAACAATGGTCTTGAATTTCCTCCATTTGTACACAATCTGTCTGACTGTGGATTGGTGGAGTCCAAACTCTTTAGAGATGGTTTTGTAACCTTTTCCAGCCTGATGAGCATCAACAACGCTTTTTCTGAGGTTCTCAGAAATCTCCTTTGTTCGTGCCATGATACACTTCCACAAACATGTGTTGTGAAGATCAGACTTTGATAGATCCCTGTTCTTTAAATAAAACAGGGTGCCCACTCACACCTGATTGTCATCCCATTGATTGAAAACACCTGACTCTAATTTCTCCTTCAAATTAATTGCTAATCCTAGAGGTTCACATACTTTTGCCACTCACAGATATGTAATATTGGATCATTTTCCTCAATAAATAAATGACCAAGTATCATATTTTTGTCTAATTTGTTTAACTGGGTTCTCTTTATCTACTTTTAGGACTTGTGTGAAAATCTGATGATGTTTTGGGTCATATTTATGCAGAAATATAGAAAATTCTAAAGGGTTCACAAACTTTCAAGCACCACTGTAGTCCCCTGTTTATACAAAATTGAGTCATTCAGGATTCAGCCATGTTTTTGCTCGGTGTTAGCAAATTACAGGTTTTTAGCTTTCTCCTGAAATGTTTTCTTTTATTTCTTCCTCAGGGTAGTAAAACTCGCTTTCGCTGTGAACACTGTCGTTATCGCCATCCATGATTGTAAAATTGATTCTATTCTCCTGAGAAATGCTGGCAAAAATTTATAAGATTTTTGATAAGCTTATAAATAAATCTTATTTAAAAAAAAAAAGATATATGTTGACAAAAAATGCTACTATGTTTGTTGTTGTGAATGAGCGAGTTGCCAGAGGTCCATAACCGGGTTCCGTACTGTAGGATACGGTCCCACTCGCCAGCCAATCAGAGCACAGGATTTGTTGGAAACTGCACCATTGGTCCGGTTTCCATCAAATCCTGCGCTCTGATTGGCTGGCGAGCAGGTCCGTATCATATGATACGGACTCCAGTTACAGACCTCTGGCGACTCGCTCGTTCACAACAACAACAAACATAGTAACAATTTTTGTCAACATTTATTTTCACATTTCTCAGGAGAATAGCATTAATTTTACAGCATGGATAGCGATAACGACAGTGTTCACAGCGAAAGCGAGTTTTACTACCCTGATGAAGAAATAAAAGCAAACATTTCAGGAGAAAGCTAAAAACCTGTAACTGTTGCTAACGCTGAGCAAAAACATGGCTGAATCCTGAATGACTCAATTTTGCATAAATAGGAACTACATAGGCGGCAAAATGTAGTTTTTTTTTTCCTACTATGGAAGTGCACTTGTATACCAAGGGGGAAGCCATTTGCATTACAGCTGTGAATGAGGATTCAGAATAGCATTAATTTTACAGCATGGATGGCGATAACGACACCGTCTGGGACAGAACGGCCCCCAGCCCTCTGGCCAACGTGGCTGTCTGTAAAATAAAGGGGAGAGAAAAGTCAGGGGAGTGTAACAGTGGCCCCCCCACACAGTGCAGCCTTTACCTTAGAGAAAGCCTGTTGGCATTGCTCTGTCCACTGGACCGGATCTGGTGCTCCCTTTTTAGTGAGATCCGTCAGCGGGCTGGTGACGTCCGAATAATTAGGTATGAACCTCCGATAGTTGCCAGCCAGCCCTAGGAACTGTCTCGCCCCCTTTTTGGTCTTGGGCCTCGGGCAGGCCGCAATTGCTGCTGTCTTATTAATTTGGGGACACACCTGCCCATGGCCTAAGTGGAAACCTAGATACCGTACTTCCACCTGCCCAATCGCACATTTCTTTGGGTTGGCTGTGAGACCTGCCCATCTCAGCGACTTTAGGACAGCCCTAAGGTGTTCAAGGTGCCGCGGCCAGTCATTACTGTAGATGATGTCATCCAGATACTCTGCTGCGTAGGTGGCGTGGGGGCGGAGGACCCTGTCCATAAGCCGCTGGAACATAGCGGCGCCCAAAACAGCCCAAAAGGAAGTGTGACGAATTAGTGTAAGCCAAACGGTGTGGAAAAGGCCGTTTTCTCTCGGGACAGAGGAGTCAAGGGGATCTGCCAATATCCCTTCGTTAAATCCAGTGTCGAATAAAAACGAGCAGTGCCTAATCGATCGAGCAGCTCGTCAATGCGAGGCATTGGGTACGCGTCAAATTTAGACACAGCGTTGACCTTTCTATAGTCCACACAGACCCGGACCAACCCATCAGTCTTGGGGACCAGGACCACTGGGCTGCTCCAGTCACTGTGGGACTCCTCGATTATGCACATTTCAAGCATGACTTCAAGTTCATCCCGTACCACCCTTTTTTGTGTGTTCGGGCAGGCGGTAAGGGCGGCTGCACACTACCACCCCCGGGGGCATCTCAATGTGGTGTTCTATGAGGTGGGTGCGTCCAGGCAGGGGCGAAAACACATCAGAAAATTCTTTTTGCAACTCTCCTCCGTTAGCTGGGTCGGGGAGAGGTGGTCTCCACAGGGGACTGGAGCGGTGGGCGATGTCGATTTTTTTTTTTTTTTTTTTCCCTCTTTTTTTGAACCTCCGGCCCCAGCTCCGCCTTCTCCTGAATTACCGACACCAATGCCACGGGGACCTCCTCATTCCAATGTTTTAACAGATTCAGGTGGTAAATCTGTAATGCCTCACCCCTGTCCATTCGCCTCACCGCATAGTTGACGTCCCCAACTCGCCGTGTGACCTCGAAGGGCCCTTGCCACTTGGCGACCAATTTGGAGCTCGACGTGGGCAACAATACAAGTACTTTGTCTCCCGGTGTGAACTCCCTAAGGCGTGTGCCCCTGTCGTACAGTCGGACTTGACGTTATTGCTCCTGCCGCAAATGCTCCTGGGTTAAGTCAAATCAAATCAAGTTTATTTGTACAGCGCTTTTAACAATAAACATTGTCGCAAAGCAGCTTTACAGAATTTGAACGACTTAAAACATGAGCTAATTTTATCCCTAATCTATCCCCAATGAGCAAGCCTGTGGCGACGGTGGCAAGGAAAAACTCCCTCAGACGACATGAGGAAGAAACCTCGAGAGGAACCAGACTCAAAAGGGAACCCATCCTCATTTGGGCAACAACAGACAGCCTGACTATAATATTAACAGTTTTAACAGGTATAACCCTCAACTGTCCTCATGGGGCCGTCCTTCACAGGAGTGGGGCGATAAAACTCCGACCAGACACAGGGCACCAGGATGGATCAAGCAGGTCCGAGGGGCAGAAGAGGCCAGCATCTCAATCCCAGGATCAATATGTAACTCAGAGGGACAGATGGGGGGGCGGGGGGGAGAGAAAGAAAACACGTTGTTAGGTATGCCCTAAAAATGACAAGTATTAAATCTGTGTGGTAGGCTCGCAGAGACGAGAGTCTTTACATCAGGCATGACGCACAATGGCATGTTAATATGGTAAAAAATATATCATGACCTGCTCTGGCTGGATGCTTGATTGGGTGATGGGAGCACACTCCTCAGCAATGATGAGATGCAGATGGGACCGTTAGGCCTGGCCAAGACAATTCAGTTACATTTAACCGGGTCTGGGACATGCGACAGAATGTCTGACGGCCGATTCCCTGCAGGCTACGATAGCCAGTCGAGGTCCCCACCGTCTCCACCAAAAGATTTCCTGTTGACTCCATGTAACTCAGAGGGACAGATTTGGGGGGGAGAAAGAAAACACAGGTGGTTAGGTATGCCCAATGTCACCTGAATAAGTAGGAACAGTATACATATTGCACCGAGTACAAGCAGGGACTCCGGCAACTAACTATGACAGCATAACTAAAAGGAGAGAGCCAGAAGGTAACACAGGCATGAGGGAGCCCCGGGACATAAAGCAGCCAGCCACTACACCGTCAACAAACTCGAGTGAGCAAGCGAGTGGGGACTGACAGCATCCATACATCCCAGTTTACCAAAACACTCTATGTCTGAGGACCCTCCAGATCTACTCCTTTACCTCATAAACACCATTAACAAAAGGCTTGACTAAACAGATATGTTTTCAGCCTAGACTTAAATGCTGAGACTGTGTCTGATTCCCGAACATTACTTGGAAGGCTGTTCCATAACAGTGGGGCTTTGTAAGAAAAGGCTCTGCCCCCTGATGTAGCCTTCACTATACGAGGTACCAGCAGATAGCCTGCACCTTTTGATCTAAGTAGGCGTGGCGGGTCATAGAGGAGCAGAAGTTCACTCAGGTACTGTGGTGCGAGACCATTTAGTGCTTTAAAGGTCAATAGTAGTATTTTATAATCAATACGAAATTTGATTGGGAGCCAATGCAGTGTGGATAAGACAGGCGTGATGTGGTCATATTTTCTAGTTCTAGTAAGGACTCTTGCTGCGGCATTTTGAACTAACTGGAGCTTGTTTATGCACTTATTGGAACATCCAGACAGTAAGGCATTACAATAATCCAACCTGGAGGTAACGAAAGCATGGACTAGTTTTTCTGCATCATGCAATGACATTAAATTTCTTATCTTTGCAATATTTCTGAGATGAAAGAAAGCTATCCGGGTGATGTTATCAATGTGAGTTTCGAATGAAAGACTGGGGTCAATAATCACTCCGAGGTCTTTTACTGCTGCACGTGAAGAAACAGAAAGGCCATCCAGAGTTACTGTGTAATCAGAAAACTTACTTCTAGCTGTATGTGGTCCTAGCACAAGTACTTCAGTCTTGTCAGAGTTAAGCAGAAGGAAATTTATAAGCATCCAGTGTCTAATGTCCTTAACACATTCCTCAATTTTATTAAGCTGGTGTCTCTCATCAGGTTTTGCAGAAACATACAACTGTGTGTCATCAGCATAACAGTGAAGTGCGTGAGTGTGTGGAGTTTGGCGCACAGTTCGAGAACGTATTGAATTTCGTTCTTACTGGGTGAAGGTCCCTCCTCCCAATTTTCACGTAACGTGTCCAAAATGCCACGCGGCTTATGCCCATAGAATTCAAATTGTGAAAACCCTGTGGAGGCTTGCGGGACCTCTTGTACTGCAAATAATGGGCTCAAGCCACTTATCCCAATTACGTGCATCTTCGCTTACGAACTTCCGAATTATATTTTTGAGGGTTCGATTAAACCGTTCTACAACCCCGATTCCAAAAAAGTTGGGACAAAGTACAAATTGTAAATAAAAATGGAATGCAATAATTTACAAATCTCAAAAACTGATACTGTATTCACAATAGAACATAGACAACATATCAAATGTCGAAAGTGAGACATTTTGAAATTTCATGCCAAATATTGGCTCATTTGAAAGTTCATGACAGCAACACATCTCAAAAAAGTTGGGACAGGGGCAATAAGAGGCTGGAAAAGTTAAAGGTACAAAAAAGGAACAGCTGGAGGACCAAATTGCAACTCATTAGGTCAATTGGCAATAGGTCATTAACGTGACTGGGTATAAAAAGAGCATCTTGGAGTGGCAGCGGCTCTCAGAAGTAAAGATGAGAAGAGGATCACCAATCCCCCTAATTCTGCACCGACAAATAGTGGAGCAATATCAGAAAGGAGTTCGACAGTGTAAAATTGCAAAGAGTTTGACCATATCATCATTTACAGTGCATAATATCATCAAAAGATTCAGAGAATCTGGAAGAATCTCTGTGCGTAAGGGTCAAGGCCGGAAAACCATACTGGGTGCCCGTGATCTTCGGGCCCTTAGACGGCACTGCATCACATACAGGCATGCTTCTGTATTGGAAATCACAAAATGGGCTCAGGAATATTTCCAGAGAACATTATCTGTGAACACAATTCGCCGTGCCATCCGCCGTTGCCCGCTAAAACTCTATAGTTCAAAGAAGCAGCCGTATCTAAACATGATCCAAAAGCACAGATGTCTTCTCTGGGCCAAGGCTCATTTAAAATGGACTGTGGCAAAGTGGAAAACTGTTCTGTGGTCAGACGAATCAAAATTTGAAGTTCTTTATGGAAATCAGGGACGCCGTGTCATTCGGACTAAAGAGGAGAAGGACGACCCAAGTTGTTATCAGCGCTCAGTTCAGAAGCCTGCATCTCTGATGGTATGGGGTTGCATTAGTGTGTGTGGCATGGGCAACTTACACATCTGGAAAGACACCATCAATGCTGAAAGGTATATCCAGGTTCTAGAGCAACATATGCTCCCATCCAGATGACGTCTCTTTCAGGGAAGACCTTGCATTTTCCAACATGACAATGCCAAACCACATACTGCATCAATTACAGCATCATGGCTGCGTAGAAGAAGGGTCCGGGTACTGAACTGGCCAGCCTGCAGTCCAGATCTTTCACCCATAGAAAACATTTGGCGCATCATAAAACGGAAGATACGACAAAAAAGACCTAAGACAGTTGAGCAACTAGAATCCTACATTAGACAAGAATGGGTTAACATTCCTATCCCTAAACTTGAGCAACTTGTCTCCTCAGTCCCCAGATGTTTACAGACTGTTGTAAAGAGAAAAGGGGATGTCTCACAGTGGGAAACATGGCCTTGTCCCAACTTTTTTGAGATGTGTTGTTGTCATGAAATTTAACATCACCACCTAATTTCTCTCTTTAAACGATGCATTTTCTCAGTTTAAACATTTGATATGTCATCTATGTTCTATTCTGAATAAAATATGGAATTTTGAAGCTTCCACATCATTGCATTCCGTTTTTATTTACAATTTGTACTTTGTCCCAACTTTTTTGGAATCGGGGTTGTACTAAGCCATCCGTTTGTGGGTGATAAATGCTGGTGCAGATAGGCTTAATCCCCAGTAAGCCCCATACAGCTTGCATAGTGTGCGTGACATGAATGCAGTGCCTTGGTCCGTCAGGATTTCTTTCGGAATCCCGACCCGGGAGATAAAGTGGAAGAGCGCTTCTGCGATACTGTGTGCTGAGGTATTGCGGAGGGGCGCTGCTTCCGGATATCATGTTGCATAGTCCACCAGAACTAAAATAAAGCGATATCTCCGTGCTGACCGATCTAATGGCCCGACGAGATCCATCCCAATTCTTTCGAAAGGCGTCTCGATTAAAGAGAGAGGGCGCAAAGGCGCTTTTGGAGTGGCCGTGGGATTTACTAAGTGGCATTTGCGGCACACCACCGACGGACATCCCCTTGAATCTCTGGGCAATAGAACCGAGCCATTATTCGGGCTAATCTCTTATCCTGCCCCAAGTGTCCGGCTGTGGGATTAAAGTGAGCCGCCTGGAATATGAATTCCCAGTGGCTCTTTGGAATTAACAGCTGTGTTATCTTTTTGCCAGTTTGAGTGTCCTGCATCACTCGGTATAGCCTATCCTTAATAATAGCAAAGTAGGGGAAGACCGGCGTCGCATTTGGCTGGAGAATTTGACCATCGATTACTCTCACTTGGTCAAATGCATGCCGCAGAGTCCCGTCTCGTGACTGCCCTAATGGGAAATCCCCAAGGGAATCCCCGAGAGAGGGAGGAGGGGCGCGGTGCTCCTCACTCCGCGTATCGCCCTGACGTGGTTCTGATGTAGACAGCTCTGTGACAGCTTCTCCCCCCAATGCTACTCCGGGGCTTTCCCTAGCTGAATTACGGCAGGACCCACTCTTCACTATGTGCGTCATTAATTCCTTAAACCCCGGCCAATCAGTCCCCAAAATTAGCAAGTGGGTGAGATGAGGGTTAACCGCCGCCTTTACACTAGGTTTTTCCCCTCGAAATAGAATGTGGACAGACACTAAAGGGTAGTTGTGAACATCCCCGTGCACACACAACACCTTCACCATTCGTGCTCTCCCCAATGCTTCACCTTGCACCAGGCTTTGGTGGATTGAGGTCTGGTTACAGCCGGATCACTGTACAGCCAGATCACTCCCTCGGCGTCGTGGTCGTCTGCCCTCAGCCACTGCCGGCAGGCGTCCCGGATTTGCTGCCTGAAAGCGAACGGCCGGCCGACCTCCTCCAAGCGCAGCGAGTGGAAGCGCTGCCGCTGTTGCTCTGGGGAGCAGCCGACACGCTGGAGGATGGCTCTCCGTAGGTCCACATACATGAACCGGCTGTCGGCGGGGAGCTGCAGCGCGGCCAGCTGCGCCTCACCTGTCAGCAGGGGGAGGAGGCGTGCTGGTCCTCCAGCCAACCCCACACCTCCATTGCCTGCTCGAAGAGCGTGAGGAAGTCTTCTGGGTCGTTCTACAGATCCATCTTCATTAGGGTGAGGTGGGGAGGGTCCGCTCCGGTGGGGGTCGTGGGCCCCGCCGACGCGAGCAGGTGCCAGAACACCTGGCGGTCTTCTTGTTGGGCCAGCACCAAGGCTTCGAACCGTTGTTCTTGCTCCTTCCGGAGGGCGAACAGCACTTGGTGCTGGTTCTGCTGGGCTGTGGCGAGGGCATGGATAAGATCCTTGAATGGCGAGGACTCCATGTGGTCGTTCCCTTCTGCACTCGTCCTCGGTTTCGGCACCACTGTAGCGAGATTTAGGTGTGGGTGGAGTACAGAAGAGCCCTCGGCGCCGACCTCCCCTTCTCGCTCTCCTTTTATCGGGTGTGGTCACTGAAGGAAATGCACGTTAATTGACAACAGGTGTAGTGACACGACCACTCACCTTCCCTGACTCCGCCCTCCATTCACAGACCGACGCTCGTCCACGCCCCTGCTGCCACAATTATTTACCAGCTTAAGGTCGGGCCGTATGGTGAAATACCGTGACCTCAGCCCAGAGGGCCTCGGTCAGTATTTTCAAGACCTCGGTCACGGTATTTCACAATACGGACCTCCCAGCTGGTAAATAACATCTATGTATTTTTGTCATAAATCCATATTATACTGAGCGTATTTCCCACATTAATCAATACAAAGTACTTTGCGTCTGCTGCATCTTTCAGTTCTTTTAAATCAAGGCTGACCCTGTGTCTGAAATCGCTCCCTATTCACTATATAGGGCACTATATAGTGAGGACGCCATTTTGTAGTGCTGTCCGAAATGATTCGTGAGGATTATTAAACCCTATATAGTGCACTCAAAGTATCACACAATGCATCATGAAAAGTAGTGTACAAGTGATGGTCACTAACCAAAGCAATATATCCCATCATGCATTGCGGTCGTGCTGAAAGAAATCAAATCAAAAATCTCAAATTTGATTTAATAAAAGGCAGCGGCAAAGAAAAAAGGATTCAGCTATGCTAAGTATATTATGTATTTATCACAAAAATACATGCATGTATTTATTCTTTTAAAACCCACCAGCCGACTGATCTGGCACATTTTAATTGTGCGACAGTAATGACATAAATACCAGCATGACGGACTAGTGTCCGAAAGCAAGGTTTTTTTTTTGTTTTTTTTTGTTTTACCAATGAGCTCACTGTATAGTAATTCTGTATGTAGGGAGTAGTGAATGAGTGAGCAATTTCAGACACAGGGTGAATCCTTTCTTCTTTGCCGCTGCCTTTTATTAAATCAAATTTAAGACTTTTTAATTCGAGTCCTTTCAGCGCGACCACAATGCATGATGGGATATATTGCTTTGGTTAGTGACCATCGCTTGTACACTACTTTTCATGATACATTGTCTGATACTTTGAGTGCACTAGTGTAAATAATCCTTGCTAAGGTTTTGGACAGCACTACAAAATGGCGTCTGCACTATATAGTGCCCAGTGAGTAGGGAGCGATTTTGGATACGGTGAATCTTTATTAGCTTTATTTAGCTTTATTAATGACTTTTTTTTTTTTCTCTGAAACGTTAGTGGTGTTGTCAGCCCTGTGATGACCTGGCGACTTGTCCAGGGTGTACCCCGCCTTTCGCCCGTAGTCAGCTGGGATAGGCTCCAGCTTGCCTGCGACCCTGTAGAAGGATAAAGCGGCTAGAGATAATGAGATGAGATGAGACGTTAGTGGTGTATTGATGCTGTTTTCTAAACGTTCTCAAAGCCAGTATGTAATACACTGGGTTTTTTTTTGTTTGTTTGTTTGTTTTTGTTTTTTTAAACCTGTATGCTTGATTATTGTGTTTCTCAGGGCTATCAGTTTGAGGAAGAGAATCCGTATTTGTCCCATGAAAACCCATTAGCGGAAGGCGTGAAGAGGATGGAAGCTGGGGACATCCCCGGAGCCGTGCGCCTGTTCGAGAGCGCGGTGCAGAGAGAACCAGACAACCAGCTGGTTAGTCCTATAGCTAATTCAGCAGTAATACATAAGAATAACGATCTGCTTTCTTCCCTTATCAGTCATCTCTATAACGCTTCTTCATTTGCATACGAGATGTTTGTGCTTCTGTTATGCTTCAGGCCTGGCAGTATCTGGGAACATGCCAAGCAGAGAATGAGCAAGAGTTTGCAGCCATCAGTGCCCTCTGCAGGTCACTAAAGCACATATATATATATACACACACACACACACACACACTTTTACAAACTGGTGTTTGTAGGCTTGTGTTAACCAGGGCTTTGAACCAGAATTTTTTTCCTATTGGTTCGTTCCGAACAGAAACAGAATTTTAACATTTCCGGTTTTGTGTTCCACCATTAAATAGACGTTCCCGAACCGGTTAGAACAAAAAAATTTCGTTCCCGGAACGGTTAATTACGTTCCCTGTCAGCTGTTTAACAAATGGCTATAAAATGATGTCTCTGTCTCATCCAGCTTAAGCCAAATGTAGGCTAATTCTATTACAACCTTCATTAAATAAGACAAGAAATAATTCAAAACAATTATTATTTCAAATGTTGGCGATTTGGATTCTCAGTATGTCTTCCCAGCTACACAAACAGAAAAAGTGCCAAAAATGAAAGATAATTCGTTTAGTGTGTTACCAAAGGCTAGTCAGGCCCTATAGAGGGCTACCGCATGACGTCACCGCGCCGCGAGATTTTGTTAGGCGCCATATTGGAAGACCAAGTACACATCTATGCAAGTACATACATACATAAAACAAACTACACCTGAAATGTAGCCAGGGCCGGTTCTGCCCTAATCTGGACCCGGGTGCAACATCGCGCAACACCCCCCCCCCCCCCCCCCCCCCCCCCCAAAAAAAACAAAACAAAACACCAGTCTAAATCAGGACAACCATCACATAACTATAACTATAAACATTTTATATCAACTATTTTAACTAAGTGGGCTATAATAAATAAGCCTGCAGGCAGCCACGGCGGGCTGCCTCAGAAAAGTAACCATTCAATGACAACTGAAAGCCTGCAGCCACGGCGGGCTGCCTTAAAAAGTAACCATTTGTCCTACCTTAAAACTCGTTTTGCATTTTCTGCCTCCTTTTTTGTATTTTCGACCCTCCGTTTATTTTCTTTCCTTTTCTGAAAACCCGATTTGTGTCCAGACATTTTGTTCTGCTACCAACGAACTAACTCGTCAGGCCTCGTCTCTCGAGCCCGCGATGATTCCCGTGGGAAGGGCAACAACTGATACATTTTTACAAACAGCCAATAGGGAGGTTGCAACGTTCAGGCTCTTCTTTGCTCAGACACTCAGTAATGGAGACGTGATAGCAGTCCACCTTCCCGCTCTCTCCATTCGGTCAGCGAACGTCACACAGGAAGTGAACCCCAGCGGGTCATAGAAACTTGCGCAGGAGAAGAATGGCTTTTTTATTTGTGGGCTACGGAAACTTTGAGGAACGAAATAAAAACCGGTATTAACCGGTTACCATTATTTTTAATAAGCGTTTCTGTTCCGGAACATAAAAAATAATAAAGTTTCTGGTTTCGTTTCTGTTCCATGTGAAATAGAAAAAGTTCCCGGTTTTCGTTTTCGTTCCTTGAACCGGTTCAAAGCCCTGGTGTTAACTGCCTAATTTTTATTGCTCTATTCATGTTATTCTTATCTTCCTTGTATTATCGTGCTTTCAGGTGTATTGAGCTGAAGAAAGATAATTTGACAGCTCTCATGGCTCTAGCGGTCAGTTTCACCAATGAATCGCTTCACCGGCAGGCCTGTGAGACACTTCGTGACTGGCTGAGACACAATCCAAAGTACCGGCATATTCTTGAGCAGAGGGACAGGGAGAAGGAGCGAGAAGGAGTTCGAGAGCGAGAGAAGGAGAGAGAAAGATTTGGGTCACTGCTGCCAGAGTACAGAGATTTTGATGTTAATGTGACCCGTAGACTCTTTGAGTAAAGTATGGAATGGATATTGCATCTGTGTTTTTGTCTCGTGTTTTGTTTCTCAGGGCTCTGTTTAACGAGGTGCAGTCGTTGTTCCTGAGTGCCGCAGCTGCTGATCCCACGCGGGTCGACCCTCAGCTACAGTGTGGCCTCGGAGTGCTCTTCAACTTGAGTGGAGAATATGACAAGGCTGTGGACTGTTTTACTGCTGCCTTGTCTGTTACTCCACAGGTACACACACACACACGTACGCTACAACCCAGCCATAATGAACTGCTAATAGTTTGTTATACTAAAAAGTTCATAATGCTGAAATGAACCCGCTTCTAACACCATACCGGTACACCTCGAGTTCGTCTCGGTTATTATTCACCGATATTCACGGAGCCTGAGGCGGATAATTGTTTTAGTATCAACACACAGGTGATTTTTTTTTTTTGTTTTAAAAAATCGTATTTAAAAAAATGTATTTCAAACTTCAAAAGCAAATGTAATGCGTGAAGACTTGTTTCTTATCTCTGCCAACTTGCATAAAATACTTTTGCTTTGAAATCGATAAAATAAATCTCAATCCCACCTTACCTTGGAATAGTTTTAGACCAAACTTCGTAACATCTTTAGTGCTTTTCGGATTCACAGCATTTTCTTTCGTCATTTGAAATTCTTCTTCGCTTACGGCGACGAAGCGATTCGCCGCCATTTTGCCGAGTCCCTCGAGGTGATTATCACGAAATTGGTTGAGAAAATTCGGACTATCCGCACACACAATTTTCTAGAATCATCTACGTATTTATACTAATTTATATCTACACTTTTATTTCCTTTACTTTGGAAATTGTCACGTTTGCCGTAGTTTGCTTGCCGCGTCGTCTTTCTTTTCAGCCCGTCATGTTGATTTGCTGTTGTGGACGAAGTCTTGCAGCTCTTTTTCTTTTGCTTTAATACGGCATACCGTATTCTTTAGTAAAATTCGTTGCTTTCTCATCGCACTTTAGATGGTCCAGGATATGAAGTTTGTCTTTGACGGTATCACGTGCGCACGTGCAGTGGCACACCTCGAACTGCTACTCATATACACATGCGCAATGCCATTAGGACTAATTCCCATGCACCTGTTCCGAATTAGAGCACAATCGCAGCATGCGCTTATAAGGACTCTCACTGTACACAGACTTTGTGAAGTATATGCGCTGTACCTTGTGTCTCGCATTACCAAGCCTTTTGCAGCACTGTGTTGATGATTTAGTTTCCGACTCCATATTGTATTTTTGATTTTGCCCTTTGTTTCTACCTTTGATATCCTGTCTTGACCGGTGCCTGTTTCTCGACTCTGATTTTTGATCAGCGTTTGCCAGCGTGTTTTTATATAAAACTCTTCCAACAATTTATATCCGTATATCGCCTGCCTATTCTGACTGAGTATTTTACATTTACGAGTAGCCATGACAGCAATGGTTACAGAGTAAATGGTTACAGACTCAAGTAAAACATCTTTTAGCTCATAAAATAAAGTCCTTTTTAAGGAATTTTTGAGGTCCGAGATTGCTGTTCTTGATAATTGTTAGTGATCAAGACCTCAGCCTTTTGTTTTATGGCAGTGACAGGTATTGTTAACTTGACTGTGGACTTGATTACTTATTGTTTGTCTCTAGTGGGAAGAGGAGCACAAGGCTCAATGATGTTGTTGTGGTTTTTTTTTTTGAAGACTCCACCTCATTGTCATTAAAGGCGGAGGACGTGAACTTAGTTCGGTATACGTGAAAGTTTGTCGTAAGAGTTCGTTATAGTAAGCTGCAGTGCATCATCGTACTATAGTATCGTATGGGGACCGAATCAACTAAAAGCTCCATTAGTTCCCTTCATTTTTAGCATTAGAAATAACAGCTTGTGTGATAACTTGCAACTAATGTTTTCTGCCTCCTCATATATATATATATATATATTTTTTTTTTTTGGCATTTACTCATGAGTGAACCTACAACAGTGCTGACATCAGCTAATTTCCCATCTGTGCATAGCAGCAAAGCCGCATCATCAGCAAGCAACACAAAGACAGATTCATGAGCAACATTTTGATTAAAGTGCTAGTCTTACAAAAATGACATCATAAAATCCCGGGTTTTCTGTGTGCGATTTGCTCAAATAGGTTGTAAAGTTCACCGATTTTAAAGGGCCCATGGCATGGTGGTTTGTTGATGCTTTAAACGGGCTCGTGGAGGTTTCCGGATGTTATATCCGCAGCCTTTCTCGAAATGAACCCTCGGCACGTAAATATAGCCTCCTGGGAGAAAGCCCCATTTCAGCCCTTTTCCCAGTGCGTCGTTTTACTAATGAAAAGCATGGAGGCGGGGAATGGTAGAGGGTGGGGGCGGGCCATGGGGGGAGGGGCTTGACCAAGCTGCGGGCATGCTACCTGTGTGTGAACAGTAGCAATGGCAGGTCAAGCAACAGTCCAAGCTTTCGCTTTTGCGCCTGTAGCCACGCTGCTAAGACAAAACCCCGTTCTCCCTCGGACTCCTTTCGTAAACTCAACGTGACACAGAGAACAGAGAGTGAGAGTGTTCGGAGTGGTAGTTTACGAACGTATAATACCCTATACGTATTGAACACGCACTCCATAACCAAAGAGGATAGAAGCAGCAACTACAGCAACATATCGCTTATCCAACAGAAGACATGCATTGCGGAGCAATAGTCAAACATAAGCTCATAAGTTACAGTCAATTTCCAGACTAAACTCAGTTTAACAGAGCATGCTGCATGCTCTTTGGTTTTGTAGCGCAGAGTACCTGGCTAACTGCAGGAAGCGGTTAGCTGCACAGCTAATGTAGCCATTGCTAGGCTAACGCACCGATTTTAAAACACGGCAAAACGACTTAACAGTTCTACACTTACTTGTTCGGTGTTTGTTGCTGATGCGGCAGGGATGCTTGGTACGGACCCAGGCTTCAGTGACAGTTGATGTGCAAAACCTGCCCTTTACTGTCCCAAGTTGTGGAAACATTCATCAGGAAAATGCTTCCGACAAACATACACCGTCTTAGGTAGACTCGACGGTGTATTATTGAAGTAAATAAAATTAAGCCACTGCGTCTTCAGGGTCTCTCCCGCCGGCAGTAAAAACAGACTCTTTTCTGTGTTGTCACATCCATGTACAGCGCAATTTCCATGTTTCGCTCGCTTAGGTGGTGCCATGTTGTGTCCTCTGTGGTCTCCTCACTACAAAATTGAAGTGACGTATCTATGGTGGCAACTTTTGAGCTGGGCGGGCAATCCATACAGTGGGTGGGAATCCAGAGGGGGGGCGTGGGGATCATCTCCCTTGCTGACGTAGTAAAGGGAAGAGCCTATCAACACGCCATTTTGACGCGCCATTCTCAAATGTTGACAAAGGGTGGGCATAGTTTGGTTTGCACATTATGAAATTTCTAGCCACTGGGGTGACTTAAGAAGGTCAGAGGAACTCATTTTAACATTAAAAAAACCTCAGAAAGTGAAAATTTCATGCCATGGGACCTTTAAATAAAAAAAAAAAAAAACTGGTTCAAAAAATAATTTTTTGCCTCTGAATTCTGTTCCCAAAATCACCTAAAAGCTTGTCCGGCATTGTTGGATCGCAGCGATTTGTAGGTCAGCAGCGCTGCGTGTGTGACATCATATGCGCCACTGCCGCATTTTGTGTCCACGCTGACTCTATAATATTCTCTGCAGTGGCGTGCGTTCTTCATACTAATTCTTTTGAAAAAGACGACGAAAGCTACAAGGGGATTGGACACAAGCGTCATAAATTTTTTTTTTTTCATGGTCCAGTTTCCATCAAATCCTGCACTCTGATTGGCTAGCGAGCAGGTCCGTAGCCTACGATACGGACCCCAGTTACAGACCCCGGATATGGACCTCTGGCGACTCGCTCGTTCATAACAACAACAACAAACGTAGCAATTTTTGTCAACATTTATTTTCACATTTCTCAGGAGAATAGCATTAATTTTACAGCATGGATTGCGATAACGACAGTGAAAGCGAGTTTTACTACCCTGAGGAAGAAGAAATAAAAGAAAACATTTCAGGAGAAAGCTAAAAACCTATAACTGTTGCTAACGCCGAGCAAAAACATGGCTGAATCCTGAATGACTCAATTTTGTATAAATAGGGGACTACATAGGCGGCAAAATGTAGTTGTGTTTTTTTTTTTTTCCTGCCATGGAAGTGCAGTTGTATACCGAGGAGGAAGCCATTTGCATTACAGCCGTGAATGAGGATTCAAAATGGCGGCTCGACTCGGTTTTCCCTCTCGGGCGCTCTTTTTTTCTTTTAGAATTTGGTAAAGAAAAAAAATAGATATTATTTACCAGCTTAAGGTCGGTCCATATGGTGAAATACCGTGACCGAGGTCTTGAAAGTACTGAGCGAGGCCCAGGGCCTCGCTCAGTACTTTCAAGACCTCGGTCACGGTATTTCACCATACGGACCGACCTTAAGCTGGTAAATAATATCTATGCATTTTATAATTTTGATAATTTTATTTTAGGTGCCTGTAGTAGGGAATATTGAGTGCACACCAGAGCCATTACATTCTTAGGAATGCAATGGGTTTGAAGTCAGATTAAATAAAGGAAATTTAAAAAAAATAGCACAAATAAAGAAGTAAAACCTGTATATGTACCTGCTGAAACAGTTACTGGAGAATCGACCATAGTTTTAAATGTATTCACCCAGTTGCTCTGATTTGACTTGTTTGTGTTTCCTTTTGTTTTACCTGATGTTCCAGCCTTTTAATTTTGAACCACAGAGCTTTCTGATCTGATTTCAGAGTTGGACAGTTATCACGCGGTAAATTAGAGCAAAGAGATGCGCTTGATATGAGTGGCTGTCTTGTAAAGTCTGGAGCGAGAGTTGCAAAAGTACCCGAATGAGAGAGTGGAGTTGTAAAAATCTTTTACATTTGCAGAGATAGGGTGATTTTAGTAAAAATCAGTAATGATAATTGCGCACCGACACCACCAATCACCTCTAACTAACAAAATAGAGAAAGGGTCTACATGGTTCTAATTGGTACTGTTAGAACCAGAAAAGGTTGTAGTTTTATGAGCAACTTAGTTTTGGAGGTTAAGGGTGTGGTCCCACAACACCGATAACTATAAATAAATCGGTCCCCTGTAGTTTGTGGTTGGTGGTCACAGCAGACCGATAACGAGACCTATAGCCCAGGCCTGGGTTTATCCGTATCAGTGAGCTTGCTTCTGGAGCGATTCCCCCCCCCCCCCCCCCCCCCCCCCCCCCCCCAAACCTGAACCCTATCTGATAAAACATCTGACCAGTCCGGTAATGTTTACATGTGACTTCGTCTGAGCACGTGCTCTTTTTCCTGAGTATATTTGTACATCCTTGTTGTATCAATGGAGGAGAAGCTGATATTAGAAGTGTCCGAGAGTCCCATGCTTTATGACGAAAAGCACGAGCTGTACAAAGATGCAGCCGAAAAAGGAAGGTGTATGGAAGCTCATCAGCAGTAGAGTGGGTGTGACTGGTGTGTGCATGGCTGTGCGCTCTAGAATCTCTAAACCATGCCCATGTTACCCAGCACCAGCTGTAGAACACTAAAAAATAATTTAGAGCGCCAAGTGTCGTGGCGATGTGAGTTGAGCCAATTTAATCTGAGATTTTAGAGCGTGCGCGCACACACTTTGCTACAAATACTATCTGTGGATCATGTAAAAAAGGTTTTGCAGTGCAAGGTCTCGTGCCTGTTACACTTCTCTGTGTGCCCACTGCCAAATAATATTATATATTTTAAATTAGATGAAACGTAAAACTTGCCACCTTACTCACTCACACCTGAGTCGGAGCGCTGAGCGCACACTTGTACATTCACAAAAGAATATTCACATGGTAACGCCATGATCACCTTCACTCTTTTGGTTTCTCTTTCGCCATGGGAACGCCCACCGTAAACAGGATAAAAGGTGTCCGGCAAAGTTTAGGCTCCCTGTTTGTGTTGAAGGTTCATGTATTAGCACTCTCAAAGCAAAACACACAGGCATGTGTCTTATGTATGTACAGTGTATAGCTGCGTGTGTCGTGCCACTGACTGTCCGAGTGGCTCTGTTACATGCATATGGAATCAATTTTGTGCCAAAATGTTCATACAATACTTTTGAAATATCAAACAAAAACGACAAATTAAAATACAAAAAAAAGTAAATTTTTTTTAGACCGGCAAACAAATTATTCGTGTAATCGTGCAAAATCTCAGTCTATTACTCTTCAGAAACCTTTTATTTTTGTTCCGCGTCTTTCTCAGTTTTGTTTGACGTAATTTATTTTGGTTGCAATTCCAGCTTTCTCGTTTGCGCTCCCTGACTTTTTGCTTGCAGTTTTGGCACAAACTTCACGTGTGGGTGGGCTGTCCAGGAACGCATTCCCATTGGCTAACTTGTGTTTGACTGACAGCTACGCTCAGCCATTCCCCCGGAGGCTGTTGTGGCCATTTCCTACTCGGATTTTGTACTACTGCAACACATACGACACGTTTGTCCCGTACTTACACTTTGTTGAATTAATTCAGTATTATAGTCACCACTGAAGTCCACTCGATCCTTGTTTACCGTCAATGGATCGGTCACTCGTCAAACAGTCCGCCAGAATCCGAGTAGGGAATGGCTGAGCGGAGCTGTCAGTCAAACACAAGTTAGCCAATGGGAATGCGTTCCTGGACAGCCCACCCACACGGGAAGTTTGTGCCAAAACCGCAAGCAAAAAGTCAGGGAGCGCAAACGAGAAAGCTGGAATCGCAACCAAAATAAATTACGTCAAACAAAACTGAGAAAGACGCGGAACAAAAATAAAAGGTTTCTGAAGAGTAATAGACTGATATTTTGCACGATTACACGAATAATTTGTTTGCCAGTCTAAAAAAATTGACTTTTTTTTTTTGTATTTTGATTTGTCGTATTTGTTTGATATTTCAAAAGTATTGTATGAACATTTTGGCACAAAATTGATTCCGTACATGCGGGAGTTCCAGGAGTCTGAGATTAGCGGTCGTCTACAGTATGTGCTGCAGGATTTCATGCACCCACACGCTGCTCTTTGCCTTCTGTGTAAAATGAGCATCAAAAGCAGCTCTTCCTCGCTGTCACGGTCAGCCATCGTGTGCTGCTGAGTGCACTGGGTGTGCATACGAACAGCATACAACCACTACATTAGGGTGGTCCCCAAATTTTATTTTTTTAGGATTTTGTTACGACCACCTTCCCTTTTTTTTACATTGCTTAAAAGAAGTTATTGTGCAAAATTTGGTTAAGATTGAACAATGTTTAGAGGTGCCACAAAGCCATTAAAGTTTTCACTCAAGACGCAATATAAAATAATGTGGCTTATTAACTGTTTCATATTAATGCAAACAATACAGTAATATAACTTCCTGTGTTCAAAGTAACAATAGCTATTACTTGTCTGTGATTTTCTAAACCCTTCGGTATTATGGTATCTTGTGGAGATAAAAGAACACACAAAGCCCATGTTTACATTAGACCGTATCAGCGGATCATCAGATTAACGCTTTTAAAACGATTAGCGTGCACACAGCAACACCAATACACGATTTGCGTGCACACAGCAACACCAATACACGGATATGCTCGGCTCCGCAGGCATCCTGCGCTCCAAATCACTCCGCCCTGAACAGCGAGTGCCCTCTGGAGGGTGCGCACTCCGGCCTTGCGCAGCTCACAGAGCGTGCGAGTGAAGCGCACGAGCAGTGATTCGGGACTGAGCCGCTGTGTGTGTGATCCCAGCGCAGATCACTTACCATTTGCAAGTGGAAGGATGGCAAGCCTAAAGACAATCATAACTACACAATGGGCAGTATTTGCATCAGTATTTGCAGTATTTTCATACTTTTATACTCTTTAATGAAAGGTGATACAAGGCGGAAGTCCGCGCCGTTTTTCAGCAGTCGCGTCACATGACCAACGCCAGCGAATCAGGAAGGTGGATGTCACAGTGACGTTGTCCAATGAGACGCCAGCTAGAGCTCAGCACAGCGTATCCGCGTATCTCAATGTTTACACAACACCGGAGCTGACACGATCTGGATTGAATACGTGGACCCTGGCGGATTCCCGTTTCCAGGCGGTTTAATGTAAACGGACAGTGCATCCGCGAAGAAAACAAGACAGATACGGTCTAATGTAAACTTGGCCTCAGGACTTCCCTAGCAGAAGGAAGCTTTCTCCCAGACAGTTCCTTGGAAGTGGGACCAATTAACCAAACATAATTGTCCTTTCTGGTTTTGTGCTTTGCACCACCGGTACTACTTGTATTACTGTTGCTAGCCATCTGAAAAACATAGAAAGAAAAACATTCACAGCTTCATCAGCATATTACGATCAGTGCTCATTGTTTAAGAAGCCCTTAGTGCATGAAAGTTAACCTTCGATCAGTCTATAAACTCTTCCTGCCTCTTCTTTTTCATAGAAGTGGCATGTTCCCTCTAGAACTGTGACTTTTTGGGGGTTTGAGATCTTCTCTGCAACAGTCTACGCACCAACTAATGTTAATGGCTTAACCCGATTTGCAACCTTGTGTGGCATCTCTAAATATTAAGCAATTTTTCTGAAATTTTGCTTGTTGCCTTCTTTTAGCCTATGTAAAAAAAAAATTTTCCCATACGTTTCGGGACCACCCTACACTACTGAAAACTAACTGATAGTTGGGATTATAGTTGTGGTGTGACTGCTCCAGACTGGAACTAAATTCAGGTCTAGTTATAGTGTAACGAACTCGATACGAGTCGTTAACAAATCTTATAACTTAATGCATGAAACGCGCTTACAACATATTTCCAATGTGAATATTTTATTGTATGATGGTGCAGAGTGAGAGAATAGCCTTCAGGGCAGAGTCTTTAGTCCAACCACTGCGTAAGCAGTATAACAAAAACCGCGCACCGCCCGTGCGCTTTCCAAAAACAAAACAATCCTCGCCATCAAAAAAAATAGGAAACAAAAAAGGAGCGATCTCACCTCTTCAGATGTGGGTTTAAGTCCGTCTGTACCTTCCTCAAAAAGGGCGAAGAAGAAAAAAAGTAATCCATAAGCGTGTAGCAGTCAATCTATTTCGGAGCATTGAAGAATACTGAAGAATGTCAGAATGTACGTGCGCCGGCTTCCATCTACCTCCATTCATTCCTCTTTCCGCTTCCCTATTCAAAAAATGAGCACGTGATTTAAAGGGTCTAAGGCCATAGGACAGGGAGCGAGGAGGTGTGTGCGTGTGTCAGTGACAGGGTGAGTGACAGAAAAGAACCCTATAGACTTCCTAGGCTCACGCTCGCCCTGAATTTCTCTTAGTGAGGCTTTCTATGTCTTACTTTACATAGACGTTTTAATACGAAATATAAAGAAGTGTCTTAGACATAGATACTATTTTACACTACTGATAAATAAAACTTTATGTGGCTGATACTGCAATAGTTATCGGTGTTGTGGGACCGGGGCATAACCCTAACAAATTCCTGGCTGCTTCGCACTCGCTGCACAGAATGCATACGGCGCAACACGTCCCCTGCTTCTGCTGGCTCCAGCACTGAAAGTGAAAGTGCCACTTCCTGTGCGGCGGTGAGCTCTTTGGGATGGCGCTTCTGACTTCTGTTTCCAGATGGTAGGAACTGCTCTACGTACCAGCCGTCACTCAAATCCTTCTGTGTGTATCTGCCTCACAAATGTATCTTTTTCAAAATGTCTGGAACAGACACCAAACCGTTCTGTCGGCTTGAAGTTACCTCTCTTTGTCCGTACAAGTCGAACCCAGTCATTCCGTAAGTGTCCTGCTGACTTTGGGCTACAACAGATCGAAATTCCACTCTTTTTATCGACTACACTTGAACAGCCTTGACCGACACACCTCTTAGGAAGTGGTTTTAATTTTGTTTTGGAATAATTTCAAAGAAATCGTTAACGTGCTACACTTTGCAAAGCAGTCGAAGGCAGAAATGCCGCCAGGGGCGGACCTAGAAAAATATTTATGGGGTGGCAAGAGGGGGGCAGGAATTTTTGAGGGGTGGCAACGTATTACAGACGTGTGTGTGTGTGTGTGTGTGTGTGTGTGTGTATACTGAATTTAATCACAGTTATCACAGTTTGATGACAAATAGTATGTACATACTACAAAAGGGCGCGGGCTGCCATTTACAAACTGATACAGACAAACTTAATCTCATGCTTTTATTGTTCACGAAGAACACACATTCTCAGATGAGGTCTATACCGTTTCTGGGCAGTTTTATACTGTATATGCAAAAGAACAGACACTAAAAAACAACAACAATAGCAACACTGCTTCAAGTTCAGCATGATTTAAACCAGGGGTTTTCAAAGTGTGGGAGAGTGAGCGCCCCCCTTACAATTTTTGCTGTTGCTATACTTAATGTTCCATTCGTATTTTTAAAAAAAATGGTTGCTGTACACATTATTTTTTTCTTTTTCACATTTTAAACATCTGTGCTTTTTAAAACATCTTGTTTTACACATTTTAAACATTCCATAGCATCGTTAGCTAGCACCTCTTGGCAGACAACACACTGTGGCAGTGGAGCATCTTCAGATCCAGTCCATGAAAATCCAAACTTTTAAATAATCGTGGTCATACTTCCTTCTTTTTCCAGTCCCCCCAGGATTCCGCGGGCCTTTTTTGTGATTGTTGTGGGCTAAAATGTCTGATGTTGCGGGGGGGTTTCCAAAAAAATTGCGATGAAAGTTGCGGTGTTTTTTAGGTTTTTGTTGCGATTACATTGCGGGAGGAAGTGAAAGTTGCGAGAAATTGTGATTTTCTCTTTTTGTGATTAAAATTGAGTGATATGTTAAATATTAAGTTATTACTGAAAAACTATTGATTAAAAAAACAAAGAGAAATGGTCCTATAAACAACTTTACAAATATAAAAGATTACCAGGACTACAAAAATGCAGAAAAATAGGCTTTACTTATCCAAATGCACCTGTTGGTTCAAAAGTCAAAGTGCAGAGAACCTCACAGCACAACATGAAGTTACCTTCAAATATAATATAAATGCCTCAGCTTTCATGTAAGAAAAAAAAACCTATTAATACTAGTACTGTGTGCAGGCAGTCTCTCCTGAAGACTAAATTAAACAATAATTATAAACTAATAAAATAAATGGCTCAGGCTTCATAGAAGAAAAAAAAACAATTTGAACAGAATCTCACAGTATGATGCTGAAGCTGCCTAAACAATGGAAAATAAAATACCATTTTGGCAAAAATGTTGGCATCCATTAATTTCTTGTATTAAGTAAAAAAAAAAATAAAGTGCACACAGTGCTCCACTGTAAACATAACACACTTTCAGTGTTGCCAGATACTGCTGACGTTTTCCAGTCCAAAATATGTTCAAAACCCGCCAAAATACACTTGAAATCGTCCAATCTGGCAACACGACGCGTATGCTGCTTCTCTTGAACACACGGAAGTAAGGCGGAAGGTAGTTTGTCGACGTCACCTCAAGACGACGCCAACGATTGGTCAAATTTGCGGGAAAGTTGCAGTGATTGGATATAATTGCAGCACCGCCCTGAATTCGCGGGGATTGGTTGAATTTGCGCTGAAGTTGCAAATCGCAACATCCTGGAGGCTCTGTTTTTTTGCTTGGCCCAGACTTTGTCTCCTCACTCACTGTAGCTTTAGGTACTAAAAACCGATCCATTTTGTCTCTCACATTGCGCCCCCCCCTGAAGAACTCTGGTGCCCCCCAGGGGGGGTGCGCCCCACACTTTGAAAAGCCCTGATTTAAACCATTTACACCAGTGTCACATTTTATAGTTTTATTTTCTCACGCTTTGTAAAGGCTCACCAGTGAGCATAACATGAACTTGTCATGATTCAAAGTAACTTTACAATGTTTTCCTTGACAGACGTTGAATCAATATTAACTTTTGTGGCCGACTTTACACAAAACTAATGTCAGACCTAGCTAACATTACATGTATAGTTAGCTAAATAACGCTCTCCAGCCTGATTTTTATCGTCTCAAAATCAGCATCGCAACTATGCTAGCACTGTTCATTCATTATAATTTCATTTCTTGATAGATAGTTAATCAGCTTTTACCTCTTTCCTCCCGTGTCTCCTTTCCTCGCGACTCCTGGCTCCCTCGCTTCGCACCTCTCAATTTTCCAAAACAACCAATTTCTGGCGTTATCTCGTGCTGCATTCGCCGCAGTCGGACATTGGAAATTCGCGCACGTAAATGTCAAATTGGCCGTAATTTTTCTTTGAATTCGTCGCTGCCAACTGGGGTGGCAGCAGGGGTGGCAAGGCTTTCTTTTAGTGTGGCATTTGCCACCCTATGCCACCCCGGTAGATCCGCCCATGAATGCCGCAAACTTTCAAGCGTTGCGCATACAGTATGACGCCACTTCCTTTGAATTAACAGTAACTTACCAGGAACGCATTTGTATAATGGTGGACTCAAAGAGCCATTTTTACCAGCTAAAATGGAACATGTTCTCGGTCTCGTATTAAAATACAATTTAGACAGTAAACTATTTAACATGTCTAGTTTTATAAGGTGTCATTTCCAGGGGTGATGTCATTTTTGTAAGACTTTTCTCAATTCTATATAAATCGGGTATGAGGTGGTGGTAAAGTGACAAATCCGAACGATTGGCTTGAGCGAATTCCTCAGACCGATCTTACACAGAGGGTTTCTCATCATCCCTTAAAACCTTTACTCGAACAAGATTAGTTCCTACTTGCATTTGGCTCCCATTCATCTGGATTTGGCACAAAAAAAAAGAAACAAAAAAAGCAGTGAAATGTATAATATTTTGGCTACTACCATCTCGTATAAAAACTTTAAAATGCCGGACAGGGCACACACAAAAGAGATAAACTACACACACTTGATAGTCTAATGGAGGGTCCTGGGTTCGTGGTAACTTGAGCACAGTCTTGGCCCAAATTTGATTTGAAAGTATTTGGATCCAGAGCCAATCCCACATCAGTGCATTGTAGGACACCACACACATATATATACACTCACACTCGTTTACACGTAGTGTCATATTTAGTGCAGCCAGTCCACCTGCTGACAGGTTTTTGGGAGGAAACCAGGGAACTTGGAGGGAGCCAGTTTGCATTTATGTTATTTGGCAGACACTTTTCTCCAAAGTGATTTAAAATGGAGCTGAGCAGCTGAGAATTAATAATCTTGCTCAGTAGGGTGCATCAGTTGCCCTCACTTTCATAAAATCTGATGCATTTTTGTTCGGGTGTTCCTTTTCACCAATAAAGACATCCTGTAAAATGTTTTGACCATATTCAAAAGTCTAATGGTGGCACCATGAGGTTCATTTTTTGCCAAAAAACGCTTATTTTATGTTTTCGCGTAAGGTTTGAATCACAATGTTGGACTCCATTTATTGATTTCTTGTGAGCCAGAGATCATGTTAAGAACCTTTGCAAGGGATTGAGAAGCATTAATGTGATTCATAATACATTTGTATTGTTTAAAAGTAGTTGAACAATGATTCAATGAACAGCTAAAACTCAAATTGTGCTTGATAATATATTTAGAATATGTACTAAAAATGTGTATCTAAGATATCTGGTATACTCTATAAGGTGCCATAATGTTTCATGAAAAGTGATCGAAATTTTGTCGTAAAAGTCATAAAATAGCAGCTTTTTCCATAACTTTGAGCTCCTGGTGCCACCATTAAACTTTAGAATTTTGTCAAAATATTTCACCCAGTGTGTTTTCTTACCAAAAGGAACATAAAAACAAAAATGCATCATGATCAGAGGAACTTTTCATTTTTAGGGGGCAACTGATGCACCTTATTGCTCAAGGATCCAACAGAGAAAGGACCAGAATTTGAACTCTCAGCTTTCTGGTCAGAAGCCCAGAGCTGTAACCACCAAGTTTAGAGCCACTGAACTGCTAAGTAAAAAGTACAGTCGATGACAAAAAAAATTGCCTTAAACCCAAACAAATTAGCAACACCAACCGGGTGATGTCACAAAGTCAAGCTTGAGCCTGCACCAATCTGAAATCTCTCACTCTTCTGCAGTTGCTGGCCTGCTAGTTCTCCATAAACTAATCTTAACAAAGCTGTAACTGTCAGTCTAATCCACGTCGAATTTTATTCAGTGTTTTTGCACTTGAATGCATGTGACGGAGCAGCTCCGTCACTGACTGCGGCCAGCGCAACACACACAGCTACTACACATCTCTCTTCCCCTCCCCGAACAATAGCGTGACCAAGGGTGCACACTTGGTAGCACAAATGTAAAGACGCATACACGCAAACAGATGAAAACTTACCCAGTCTATAGAAACGCACCGCTATAACCTACCCATCTGCTTCCGGTGGCAAAACCGGGCGGGAGAATAGGCGTCATTATATAGAGGGATGACACGGGGGAAGACGGGTCAGGTGATGCAAAAATAATACGTTTTAATAATAATGTCAATCTGGCCAAGATCAAGCCATTTCTATAGTAGAGGGAAAGATGACCAAACGTGTATATTTTTGTGGGATGTTTGGGATGATTATTTATGGGAAAAACGTAGCCTAGTAAACTAGACCCACCCGCCTAGCGGCCAAAAATATTTTTGCCTACGAGTGGGTCTAGCCTCGGACCATATCAACAACACACCCCGGGCATCAAATCGTGCCCGCCAATCACAACGCAAGGTTTTTGTTTGGATTCTTTGGGCGGGCTTTTGCAGGAGTGACGACAAGGCTGGAGAAAGCCATCTTTCCTGTTGCGCTACGGCTAGTGAACAGCGCTCGTTTGACTCAGCTTTGGAATCAGTTTTAGAAGAATTAGACTTGGAGTTTTCGTTGAAACATGAGCAGGAAGAGGCTCTCCGCTCATTCCTTTTCAAGAAGGACGTTTTCGCTGTTTTGCCGACCGGCTATGGCAAAAGTCTGATCTACCAGCTGGCTCCGCTCATAGCCAAAAGGATGGGGCTAAGTGAAAACCCTATGGTGGTAATTGTCTCGCTCTGACTACGTCACAGTCACTGTTGCGCTGATTGGTCAGAGCGTTGGCCTATACGCACAGAGACAGTTTGAAAGACAACGGGTTGTTCCTACCCACACCCTTCGGAAATGTCTACGACCGAGACCAGACTAACTATTCACATTTAGTCTGGCTTGCCAGGCTAGGAAAAACGGACACTGCAATGAAGGGAAGCTGTTTTTTTTTTTGAGGCCTAGTGGGAGGGGCTACGGATATAAAAAAGGGGCTGCCTGGGTCCTACTAGGAGTGTGGCGAGTTACAGAGAAGGTAACAGGGAGTCTTGTGTTGAGTTATTGAAGAGCTCATTTTTTTTCTCCCCCCATTTGTGTATATAGTGCATTTCTGCTTAATTTTTGTTTTATTTTGTTTCTTTCACGTTATTTGGATTTTGGGTTGTAAATACTGGCACTGCTTGCATCTGGTGAGGTGAGGACAATAAAGAAAAAAAAACCCCACAACCGGCGGCACGGTGGCGTAGTGGTTAGCGCTGTCGCCTCACAGCAAGAAGGTCTGGGTTCGAGCCCCGGGGCCGGCGAGGGCCTTTCTGTGTGGAGTTTGCATGTTCTCCCCGTGTCCGCGTGGGTTTCCTCCGGGTGCTCCGGTTTCCCCCACAGTCCAAAGACATGCAGGTTAGGTTAACTGGTGACTCTAAATTGACCGTAGGTGTGAATGTGAGTGTGAATGGTTGTCTGTGTCTATGTGTCAGCCCTGTGATGACCTGGCGACTTGTCCAGGGTGTACCCCGCCTTTCACCTGTAGTCAGCTGGGATAGGCTCCAGCTTGCCTGCGACCCTGTAGAACAGGATAAAGCGGCTACAGATAATGAGATGAAATGAGAAACCCCACAACCATATTTTCTGACTGAGCTTGTTTTTTTTTGGGGGGGGGGTTCGAAAGAACCCCGCAACAATGCAATTGATGAGTTCTGCGAAATATCCTCTTTATTGGATTTTTCCTCACTTTTTGCTCTTTTTTGTGAGTACATGTACTTCTCACAGGTATAGAATGATGAACATGTACACTACACTGCCAAACTGTTTGTTTCCAACGTCTCAGTCTGTCTCTTCATTGACTTGCAGGATTATTTGTTGTGGAATAAGTTAGGAGCGACTCTAGCTAACGGAAATCGCTCCGAGGAGGCTGTTGCTGCCTACAGAAGAGCACTTGAGCTGCAGCCGGGGTTCGTGCGCAGCCGTTACAATCTGGGCATTAGCTGTGTTAATCTGGGAGCTCACAGGTAAGAGTACACTACTGAATGCTATTTACTTATCGCAGTCACCGCTCTTCCGTTCCACGCATCGCTCTGTCCGTCTCGCAGGGAAGCGGTGGAGCATTTCCTGGAGGCGCTCTCTCTCCAGAGGCAGGCTGCTGGTGATGTAGAAGGAGGCGCAAGTCGAGCACCAGGCTCCGCCACTACCATAATGTCAGACAACATCTGGTCTACCTTGCGCATGGCACTGAGCATGATGGGAGAGAGTTCGTTGTACGCCGCCGCAGACCGGCGAGATCTGGACACGCTGCTGGCGCACTTCTGCCAGCGGGACGGAGAGACAGACTGAAAGAGGGAGAGGGGAAAGGACTGGAGGGAGGTAGTATGCGAGTGTGGGGAGAGGTGCTTAGGTAGCATGGAAGATTAGTTTAAGAAAGGAATCAAACGGGCGCGAAACACTCAACACATGCACTACATGCTCTGAATGGACAGATACACTAGTGATGTTCTTAATGTTTTGGTGTAAAAATTCTACATCATTAAGTTATTCAGAGCTCCACAGAACTGAATTCAAGGTTTATCGGAGTCCATGTTTCTTCTCATTGTGTTGATCACCGATATGGTATATTTTGGCTACAACTTGAGAATAATTATTTCATCCAAAAAGAGCTTTGCCTCCTGTTTCAAGTACTGATCATGTGTATATGAGTTTGGGAGGAGCAGAGACGAAAGAGATTAGTCTGTGTGTGATCTTTTATGAAGCACTAAAACCCACGGTTTGTAAGTCAGTGTTGAGATGGTAGTCATTGTCCGCAAGAAAATAATGAAAAAAGGATGAGAAACCTGAGGATGCATGCCTGCCCTTTCTCCTTCACTCCTTATCTAATTTGATAAATAATCCTGCTGTAAATTAATTAGCTTAATTGTAAATGCTGCCATCTTGTGTACCATAATTGTATTATTATTATTATTGATGATGCCAGTTTTGAATATAGCCAACTGACCGTACGATTATATCTGTAACCCAAGCAATAAAATTTTGAAATAATGATCTTGTGTGTTTATCTATTATAGAGCAAGTTTAAAATAAATCAGTAACTTAAGATAAATATATTCATATTTTATTCATGTGTTGATGTAGATTTTGGAAGTGTTTTTGAGAGTATATTTTGTTTTGGCTTGTTTTTGTTTGTTTTCTGAGGGGGAAGGATGATAATCCTCACACTATTTACACTAGGTGTGACGTTCATACGGTGGTGCTTGAAAGTTTGTGAAGCCTTTAGAATTTTGTATATTTCTGCATAAATATGACCTAAAATATCATCAGATTTTCACACAAGTCCTAAAAGTAGATAAAGAGAACCCAGTTAAACAAATGAGGCAAAAATATTATACTTGGTCATTTATTTATTCAGAAAAATGATCCAATATTACATATCTGTGAGTGGCAAAAATATGTGAACCTCTAGGATTAGCAGTTAATTTGAAGGTGAAATTAGAGTCAGGTGTTTTCAGTCAATGGGATGACAATCAGGTGTGAGTGGGCACCCTGTTTTATTTAAAGAACAGGGATCTATCAAAGTCTGATCTTCACAACACATGTTTGTGGAAGTGTATCATGGCACGAACAAAGGAGATTTCTGAGGATGTCAGAAAAAGCGTTGATGCTCATCAGGCGAGAAAAGGTTACAAAACCATCTCTAAAGAGTTTGGACTCCACCAATCCACAGTCAGACAGACTGTGTACAAATGGAGGAAATGCAAGACCATTGTTACCCTCCCCAGGAGTGGTTGACCAACAAAGATCACTCCAAGAGCAAGGCGTGTAATAGTCGGCGAGGTAACAAAGGACCCCAGGGTAACTTCTAAGCAACTGAAGGCCTCTCTCACATTGGCTAATGTTAATGTTCATGAGTCCACCATCAGGAGAACACTGAACAACAATGGTGTGCATGGCAGGGTTGCAAGGAGAAAGCCACTGCTCTCCAAAAAGAACATTGCTGCTCGTCTGCAGATTGCTAAAGATCACATGGACAAGCCAGAAGGCTATTGGAAAAATGTCTTGTGGACGGATGAGACCAAAATAGAACTTAATTGGTTGAAATAAGAAGCGTTATGTTTGGAGAAAGGAAAACACTGCATTCCAGCATAAGAACCTTTTCCCATCTGTGAAACATGGTGGTGGTAATATCATGGTTTGGGCCTGTTTTGCTGCATCTGGGCCAGGACAGCTTGTCGTCATTGATGGAACAATGAATTCTGAATTATACCAGCGAATTCTAAAGGAAAATGTCAGGACATCTGTCCATGAAGTGAATCTCAAGAGAAGGTGAGTCATGCAGCAAGACAACGACCCTAAGCACACAAGTCGTTCTCCCAAAGAATGGTTAAAGAAGAATAAAGTGAATGTTTTGGAATGGCCAAGTCAAAGTCCTGACCTTAATCCAATCGAAATGTTGTGGAAGGACCTGAAGCGAGCAGTTCATGTGAGGAAACCCACCAACATCCCAGAGTTGAAGCTGTTCTGTACGGAGGAATGGGCTAAAATTCCTCCAAGCCGGTGTGTAGGACTGATCAACAGTTACTGCAAACGTTTAGTTGCAGTTATTGCTGCACAAGGGGGTCACACCAGATACTGAAAGCAAAGGTTCACATACTTTTACCACTCACAGATATGTAATAGGGGCGGCACGGTGGTGTAGTGGTTAGCACTGTCGCCTCACAGCAAGAAGGTCCGGGTTCGAGCCCCATGGCCGGCGAGGGCCTTTCTGTGCAGAGTTTGCATGTTCTTCCCGTGTCCGCGTGGGTTTCCTCCGGGTGCTCCGGTTTCCCCCACAGTCCAAAGACATGCAGGTTAGGTTAACTGGTGACTCTAAATTGACCGTAGGTGTGAATGTGAGTGTGAATGGTTGTCTGTGTCTATGTGTCAGCCCTGTGATGACCTGGCAACTTGTCCAGGGTGTACCCCGCCTTTCGCCCGTAGTCAGCTGGGATAGGCTCCAGCTTGCCTGCAACCCTGTAGAACAGGATAAAGCGGCTAGAGATGATGAGATGAGAGCATAGGCGGTTTTAAACGGGGTCCAGAGGGAGCCAGTGCCCCTGTAAAATTGCTCCTGGCCCCTGTTGTGGCCCCTGTGCTGAACAGATAATAAGATTTATTAATTTCGACGTGCGCTGGCTCGAAGATCGGAACTGACATGACGGAGTGTTCTACACGGACTCCTTAAAGCGCTACACGCACACTGTTACCTGCAGCAGAAAGACCAGCAGCAGCGCGAATTGTAAACTTCGGACGTGAGAGATAACAGCTGTCACGTCCGAAGTTTTTTGATTGAAAAGCCATCAGATACAGTAGCGTTGACACGTTTCACTGAGCCATATAAAGAAGTATTTTTTGAGCTCTTTAGACTATGCAAAATAGCTGTGGCACTCCCAGTGAGATCTGCCTCTTGTGAGCGGAGTTTCTCCACTTTGAAACTGGTGAAGACCTACCTCCGATCCACCATTAGTGAGGAGCGTCTAAGCCAGGGGTCACCAAACTTTTTTCTCTGGGGGCCACATTGTCGTTCCTGACTGTGATGGGGGCCGGGGTCGGGTCAGCTATATCACATAGAATTGTATGACCCAGACAAATATGACCACTAGCAGGCCTCATTGTGTAGTAGAGATTATTAGCCTGGCATGGCCATCCCCACTACTATATCGCCACTACTATATCCCCACTACTATATCCACACTACTATATCCCCACTACTATATCCCCACTACTATATCCCCACTACTATATCCCCCACTACTATATCCCCCACTACTATATCAACACTTGATTCCTGGCACATATTTGTTTATCTTTACTAGTGGTTTGCAAAAGTAGTTGAGTCTTCACACTTTGTTTTAATTTGAAATACCACAGATATTCCATTTATTTGTTTTCTAATAAAAATAACATCAAAGCTGTTAAGGTAAGAAACATCTGCCTATTTGAGGTGATTGACACTGGCAAAGATGAGTGGAAAATTATAAATTGTAGGTAGGCCTGTTGATATTAATAATATAAATAATAATTGTATGCAGCACTTAATAAAGGTCAAATAAATAGGCCTATAAAATAAATACATTTTAAAAAACAGTGAAATTATAATAATATGAGCAATAGATCACAGCAGTTGTGCTGTGTCCTGCACGTCATTGCTCTCATCCATGGCCAAAGCAAAAAACTCGAATTCTGACGCTCTCTCATTCAGCTGGTCATACACGTTGTCCCCCAAATCTTCGGTTCGCCTGGTCATAGTAGGTGCGGAGAGACTCGCCGCGTTGAGCGCATCCTTCTTGTCGGGACACGCCTCCTCGGCCACAGCGAGCATGCATACTTTAACAAAGTCCCCATCAGTAAACGGCTTTCCATGGGTAGCTAGTAGGTGAGCTACCTTATAGCTAGCTCGGACAGCAGCCTGGTTGATCTGGGTTTGGCGAAGGAATACATTCTGTTGTGCAGCCAGTCCGCATTTCATCCTCCGAATCCTGTCTTCTCTTGTTTGCCCTCGCAAACTAACATACTCTTTGTGGCAGGTTTCGTAGTGACGACGCAGATTATATTCTTTGAAAACCGACACACTTTCTTTACATACAAGACAAACTGCACGGTCCTTACACTCATAGTTCGAATTACGTGGGAGCCAATGGGAGCTGAGCTCCCATTCCCTCAGGCTCCCATGAAAGAAGCAAACTTAATTTTCTGTGGAACTCTCTCAAATACGTCATATATCACCATAATAAGCTTGAATAGCCTATATCACCATATAAATATAAATAAAACTCATTTCATTTCCGATCGCCATGCAGCCATAACTTTGTATTGAACGTGTTATTAAGCCGCAACATGTACGGCTGTACTTCACCACCACACCACTATGCGCGCAAACTGAAATTTGCAGCCTGCGAAATCGAATGTGAAGTTAAGTCCGAAGAAGACTTGTCCTCTATCTCACAACGATCTTCCTTTGTTTAACAATATATATATATATATATATATATATATATATATATATACAATATATATATAATTTGTTTAACTATATATATATATATATATATATATATATATATATATATATATATACACAACACTGTGTGTGTGGGTGCGTGCATGCGCGCGCCTGTGTGTGAAAGCTGTGCACTGCAGTGCGCAAAAGTGCGCTGGTCCAGGAGAGCGAGTATGCATTGCTTTTTTTTTTTTTTTTTTAAATAGAGACCCCCATAGGGTCAAATTTATAATTCGAACCCTGCTTACACTGAACGAAAAAATAATCGGTGGTCCACTGTTCTTTAAAAACTCTGCACTCTCTGTCAGCTTTTCGCTGACCGCTCGCCATTTTGCTGTCCTGAACACTGACAGTTCTCTGCGCGTGCGCTGCCTGTCACTGCTTGATCGCGAGCATATGACGAAAATTCGGAAAATATGAATAGTTCATTTTATAACTAAATATCAATTTAATTGATAAAATCAACAAAATACAAGATGCAGACATGTTATTATTTGCCGAAAAGCAATTTAAAAAAATAGGCCATGACCACTTTTGGGGATTGCCTCATTGGGCCGGTTCAAGTGATGGGGGGCAGAGGGGCTGGGGGGCCGGTCAAAGGGGGGTGGCGGGCCGGATCTGGCCCGCGGGCCGTAGTTTGGTGACCCCTGGTCTAAGCAATCTTGGTGTGCTCAGCATTGAATCCAGAAGGTCCAAGGCTTTGAACCTTGATGCATTTGTAGACCGTTTCTCAAGGAGTCACAATCGCAGAATCTTGTTGTTGTAGTGTTTCAGCCTGCTGTGAATGCTATAGGGTGATTCTGAGACCACTGTATGTGAATTTATTTTTTCTTTCTATTTTCCCCCCTGCTGTACATAAAGAAAGAGTGAGATGATGACAGTGTGATTTAGATAAAGATAGTGATTGTACATTCAAGTCTCATGCTGTGAAAAAGAAAATTCATTCATGCTGTGAATTTAAAAAGTGTCATTGGACAGATAAAAGGTTCATTGTATGCAAAAATAGAAATCTTATTTTACAAAAAAGAGATGGTTTTAAGATTTATTGAGCACAATTTATGTTTAGGCTATTGAGACAATGTTTATCTCATTGTATTTATGCTCAATGTATTTTGTTTTGGTTTTAAATAAACTAAACAAAACATTTTGAACGCTTAAATATTGCCATGTTTTTTCCTTATGTGCCCCCCTGAAAAAACACTGGCCCCACCTCGGCCCCCTAGTAATTTTGGTCTAGAACCGCCACTGGATGAGATAATGAGATGAGATCTGTAATATTGGATCATTTTCCTCAATAAATAAATGCCCAAGTATAATATTTTTGTCTCATTTGTTTAACTGGGTTCTCTTTATCTACTTTTAGGACTTGTGTGAAAATCTGATGATGTTTTAGGTCATATTTATGCAGAAGTATAGAAAAATCTAAAGGGTTCACAAACTTTCAAGCACCACTGTGTGTTATAAGCGAACGAGTCGGTTCTTTTTGGTCACCGTTGGGAACCGACTCGGACATATGAGCCGGATTATATTTGTTAGTTTGTTTTGTGTGTAAACCATGCTGTTTCGCTTGAAACGGGGCAATTTGTTTTTTTTTTTTTAATCGTAAAGACTCTTTCGGGAGCTTAAAGAGTCGGTTCCTAATGGTGAACCGAGTCAATGATCTGACTCAGTGAAAAGAACCAAAGTCTCCTTCACTAGTTGTGTTATGTTTCAAACCATTTTAAACCCCCGCGGAATGGGAAGCTCTCAGCCAATCAGTGAGCGGACATCTGCACGTGCGCTGCCTCTCATTGGCTGGTTTGAAAATGGCTGCACGCGGTTTAAATAGACGCTGTGTGTGTGAGAGAGAGAGAGAGGTGCAGCTGAGGAGCGACTCCACACTTTCAGCTCTGGAGATTTTTGTATTGTGAAGTTTAAAAAAGAATTAAGTATACTGAGGGAAGAGTTTTCGAAGAAATAAGTTGTTGTAGAACACACTACATTCAGGTGGGTAGATTTGTATTAAATATTCACTTATTAATTTGTTTGTTCAAGCTAAGGAGCTCCTGTTTATGTAGTGAGCTCAACACACAACACACAGTGTGCTGGCTAACTAGCAGAGTTAGCTTAGCTAGCAGCATGTACATTAATTCCAGCCCGAGTTAGTTTTATTAATGTTTTATCTGGTTTCCTGGTGTAAGCCTGTAGGAAGCAGGTTTGTTTATTAGGCAGAGCTGCTGTTTCCTGATATTATGCACAGTGTAATTGATATTTCAGTATTTTTATAATCTTTCTTTATATTGCATATTCTGGTGCTGTGGTGTACAACCCCGATTCCAAAAAAGTTGGGACAAAGTACAAACGGTATGCAATAATTTACAAATCTCAAAAACTGATATTGTATTCACAATAGAACATAGACAACATATCAAATGTCGAAAACAACACATCTCAAAGTTGGGACAGGGGCAATAAGAGGCTGGAAAAGTTAAAGGAACAGCTGGAGGACCAAATTGCAACTCATTAGGTCAATTGGCAATAGGCCATTAACATGACTGGGTATAAAAAGAGCATCTTGGAGTGGCAGCGGCTCTCAGAAGTAAAGATGGGAAGAGGATCACCAATCCCCCTAATTCTGCACCGACAAATAGTGGAGCAATATCAGAAAGGAGTTCGACAGTGTAAAATTGCAAAGAGTTTGAACATATCATCATCTACTGTGCATAATATCATCAAAAGATTCAGAGAATCTGGAAGAATCTCTGTGCGTAAGGGTCAAGGCCGGAAAACCATACTGGGTGCCCGTGATCTTCGGGCCCTTAGACGGCACTGCATCACGTACAGGCATGCTTCTGTATTGGAAATCACAAAATGGGCTCAGGAATATTTCCAGAGAACATTATCTGTGAACACATTTCACCGTGCCATCCGCCGTTGCCAGCTAAAACTCTATAGTTCAAAGAAGAAGCCGTATCTAAACATGATCCAGAAGCACAGACGTCTTCTCTGGGCCAAGGCTCATTTAAAATGGACTGTGGCAAAGTGGAAAACTGTTCTGTGGTCAGACGAATCAAAATTTTGAAGTTCTTTATGGAAATCAGGGACGCCGTGTCATTCGGACTAAAGAGGAGAAGGACGACCCAAGTTGTTATCAGCGCTCAGTTCAGAAGCCTGCATCTCTGATGGTATGGGGTTGCATTAGTGCGTGTGGCATGGGCAGCTTACACATCTGGAAAGACACCATCAATGCTGAAAGGTATATCCAGGTTCTAGAGCAACATATGCTCCCATCCAGACGACGTCTCTTTCAGGGAAGACCTTGCATTTTCCAACATGACAATGCCAAACCACATACTGCATCAATTACAGCATCATGGCTGCGTAGAAGAAGGGTCCGGGTACTGAACTGGCCAGCCTGCAGTCCAGATCTTTCACCCATAGAAAACATTTGGCGCATCATAAAACGGAAGATACGACAAAAAAGACCTAAGACAGTTGAGCAACTAGAATCCTACATTAGACAAGAATGGGTTAACATCCCTATCCCTAAACTTGAGCAACTTGTCTCCTCAGTCCCCAGACGTTTACAGACTGTTGTAAAGAGAAAAGGGGATGTCTCACAGTGGGAAACATGGCCTTGTCCCAACTTTTTTGAGATGTGGTGTTGTCATGAAATTTAAAATCACCTAATTTTTCTCTTTAAATGATACATTTTCTCAGTTTAAACATTAATATGTCATCTATGTTCTATTCTGAATAAAATATGGAATTTTGAAACTTCCACATCATTGCATTCCGTTTTTATTTACAATTTGTACTTTGTCCCAACTTTTTTGGAATAGGGTTGTGTAAAATCTTGCACAATATTCAACAAATACCTCACACAAGTCTATACAGTTTCAGTGTAGGATTATATAAAATGTCCATGACAGCTGTTTTGATGACCAACTTTATTTATTTCATCTTTTTTTTTTTTTCCTACTGCAGCTTCTATGAATACATGCAAACTTAATATGTTCTCATTTGTCAGCTGCTTGAAAACGCATTATTTATTTATTTTTCTCTTATCGTTTTTAAAATAGAAGCTGAATCATGGGTACCAGTGAGAGCAAGATGGCTGTGGCATCGACACCCAAGCCAGAGCCAATCCATCGGCTTAAGACTCGACACTTCAACCAGCTTGTAGATCCTCGATCTCCGTCCTGTGGGATCAACCGCACACCTATCCAGGTAGCCAGTTAGTCAATAAAATAAAACCGCCTCTTGCAAAAGTGTTCGTCCTGTTTCGTCACATTACAAGCTGGAATTAAAATGGATTTTGGGGGTGTTTAGCACTATTTGATTTACACATGCCTACCACTTTAAAGGTGCACATTATTGTTTTTATTGTGACACAAACAATTGAGATGAAAGAACAGAAATCTGGAGTGTGCATAAGTATTCACCCCCTTTCATATGAAACCCCTAAATAAGAGCTGGTCCAACCAATTCACTTCATAAGTCACATAATCAGTTGATTAAGATCCACCTGTATGCAATCAGTGTCGCATGATCTGTCATGTCTGTATAAATCAACCTGTTCTGGAAGGACCCTGACTCTGCAACACTACTAAGCAAGCAACATGAAAACCAAGGAGCCTCCAAACAGGTCAGAGACCTTTGTGAAGAAGTATAGATCAGGGTTGGGTTATTTAAAAAAATATCCCAGGGAGCACCATTAAATCCATTATAGCAGGGGGTGTCGTGGCTCAGGTGGATAAGGCGCCATACCATAAATCCGGGGACCCGGGTTCGATTCCGACCCAAGGTCATTTCCCGATCCCTCCCTGTGTCTCTCTCTCCTGCTCATTTCCTGTCTCTACACTGTCCTATCCAATAAAGGTGATAAAAGCCCCCCCAAAAAATCCATTATAGCAAAATGGAAAGAACATGGCACCACTACAAATGTGACAAGAGAAGATCACCCACCAAAACTCACAGACCGGGCAAGGAGGGCATTAATCAGAGATGCAACAAAGACACCAAAGATAACACTGAAGGAGCTGCAAAGATCCACAGCGGAGATGGGAGTATCTGTCCATAGGACCACTAAGTCGTACGTTCCACAGAGTGGGGCTTTATGGAAGAGTGGCCGCAAAAAAAAAGTTATTGCTTCAGAAAACACATTTGGAGTTTGCCCAATAGCATGTGGCAGACTCCCCAAACACATGGAAGAAGATTCTCTGGTCAAATTAGACTAAAATTGACCTTTTTGGCCATCATGGGAAATGCCATGACGCCGACCACCATTCCTACAGTGAAGCATGGTGGTGGCAGCATCATGCTGTGGGGATGTTTTTCATCTGTAGGGACAGGAAAGCTGGTCAGGACTGAAGGAAAGATGGATGGCACTAAATACAGAGCAATTCTGGAGGAAAACCTGTTTGAGTCAGCCAGAGGTTTGAGACTGGGATGAAGGTTCACATTCCAGCAGGACAATGACCCTAAACATACTGCTAAAGCTATGCTGGAATGGTTTAAAGGGAAACGTTTTAAAACCTCTTGGAATGGCCTAATCAAAGCCCAGACCTCAATCCAATTGAGATTCTGTAGCATAACTTGAAGATTGCTGTACACCAATGCAACCCATCTAACTTGAAGGAGTTGGAGCAGTTTTGTCTTGAGGAATGGGCAAAAATCCCAGTGGCTAGATGTGCTAAGCTAATACAGACATACTCCAAGAGACTTGCAGCTGTAAAAGGTGGCTCTACAAAAGATTGACTTTGTGGGGGTGAATACCTATGCACACTTCAGATTTGTTTTTTCATCTTAGTTTGTCATAAATTTTCACCTTTAAAGTGGTAGGCGTGATGTGTAAATCAAATGGTGCTAACCCTCCAAAAATCTGTTATAATTCCAGCTTGTCACGCGACAAAACGGGACAAACACCAAGGGGGATGAATACTTTTTTGCAAGACACTCTACCTGTTTATTTTATGTGTTCCTGAACTTGCATATTAACTGGATTGTGTCCCTGTTGTAAACATTTGTGTCTTTTTGGGTTGCAGGTGAATGGCACGCCCTTGACAGTCCAAGAAGTTCAAGAAGCTAGACCGGTGCATGTTGATCCACGGTCACCTACAGTTGGCATTGTTCGCACTCCACTAAAGGATAGTATGAAAGGTGAACAGGGATGCTTGTAACTTATAGGTTTCCAGTTTACATTAATGTGTTTTTGTTTAATTTTGCACAGATTCTACAAGTTCACAAGATATATGCCAGTTGAATTTGAACTCTGGATTAAATGATTATCCTCTGGAAATGTACAGTACTCTGCAAAAGTCTTAGGCACGTGCAAAGAAATGCTGTAGACCAAAAATGGCTTAAAAAAACTTCAACACTTTAAAAAAAAAAAAAAACCCACTATAAACAGCAGTAAGCCATAATAAATGAAAGTTAACATTTGGTGTGAGATGACCCTTTGCTTAAAAAATTAGTAGTCTGCGGTCCGGTGAGTGCAGTTTTATGGAGAAATGAGCTGTAGGTTTTACTGAGCATCTTACAGAACCAGCCACAGTTCTTCTGGACACTTTGACTCACACTTGCTTCTTAAAGTGTCATTCCACCATTGGATGTATTCTTTGGCATAAAATACAATATATTTTATGACAACATGACTAGACAGAGAAATCTTTTAGCTTCAAAATGATATGAGTGATTCCACGCTTATGGGTACTGAAATGGGGACATGAACTTATTCACCTAAAACCATTTCTTTTTTTACCATCAGGTCACAAAACATGTAATCTTTAATGAATGATATGTTAAAAGATAACTTTAATTTTCTGAGATGTAATAAAAACATATTTATATGCCAAAGTCAAGCCTATGAGTTCCAAAATGATGTCCGTTACATTACTTCTGTTACGATTGTCCATCTCGCGTCTGTTACAAATTAATTACAATCTAGCTATATACCATGTTAATCTTATTGAAAGAATGTGTATGTTTATTCTACTACACATGTTTATTTAATTTATTTGCTAAAACATCACCTTCCTATGTTTCAAAAAGTAATTCTACATTGTTAAAATTGAGAATATATATGTCCACAACACTTCTGTTACGTTCTGACTTTGGCATATAAATATGTTTTTATTACATCTCAGAAAATTAAAGTTATCTTTTAACATATCATTCATTAAAGATTACATGTTTTGTGACCTGATGGTAAAAAAAAAAGAAATGGTTTTAGGTGAATTTTTAAAAATAAGTTCATGTCCCCATTTCAGTACCCATAAGCGTGGAATCACTCATATCAAACATATAATTTTTTGACAACGACAAGTATATTAATTTTGCGACCAAAGTCACCTACCCTTTTAATTTCTGCGCGTGATGTCATCGGCAGGTTCCCCTTCTTGTGTACCGTGTGACGTGGCACATATTATCAGCAATGGCGGATAGAACGCGATAAAAATAATACCAATAAATCTAGCTAACTGAAAGATTAACTCAATTTTTCGCAATTTTTTTTTTTTTGGCCCCCATATACAAGGAGAAATGACTCTCTCACTTTGGGGGTTTCCTGGTCTAAAAATAGACCGACACGTGGTACACAAGAAGGGGAACCCGCCGATGACATCACGTTTCACTATCGCACGGAAATTAAAAGGGTAGGTGACTTTGGTCGCAAAATTAATATACTTGTCGTTGTCAAATTATGTTTGATATATCATTTTGAAGCTAAAAGATTTCTCTGTCTAGTCATGTTGTCATAAAATATATTGTATTTTATGCCAAAGAATACATCCAATGGTGGAATGGCACTTTAATTCAACACCAAAACCCAGTAGCCTTCATTATGGTGGTGGTTTTTTTTTTTTTTTCTTTGTGACATTTAATTTTGTGCCTGAAAACAAACTAAAAATATTTCTGTAGTGACTTGATGATAATCTAGGAGTCATAAAATAGAAATCTATAACACAGTTTGTATGACAGGGGGAAAAGACTTTTGCACAATACTGTAGGACCGCACACTGCCTCAAGTCATGTTCATTTCTTTGTGACTCTCTCTACATAGTTTTACTGTGTAGTATAACTATCTCACAGGTAGCTGCTGTAAAGCTATGGAAACGCCCACCTTTTTACTGGGTTTTTGTCTTGATTTTCTGAAGTTCATGAGATCAAACTTTTTGGCAAGTTTGTGTGATAAACTATAACCAGGGTGCATCCATACATGTCTACAGACACCAGTGGAAAGGTTTTGCTTAATGGTGGTTGGGCAGGAACCAACTCCCTTTCAAGTTTAAGCCAATCCAGCGTCTAATGGTAAACTACTGGAAATTAGTGACTTTTGTGGTAAACTATAGTGTTTTTGATTGAAATTCACTACCAAGTGTGTGTTCTCATTGGATGATTTCTAGTTCCATGAGACTGTGTGCTAAGTCTTAAAGTGCATATTCTGGACCAATTTGTTTTTTTGTTTTATATGAAAGTATGTCCCTTTACACACTCATCCAGAAGGGTAATTTTGCATAAGGCCATCTGTCTACAGCAGGAAAAAAAAAATAACGCGTCTGGAAAAATCCCAAGCGAGTCTGGAGCCAGATTCATGACGTCACGTGCGGAAGCGCCAGCAGGTTGAGAGAGCTTTGCACGGTTTCAGTGCACAGCCTGTGTAGACCACGCGCTCCCATTTCTCCCTCATTGTCCGGTCTTTTGGGAAACGATGAGTACTAATCCCGTCAAGATTGGTGTTGCTACACCCTCCTGTGATGCATCTGTTAACCATTTTAATAATTACTTGATAATGAAGAAATTTGCAGAAAACCTTTTTTTTTTTTATCATAAACAAACCAGCGCTGACGTACGATTCAGAAGGAGGTGTCACGAAAATCAGTGTTTGCCGGGAAATCCAAATGTCAAGTTTTTTCAAAGGCGGACCAATTCGCCTCAAATGGCTTGATTTCAACTGAATTTTTCTGGTATTGCGCAAAATGTGACCGATATTTGACCAAAGTTTAATATAAAATAGGAGAATTGCATTGATCTTGCTCCTGAATTTACCCGTGATATGCACTTTTAAGTGGTTTGTTTTGCAAGTTAGTCTGGAGTTAAACACAATCAGTTCAGTTTACGCAGCACCATACCTGTCAACCTATACGGAATGTCTGTATTTTATACGGATTTGATTCAATAAACGTAGTATATAGGCATACAAATAGTTATACGGATTCTTTAAAAAAAACTTCAATATTTATTTAGAGCTATAATCAATTCCCACGATGATAAGAGCGCATAACATTTACAAACGTACTGTACACTACAGACAGCCAGTAAAGAGTCTTATGAAATCGCGCGTTATCTTGTGGTAGCGAGACTTCGTTCCACTTTTGATCATGCGCACACCGTATTGCGAGAATCCCACCAACCGGGAAGTAACATTTTGTCTGAAACGCGTATTTCCACCTGAGCGACTTTCACTAGCGACTGAAAAGATTCTGAATGGGCACTCCGGCAAGATCAACACAGACACTTGCTGTGACATGCAGCCTCGTGAGGTATTGGTGCAGACTGCTAAAAAAAGCTGTCATGGAGTACAATTCAGAACATTAGAGTGACACTGTGTTTTTGTCAAACATCGGAGCTTTGTATTCATTCTGAAGGTTTGTTATTAATATTGAATAAAAAGTAACTGGGATATATCATTGTTAATTATCATTCAAATTTTAGGTAAATTATTTTAATTTGCATCTTGTACGGATTTTGGAGGTTGGTTATACAGGTTTGATTGACCAAAGGTTGACATGTATGCAGCACCTTTCCGAGTCCTGCACCCAATGGGTGTATATCAAAAGAACACGCATCATGTGTGTTCGCCTGAGCACTTGTACACAGTCGTAATGCAGTATGGTGGTTGCTTGTTCCAGTTATGATTCCTCTTAGTTTCAATCAACAGGCTTTAAGTAAATAAGACCCATATATCTTATTTTACACAACAAGGTGGGGAAAAAAATGTACAATAATAAACACTAAAAATTCATAGAGGCCAAGAATCAAAAAACGCTTAGCAAATTCTATATGCTGGTAATTAAACAGCTAATTCATATTTACATATGATCCTATTAAAATGAGTTAAATCTGTCTGTTTTAACTTGTGACTTTATCACATGCACACTTGAGCACAGTGAAATTCCTCCTCTGCATTTAACCCATCTGAAGCAATGAAAACACACACACACACACACGTACCCAGAGCAGTGGGCAGCTATGCTACAGCACCTGGGGAGCAGTTGAGGGTTAGGTGTCTTGCTCAAGGGCACTTCAGCGACGAATACAGAGCGAGGGGAAAGTGCTGTTCATTCACTCAACTTCCCTCACGTTTTTCCCTGCCAGTCCCGGGGATCGAACCGGCAGCTCTCTGGACCCAAGGCTGTTTCTCTCACTTTCAGACCATAGCCTATTCAGACCTATTCTTCTGTAGTGGAATAAAGAATACCGACACCCTATATTTGACATTTTGGTCAAGTTGAATGCACAGCCCATTTTAGTGATACCAATACAATTGGCGTTGCTACAGTGTCCTAAGTTTTCGGCCATAGCGCCCACTGCTAGTACGCTTCTGTTCAGAGGACATGCTGGGCAGTCACAATGGAAGAGAATGGGTTAATTAAAAGCAGTGCATGTGAATTCCATCCAATCTTCTGAACAGGCTTTGGAAGCCTATAGTAGGGTCAAAAAGCATATTCGAGGCCGTAACGTGTACGAATGAGCCTTCCTGTCATACAAGAAATGACGTGGTAAATCTTGAAGGAGATTGAGTCTCGCGAGAGCTTAAATATTACTGATCACTGCTGTAACGTTGGGCCATGTCTCGCCCCACTTCAGTTTACGTCTTTTCAAACATCCAGAGTTTCGTCTCCTAGGCAGTTTTAATGAAGGAGAAACCAGAATTAAATTTTTGCACCATTAACTTTGCTGTAAAACCGTCTTCCTGTGTTCTTGCAGTAGCGGTCAGCTCACTGGCTCGTCGGCTGAGCACGTTCTTCCTTAATGATGTGATGGTTGGTGACTCTGCCTCCACTCCACTCCCCACTGCGCCCTTGAAGCAAAACAGTCTGCCTACTGTAGAACAGCAGGATGAGGTGAACTCCAAAGAGCCTCTCCTCCCACCTCATTCCCACGACTCGCTCAGCGTGTCAACTACCGACTGTCCGTCTACTCCGGCAGATTTCAGCTCTTCCGTGGGTTATGGATCCTTCTCCAGCAGTCTGTTTGTGGTGGTCGGTGAGGCTCCCGTTGAGGTCGGGGTGGATACTGACCTTGATGAGGTTGAAGAAGCTGTCCTCCTGGGCCAGTCCCCCCTTAAACGGGAGCTCAGCCTCAGCATGCTCGGCTGCCGCGAGGGTGTTTACTCGCCCGAGTTTTTCCCCTCAGTCGAGGAGCGTCCTTCAACTCCTCTTCCTCCTTTGGACAGCAGGCAAGATATGGATCACTCCTACGCGGTTCCTTGCGTCGCCTGTATGCCTGTCCAGTCTACTCCTGTCCAAGAAGCCATCTTATCACCAAGGACTGCTGACGCTCCGCAGTCACCTGAGCAAGCGGTATGTTTTCAGTCAAGAGCAGAACTTCTTGATATTGTTTTTGAAACCTCCTTTGAACGTCTTTCCTTTGTGCGCAGTGTTTCATAGAAGAAATCCCTGTACTGCCAGAGCAAGGTCTGAAATCATCCGAGAAGTCAAAGCTGAACAATTCTGAAGCAGCCAAGAGTGAAGTCCTACCGTCTGCTGTAGAAGTCCCCAGGTTTGACACCTGCAGCCCAAGCCAGGCTGTGTTTAAGCCCCAGTGGCTGGGTGTGGGATTTGGAGCGACAGGTGTCCGTGCTAGAGGAGTTAAGAGCCGGGTTCGAGGACCCTCTTCCCCGCTGTCCACCTGCAGACCAGCTAATGATGAGAATGAGAATAAGGTTGTGCTCAAACAGAAGCAGAGAGGCAAGTTGATTTTGTCCTCCAGAATGGTGGATTTTCTTTCCTGTATGTTGGTCAGTACGTTAGCTTGGTGACGGTCATTAGTGAGGTGTTATTTCTCTCCTACAGGCATCTCTACTCTGATTGGAGAAGGCAGATCCCCTCTGCAGATCCTCAAGGAAACCAATTCACCTAGAAGCAACAATACACAGGTTTTTATCCCTCATTCCTTGTATCACACACACTCACTCACTCTCTCATATTCATGTACACTGTCCCAGTCAGCAGCACGTATATTATACAGCCTCTTGCACTGTGAGATTCTAATGCCGCTTTTCCACTACAAACACGGCTGAGTCGGGCTGAGCCGTGCCGTGCTGAGTCGGGCTGAGTCGAGCTGAGCGGGGCTGTTGGAGTTGCATTTCGACTACAACCGCGCTGAACTGTGCTGGCTGGAAGTGGGTGGACACATTGGGTGGAGTTAGCGAAAGTGGGTGGACATCACGTGATGTCGTTAAGCAGCGCAAACAGTGACATCAGTGAGCTTTTAAGCGGTAGTCTCACGACCCGAATAGTAAACAATAAACATGGAGTCGTTAGTGTTGCTGGTCTTGGTGCTGTGGCTTGTTGTCACCGACAACGCCAACAGATACTGGCAAGAGCGTATAGATGAGGCGAGGCGCATAAGGCTTCAGAAATTCTCGTAATTCTTCTTCTTCCGGGTTTGCGGTGTTTACAGATCCCAGCGCGCTCGCGGGGCGTGTGTGGGCGTGTGAGGACACTCCTCCTCACCAATCAGTGCACAGGGGAGTGTCTGCTCACGCCCCCAGCCTCACTCGGCTCGGTTTGGCTCGCTTCAGCCCCACTCCAAAACCGTGCGAGTTTTAGGGGCTAAGCAGGGCTGAAGCGAGCCGAGTCGTGCTGTTCTTTGGTAGTCGAAACGCGAGCCGTGTTGGGCTGAAGTGAGCTGAAGCGGGCTGAAGTGAGCTGAAAAAGGGTAGTGGAAAAGGGCCATTTGTCATTTGCAGATTGTAGGCCCAGACTGTGTGGGTTTTTTCCTTTTTTTTAAATGTTTAAATGATTTATTCCCAAAAAACAAGAGGAACAGTATATTTCAGCCAATAACTTGACCTTTTTTTTCCTTCCCATTTATAATCTACACTAGAGGTCTGCGCGGGACAGAATTTTCAGTCCCGCTCCCGCCCACTCCCGCATTGTGCAGTCCTGCTCCCACCCGCTCCCGCAAAGAATTATGATTTTCAGTCCCGCTCCCGCCCGCAAATCCCGCATGATGCAGACGTTCGCGTTATTTCTCACGAAAGAGCTTGTCATTGGCTTGGGGAATTAAACATGCTGAGCTTAGCTGAGCTCTCCACTGACCGATCCTTCATCTAGCGCACATAGCGAGGGTGCGCACATGCGCAGCTGAGGCTTTACAGAGAGACCCATTGTGAGCTTCACTAGAGGAGCTCTGCTCTTCTGCCATGATCGGAGATCTCAAACACGGAAGAGCGGAAAGGAATCGGAAACGTACGCGAGATTAGACCACATCTGCAAATTTAGGCATCTTAAAATGTTTTTATTAATGCCAAATAAAATATCCAGCATAAATTATATATGATAGACATAAAATAATAATTTATAAATTTTATTTTAAACACGTTTTTAGTTAGCGGGACTGCAGCTCATCACCTCTCCCGCATTGTGCACTCCCCCTCCTGCTCGCGCCCGCAATGAGCTTTCAAAATTTGTCCCGCGCCGCACTGCTTTGCGTCGGGTCCCGTGGGAGTCCCGCGGGAGTGCAGGGCTCTAATCTACACTTACTGAGCACTTTATTAGGAACACTATAAGACTGGGTAGAGCCTCTCTTTGCTCTCAATAGAGGCTTTGTACCATCACGTGACCTCATAGCAACGATAACTACGGCGCCATGACGGGGCACGCTTGTAGTGCTCCATTCAGCCGACTTGGTTGTTGTTGATCAGTATGGGAAGGTTTTATTGCGTTTTTGGACATGCAAATCGTTTTGAATGAAACAAACGACGACTTTTTTTAATTTACCAAAAGGGGGAACTAGTGAAATTTCTTAACGTAGAAGGGAAAAATTGGGGGCATGGGAGACATTCAGCGGGACTCAGTGTTGAACGGAAAGTTTTAAAACTCTATAGTATGCTCACTTCGTTTCCACGAAGGTAATAATTTAAAAAAAAAAAATTTCACGAGTGACAACACAGCGGCTCTGCAGAGCTGCATTTACCTTCGGGGAGCTTTCAGAGTGCATCGCGTGCGCGCTTGGGACCCAGTCGTTATGGGAAACACCTGATGCTGATTTGAGCGCGATCAGCGCGCATACATAAGGACACCGAGGCTTTGTGAAGTATTATCATGATCATGGTCATGTTTGGTCCTAGCCATGTTTATGACTCGCTCTGCTTTCGGTTTCGCTTGTGTTTTTGTAAATATCACGCCTGTTAATAAACACACTTCCTGCACTTAGACCTGACGGAATACTTCAAAGTCTGTGTGAAAACAGCATGCTGATTGCACTCTGATCAGTATCGGGTGTTTCCCATATTGACTGGGTCCCAAGTGCGCCCACAATGCGCTCTGAAGGATCCGTGATAGTAAATGTGCCTCAGTGAAAGTGGCTCTGCAGAGCCGCTGTGTTGCTCACATTCACGTCAATGGATAAGATTGAGCACCTTGCTGTAGTAGTGGATTTTTTTTTTTTTTTTTGGGGGGGAGGGATTCTTACCTTTTGTGGAAATAAAATGAGCATACCATCGGGTTTTTTACCTCTCCGTTCGACAAAGAGTCCCGCTGAATCCCCCCCTTCCCCCCTCTATGTTTAGAAATCTCTCGTTCTTTCCCCGCTGATGAATTCCTTTTGGTAAATAAAAAAAAAATCTGATGTCTTTGTTTTGTTCAGAATGATTTGCTCATCCAAAAACGCAGTAAAACCTTCCCATACCAACCAATAACTAACTCTGCTGAATGAAGTACTACAAGCATGCCCCCCTGTCATGGTGGCATAGTTACTGTTGCTATGGGGTCACGTGACTGTGCATGGCCTCTATTCTACATGGCATGGATTCTACAATATGTTGGAAACATTCCCTTTGAGATTCTAGTCCGTATTGACACGATTGGGCGGCACGGTGGTGTAGTGGTTAGCGCTGTCGCCTCACAGCAAGAAGGTCCGGGTTCGAGCCCCGTGGCCGGCGAGGGCCTTTCTGTGTGGAGTTTGCATGTTCTCCCCATGTCCGCGTGGGTTTCCTCCGGGTGCTCCGGTTTCCCCCACAGTCCAAAGACATGCAGGTTAGGTTAACTGGTGACTCTAAATTGACTGTAGGTGTGAATGTGAGTGTGAATGGTTGTCTGTGTCTATGTGTCAGCCCTGTGATGACCTGGCGACTTGTCCAGGGTGTACCCCGCCTTTCGCCCGTAGTCGGCTGGGATAGGCTCCAGCTTGCCTGCGACCCTGTAGAACAGGATAAAGCGGCTAGAGATGATATGAGATTGCACAATGCAATCGTGTCAGTTCCAGCAGATTTTTCAGGTGCACATCCTTGCTGTGAATCTTTTGTTCAACCACATCCCGGAGATGGATCTGGTGACTGGGAAGGTCACTGAACTCCTTATGTTCATGAAACCGGTTTGAGACGATTATTGCTTTGACAGGGTATGTTTATCATGCTGGAAATAGCCATTAGAAGATGGTGAACTGTGGTCATAAAGGGGTGGGGGGGTGCGCACATGATCAGCAACAATACTCAGAAGCTACGCTAGTCAAGTGATGAGCGACTGGTATGAACAGGTCCAAAGTGTGCCAAGAAATCATTCCTCACACCCTTACACCACCGCCACCAGGCAGGTTGGGTCCAAACGCTGGCCAGTATCTCTAGGATTTTGTGCATCTCACTACTACCACATGACTGACTGACTGTTTAGATAATTGCCTGACCCGAGTAGGTGTACAGGTGTTCCTAATAAAGTGCTGAGTGAGTGTGTTACATCCTCGATTTATAAGGTCAGTAGTTCGACTTGAGTACTGATGTACAAATTGCCCTGTCAGTGACTTTCATTTGTCTGAACGTGATATTTAATTTCCAAACTTGGAAAAATGTGCACAGCAGTCTGACTCGTTTTAGAGAAAACGGACATCATTTCTCTCTTCTGTGCAGATGAAGCTGAAGGGTTCTACTCCGGAGAAACAGAGGTTTAGCCAGATGGACAGAAGAGCTCTCGTTCTTTCTCTCAGTAAAGAGAACCAGTAGAAGACGGATTCAGTGGACAGACTAATGGACTTCGATTAAATTTCCAAGTCAACGCTCTGTACATAGAGCCCAGTTTCTCTCTCAAAGCAGCTGTACAGTGAACTTTGTGTGTATGCTGTGTACGTCATTTAACATTCCTTTTTCTTTCATCTTTATCAGTGTCTTCCTTTTTCCCTTGTAAAAAAACCTTGTAAATAAAATCAGTTATTTTAAACTTGCTGCTTTGTTTCAATTTATTCATGAATGTTGGTGTTAAGTGTAACACTAAAGTTACCCAAGGTTATTTCCTTCGTCGTGGCTCAGTTGGCTAAGGCGCCATACCATAAATCTAAGGACCCAGGTTCGATTCCGACCCGAGGTCATTTCCCGATCCCTCCCCGTCTCTCCCGCTCATTTCCTGTCTCTACACTGTCCTATCCAATAAAGGTGAAAAAAGCCCAAAAATATATATATAAAAAAAAAACTTTTGAAAACTTGTCAGCACTATATTTCACTTTCATCAGTGTGTAGGAACTGTTGCAACACAGAATAGGACCTTGTACAACCCCGATCCCAAAAAAGTTGGGACAAGGTGCAAATTGTAAAAAAAAAAACCGGAATGCAATAATTTACAAACCTCAAAAACTGATATTGTCTTCACAATAGAACATAGACAACATATCAAATGTCGAAAGTGAGACATTTTGAAATTTCATGCCAAATATTGGCTCATTTGAAATTTCATGACAGCAACACATCTCAAAAAAGTTGGGACAGGGGCAATAAGAGGCTGGAAAAGTTAAAGGTACAAAAAATTGCAACTCATTAGGTCAATTGGCAATAGGTCATTAACATGACTGGGTATAAAAAGAGCATCTTGGAATGGCAGCGGCTCTCAGAAGTAAAGATGGGAAGAGGATCACCAATCCCCCTAATTCTGCGCCAACAAATAGTGGAGCAATATCAGAAAGGAGTTCGACAGTGTAAAATTGCAAAGAGTTTGAACATATCATCATCTACAGTGCATAATATCATCAAAAGATTCAGAGAATCTGGAAGAATCTCTGTGCGTAAGGGTCAAGGCCGGAAAACCATACTGGGTGCCCGTGATCTTCGGGCCCTTAGATGGCACTGCATCACATACAGGCATGCTTCTGTATTGGAAATCACAAAATGGGCTCAGGAATATTTCCAGAGAACATTATCTGTGAACACAATTCACCGTGCCATCCGCCGTTGCCAGCTAAAACTCTATAGTTCAAAGAAGAAGCCGTATCTAAACATGATCCAGAAGCGCAGACGTCTTCTCTGGGCCAAGGCTCATTTAAAATGGACTGTGGCAAAGTGGAAAACTGTTCTGTGGTCAGACGAATCAAAATGTGAAGTTCTTTATGGAAATCAGGGACACCGTGTCATTCGGACTAAAGAGGAGAAGGACGACCCAAGTTGTTATCAGCGCTCAGTTCAGAAGCCTGCATCTCTGATGGTATGGGGTTGCATTAGTGCGTGTGGCATGGGCAGCTTACACATCTGGAAAGACACCATCAATGCTGAAAGGTATATCCAGGTTCTAGAGCAACATATGCTCCCATCCAGACGACGTCTCTTTCAGGGAAGACCTTGCATTTTCCAACATGACAATGCCAAACCACATACTGCATCAATTACAGCATCATGGCTGCGTAGAAGAAGGGTCCGGGTACTGAACTGGCCAGCCTGCAGTCCAGATCTTTCACCCATAGAAAACATTTGGCGCATCATAAAACGGAAGATATGACAAAAAAGACCTAAGACAGTTGAGCAACTAGAATCCTACATTAGACAAGAATGGGTTAACATTCCTATCCCTAAACTTGAGCAACTTGTCTCCTCAGTCCCCAGACGTTTACAGACTGTTGTAAAGAGAAAAGGGGATGTCTCACAGTGGTAAACATGGCCTTGTTCCAAGGCCAAGAGGTTACGACTCTACTGTGATGAAACGTGTCAATGCTGGTGTTTAATATTGACAAAATTACCCCATTTTTTTTTAAATGGGCATTTTATGGAGTGAAAATAGCTCAAAATGCCATCTACTGGTTAAAATCACCCTGGACCTTACAAGGTTGATGCTGACATAGAATCAACAGCTTAGTATTTCTCTGCTTAATGAAATTTTTATAAAAATCAGAGAAAGTATGTACTCCTCTAGCCCCTGCCCATTTTTATAAAGCATTGCTCAAAATTATGCAATGGGTGGAGTTAAGCTTATAGCTGGCGGTGAAGTTACACTTGAAGTCATTTGGAGAGCTTGCATTTTCAGTGAACAGGGTAATTGAGGCTCTTTGTAACATAATACCCCATTTACACTCGCACTGAAAACCATATATTTTTTCACTTTTATGCTGTAATGCCATATGGGAAGAAGAAACCTTTATCATATGCACACTTCAAGCACAGTAAGATTCATTCTCTGGATTTAACCCATCTGAAGCAGGGAACACACGCGCGTACACACACCCAGAGCAGTGGGCAGCCATTCTTCACCGCCCAGGGAGCAGTTGGGGGTTAAGTACCTTGCTCAAGGGCACTTCAGCCCAATGCCACCCCAGGTTAACCTAACTGTAGGGGAAACCCACGCAGACACGGGAAGAACATGCAAACTGTGTCATCGCTATTGTTGCGCTGGGACTCTACATGTTTGTAAGTACATCTGCTGGCGCCCATAGTCACTTACCTTGCGGCCTGTTGTGTTGCCCGCCTGGCTGTGGAAGTGAAAGCCCTACCCGGTTGGTCGGATACCCAACGTCGCAGAGCTGGCGAGTGGCCTGTTGTGCGCCGGGGCTCGGTGCGCTCTGGAGATCCTATCCTACTGCAGTCAGGGGTTGCGAGGGGCTGATGGCCTGCTTGGAGGCCCGATCTGACGGCTGGCGCGGAGACTGCTCCGACCTACACCAACAACGGTCACCTGGCAATCCGAGGCACGTAGCTCTTGCTGGGCGACACCGACATCTGCACGCGGGTTTACCATCTAGCCAGTCAACTCAGCTCATTCCACCGCAAAACATTTTCTCCGACACCTGGGACTACAAGTACTGGTCTGTTCCTGGTTACTTTTATCAACCACCTTTTCATCAGATATTGACTTTCTCAACACGCGCCCTTATTTTCCACCAATGGGTTCCTAAAAATGCACTGGCTCTGATAAATTCAAAGGATTCTGGTGATAAAAGGGTGAAATATTTTTTAACCTCTTCGAGACTTTTGATATCTCTTCTCTTATATATTGGAAATATTGAACTTAACCCGGGACCTGATTTTAATGTTTTCCTGCCGACTCTATTGCACCTCTGGGGACTGTATGCTCATTATGTAAACTGTTACAGACTCGGTTTATTCAATATAATGCTACAAATGCAAAGTTTGTCCCCTGCCGCAAATGACCTTCTTAATTTACCTCAAAACTTTATAACCCCGATCTCTTTACCCTTAACCTCTGATCCACATTCTGACACTGGTATTGTTAAAACACGTAGAACATCGCGTCCTAAAAAAGTACCAACAACAATATGTCAGCTTGGAAGGGTCCGAGGTCTTAAAATCTGTCATTTAAACACACGAAGTCTAGCCCCTAAATTAGATGAAATTAAAATCTTGCTTGAGCAGTCTAAAGCTCATGTAATGGCAATTTCTGAAACATGGTTAACATCCAATATCCCTGACTCATTTCTTTCGATAGATAATTACACTCTGTACCGTAGAGATCGCACTGATAAAACTGGTGGCGGAGTCGCTATTTATATACACCAGAAATATGCGCACTCTATCATACCATTCGAAATGGAATCAGAGTCATTACAATTAGTTCTAAAATTAACTTCGCAACACGCGATCACAATTATTGTTACTTATAAACCCCCAAATGTCAGTGCAACTGTCTATACAACGCAGCTTATGAGCATAATTAAATCAGTCACTACGAAAGAGCTCATTATAGTGGGTGATATTAATATGGATTGGCAGGATGGTTCCTCAAAACCGTTAAAAGCTGCAGCACTGAAGCTTGGTCTTCATCAATTAATTAAAGACCCCACCAGATATAGTAAAAGCCGTAGTTCAGTTTTGGATCTAATTTTGACGAATCAGCCTTCTAAATATGGAATATCTGGAGTAATAGATGCTGCGATTTCTGATCACTCACTCATTTTTGCTATAAGGAAAAATATTAAGTCCCCAAAAAGTCATATTCCCCAATTATTAACAAAAATACCAAACTCTAAACTGCCCCAGTTTAATGATGAAATTAGTAACATCAGCTGGGATTATGAGTTATCCTTGGATAACCCTGACCAAATTTTATCCCAATTTCACACCAAAATTGAGACAGTACGCGAAAAGTTCACCACTGCTGTTAAATTGCATGTTCGACAGAGGAAACTACCATGGGTTAATTTAGAACTAGTACAGCTTCTTAAGCAAAAAGCTGCTTCTTTAAAAACATATAGATTAAACAAAACAGCTGAAAGTAAAAATGATTTCATACTGATAAGAAATAAGTGTTCCGCTGAATTGCGTAAGGCAAAGGTGGCCTACTTTAAAGATCAAGTAACTCAAGCTGCCTCTAATCCTAAAACATTATGGCGGACACTTAAAACTATTACAGGAGACAATGTAAAGAATAAGAATACACATTTTCAGATTTCTTTTAATGGTACACTTATCTCTGATTCAGAAAAGATTGCAAGAGCTTTTAATGATTATTTTGTTACATCTGTGAAAGAACTTGCATCTAACTTTGCAACTCCCTCTCATCATATTGGTGTTTCTTCCCTAACACCTGATCAGTTCTCATTTGTTGAGATCACACAGGATGAACTGCTTAAAGTAGTGAATTCCTTGAAGAACTCTCATTCTTGTGATATATATGGTTTAAATACTAGCTTTCTGTCTACTCATGTTAGCACTTTCATACCTCTGTTCCATCACCTTATAAATCTCTGTATTAGGTTGTCTACCTTTCCTTCTTATTGGAAAACTGCCCAAATCATTCCAATCTTTAAATCTGATGATCCCACTAGTATATCAAATTATAGACCCATATCAATCCTTCCAGTAATGTCCAAATTACTTGAAAAAATCCTCTGTAATCAACTAAGTTTTTACCTTGAAAATGGAAACTGGCTTAATGACTCCCAGCATGGTTTTCGTGTCAAGCGATCAACTATGACGGCACTATTATTATTTACAGAACACATAAGACACTCTTTAAACAAAGGCCATATAACTGGTGCTATTTTTATTGATTTTCGTAAAGCTTTTGATATTGTAAACCATCAGATTCTGTTGGACAAACTTATCTCATTTCAGTTATCTTCTTCTGTGATCTCAATGCTGTCTTCATATCTCACTAATAGGTCACAAGTTGTTAAGATTGGTCATGAAAGATCTGACTCTTTAGAGTGTAATATGGGTGTTCCCCAAGGTAGTATACTTGGTCCGTTACTTTTCCTGCTGTATATAAATGATCTTCCTTGCATTTGTAAATTCTCAAACTGTTTGTTGTATGCCGATGACACTGTTATTATTTTTTTTCTGATTCTGACCCTAACACTATTAATTTAAAACTATCATCTGACCTTCAGCATCTTCATGATTGGCTGGAAACAAATCATTTAACCATCAATGTCAAGAAGACTGAATGTATGTATTTTTATTCCCAAAGGAAAAGCCTGTCCATCTCTGTCCCTATTACCCTTTCAAATCAAAACCTTGTGACCACAAAAACCTATAAATATCTTGGTGTAATTTTGGATTCACATCTTACTTACAGAGAACACACAATTAAGTTAGCAAGTAAAGTTAATCAGAAGCTATATGTTTATAGTAAGATCAGACCATATTTGTCACCCTCAGTATCACACACATATTTACACGCAATTATTCTTTCAACATTATCTTATTGTCTTCCTATTTGGTCTCTCACTACAAAAGAAATCACAGAACCAATTGCTAGATTATACAACAGAGCATTTAAGATCCACCATCAACTTCCTAGTTGGACACATCACTGTACTGCACTCACCCACTCAAATGCTCTTACTTTTCAGAACTACATTAACACCCATGCTATGACATTTTACTTTCAGCTACAATCAAACTGTCCCATAGCTAGTCTTGCTGTGTTCCTTCCAACAATTAACATGCAACAGGGGCGGACAACAAGATCAGTAACTAGGGCACTTCTTACAGTGCCAGCCTTTAGAAACACCTATGGCCAGCGATCATTCTTTCATACTTACACTAAAACATGGAATGATATTCCACATCACATCAGAATAACACCATCTATTACTCATTTTAAAAAGGCTTATATATTTCTTTTGCTGAATAGTTATACTTGCAACCACTAACACATCATACATACTTACACACACTGACATTATTCAAAACCTTAACTGATTTATGTCTGGGTAATATTGTTTTCTTTTGTTTACTTTTATCCTTGTCCCACGTTTTTGTGCTGTTATTGTACTGTATTGTGGTGTCTATACTTGTCAGTCTGGTGTTGGTGTTTTGTACTCCTGTTGTTTTATGTGCTGCAGAACAGGAACCTGCTGAAAATCAGCTGAAGCTGAGCCAGGCCCTTTAAACTGTAACTGTCTGTTACTTTTAAAAATTCCTGTATAATAAATGAAATGAATGAATGAATGAATGAAAAACGTCGCACAGAAAGGCCCCTGCTGGCAGCTGGGCCCAGAACCTTCTTGCTGTGAGGTGATAGTGCTAACCACTACACCACCGTGCCAAAATGGGAGTAAAATGGCAAAGTCAAACCATTAATTTATCCCTCTCCCCCAATGTGACCTGATAACATTTTTTTCCAGCTCCATGGGGAAATGGAACCATCAGATTTGTGTTGTGACCAGCCGTGATGTTGCTGATGGTCACGATAGTGATATTGCGATGGAACTACTCATAGTGCCTCAATGTAAAGCAATCAGCGGCAAACTCAAAACAACAAGCAAACAGTAAATATAAGCAAAAATGTTATGAATAGCCTTTGCTTGAATAAAACAAATGTTCAGAAACAGGAAAGAGAACGCTCAACAGAGACGTGATGCCGCTCGACTGGTGCCATGTTGCTAACTAGCTCATGTCTCAGTTTGGGGTTTTCAGAACAATGGACTTGCTGCATTGGGACTTGTATGTCATGTGTTTCGCTTGTATCTCACCTGTTTTACACATCTTGCAGAGGTTCACGCTCTGTTGCATTCGTTAAATACAGTCAGGTGGGAATACACGATATCCGTTACTTTTCTGTTATTGAGGACTGAGTGGGAAAGAAAATGTATCTGTTCCATGTTGTGTTTACAGCGGCATGGTAGTGTAGTGGTTAGCACTGTCGCCTCACAGCAAGAAGGTTCTGGGTTCGAGCCCAGCAGCCAGCAAGGGCCTTTCTGTGCGGAGTTTGCATGTTCTTCCCGTGTCCGCGTGGGTTTCCTCCAGGTGCTCCGGTTTCCCCTATGATTCAAAGACATGCAAAGAGAGTCCCATATACGTTTTCGTACATTGGGGGAGTGCCTGTTAGAGAGCACACTCGTCCTGGGCCATCGGCATAGTGAGGTAGGGTGGCCAGTTCCTTTCCTTGCCGCCCTTAGCTTCCCCAGTGTTTCCACCAGGTCCCCATTCACTGCTGGGTGGACAGGGAGCGAGCCCCAGATCCCCGTCGAGCCGAGGCTCAAACCGGGGATCGTTCGCTTAGCGGTCAAGCGCTCTAACCACTTGGCCACCTGCGCTCCCCAAAGACATGCAGGTTAGGCTAATTGGTGGCTCTAAATTGACCGTAGGTGTGAATGAGAGCTTGAATAGTTGTTTGTCTCTGTGTCAGCCCTGTGATGATCTGGCGACTTATCCAGGGTGTACCCTGCCTCTCGCCCATAGTCAGCTGGGATAGGCTCCAGCTTGCCTGCGACCCTGTAGAACAGGATAAAGTGGCTACAGATGGTGGATGGATGTTGTGTTTACTTCATACAATAGTGGGTTTCGTATGTGAAAGGGGCTTGAGTGAACATTTTTTTTTTTTTTTAAATCCGGCTTTGTCTAACAAGCTTCCAAGGCACAGGCCAATCTGATAAGCTCTAGTAGGTGGAATCTGTGAATTAGCATTACTAATGCAATACTATCAACAAGTTATTATTTAAAAATGTCCTACATTTATTAATCTGTTTAGTCCAGTAATATGGAAGCTGGTGTATTGATGTATTTTTAAAGGTGCCATAGAATGGAAATCTGTTTCCCTTGGCCATAGTTAAGAAAGAACTGTTCGGTACTTGGAACTGACATACCGTGAACCTCAAAAACTGTTGTCTCCTCTTTCAAATGCAAATCCTGCCTATGAAAAAGAGGGCAGTAAAACAGGCCTACAGCATCCAAAATCCTGGAGTGTTTCATAACAGTCCAGACCCATTAAAGCTGCAGCAGGTAATCTGTATAAAAATAAAGTTTTGTCATATTTGCTAAAATTGTCACTACATCCTGACAGCAGTACATGACACAGATCATCCGTGAAAGAATCAGGCTCCTGTGCTTCCACCTAGTGCTCCTAATGCCATTTGCAAGAATCCAGTGTGCCCAAATCAAGACAACCAGAGTCAGGAGGAGTGCTTACAGTGTCAATTACTGCTTGTGCACATGTTGTAGTCAGCCCCCTCCCCACGCATTCGCTCACTCCTGAACACCTGAAAGGATTTTTGGTATCAGACAACTTCAGTTGCCATGGTTGCTAGCCTGCATGTGAACTTTAGCCTTCTCTGTAGGGAGGGGCTTTGGAGGCAGGACTGGAGTGCAGCGGAGAGGGAGGGGGATGGACCTGGAAGTTCATCTCATCTCATTATCTCTAGCCGCTTTATCCTGTTCTACAGGGTCGCAGGCAAGCTGGAGCCTATCCCAGCTGACTACGGGCAAAAGGCAGGGTACACCCTGGACAAGTCGCCAGGCCATCACAGGGCTGACACATAGACACAGACAACCATTCACACTCACATTCACACCTACGGTCAATTTAGAGTCACCAGTTAACCTAATCTGCATGTCTTTGGACTGTGGGGGAAACCGGAGCACCCGGAGGAAACCCACGCGGACACGGGGAGAACATGCAAACTCCGCACAGAAAGGCCCTCGCCGGCCACGGGGCTCGAACCCGGACCTTCTTGCTGTGAGGCGACAGCGCAAACCACTACACCACCGTGCCGCCCCAACCTGGAAGTTGTACTTGTTCAAATTTTCAAGCTAAGTCCACCCTTTTCCCAATCCTACTGACTTCAGTTTTAATATTCACACCCCAAAATTTGCATACACCAGCCCATGTTCTGGCCCAGGCTACTTCCGTTTCTGGCACAGACGCCAGTGGCTCCATTCTAAATTTCCTTCCTGATCAATAAAGTATCTATCTATCTATCTATCTATCTATCTATCTATCTATCTATCTATCTATCTATCTATCTATCTATCTATCTATCATGGATCTGCACAGCTGAAATGTCAACAGTTCTACAGATACTGTGAAGAACAAAACAACGACAAACTCACAGAAGGAATTCCCAGCTGTCGTCCTGGAACAAAGCAATGCTGCACCAGAGAGCTCATGGTGCACTAATGCAAACTTTGGAGACATGGCTTTTGACTGGAATGAGCTCCTAAACATCAGCGGATTAACCCTGCAAAATAAAATTCCAGACTCTGCATGCATACCCACCGAAATTGTCCAAAAAAACCTCACTGAGATAGTCCCCAGCTGTTCTCCTGGAACAATGCGATGCCGCAAAATGACGTTCCTCCTGGAGCATTTTATAGGAGACGCCATGGAGTGCTTGCATGGCCTTTGGAGACATCAGCCATAATATTTTAACCACTGACAGTTGATGTGAATAATTAACAGTTATTGCATGAAATCGAGTCGGACATGAGCTGATAATCAACGAGGCATGTAGCACCAAGTTGTCTATAAGCCGTGTACGACGAGATTGAGTGGAATAACTGTTTTATTCTATCCACATTCACTGGATTTTGAGAAACAGGGCATTTTTATTTGTATTTTTTTGCAAATTCGAGCAATAAAAACTTGATACAAAACGGGTGACAAAATCATTTCCGCTTAGAATGTAAACAAACCGGCGAAATGACAGTAGCAATTTGTGGAAAATGCTGTAATAATAATTCTTGAGAAATAAAAAAAGATACGTTCTTTCCATCAAATACTTTCATTCCATATTTTCCTGCTTTTTTGGGTTTTGTTTTCGAGTCGAGTTTTTATTTCGTCCTCCGTTGGTTCAGCAACATGCGCCGCCATTTTGTTTTTCTCTACTCATGGTATATGAGCTGATAGCCTAGTAGTAGAGTAGCCAATCCGAGTATGCGATTGCTCATATCCAGTGAATGTGGATAGAATAACATTGATCTTATTACAATGGCACCTTTCAAGGGATGGGGTATATTAGGCAGCAAGTGAATCGTCAGTTCTTGAAGATGATGTGTTGGAAGCAGGAAAAATGGGCAAGCATGAGTATCTGAGTGACTTTGACAAGGGCCAAATTGTGACAACAGGGTCTGAGCATTTCCAAAGTGGCAGGTGTTGTGGGGTGTTCCTGGTATGCAGTGGTTAGTACCTACCAAAAGTGGTCCAAGGAAGGACAACCTGTGAACTGGTGACAGGGTCACAAGCACCCAAGTCTCCTTGATGTGTGTGGAGCAAAGGTTAGCCCATGTGGTCCAATCCCACAGAAGACTAGGATGCACTGTGGGAAGAAGGCAAGCTGGCAGAGGCAGAGTGATGCTCTGGGCGATGTTCTGCTGGGAAACCTTGGGTTCCGGCATTCATATGGATGTTACTTTGACATGTACAACCCACCTAAACATTGCTGCAGAGCAAGTACACCCTTTCATCTAATCTCTAGCCGCTTTATCCTTCTACAGGGTCGCAGGCAAGCTAGAGCCTATCCCAGCTGACTACGGGCAAAAGGCGGGGTACACCCTGGACAAGTCGCCAGGTCATCACAGGGCTGACACATAGACACAGACAACCATTCACACTCACATTCACACCTACGGTCAATTTAGAGCCACCAGTTAGCCTAACCTGCATGTCTTTGGACTGTGGGGGAAACCGGAGCACCCGGAGGAAACCCACGCAGACACAGGGAGAACATGCAAACTCCACACAGAAAGGCCCTCGCCAGCCACGGGGCTCAAACCCGGACCTTCTTGCTGTGAGGCAACAGCGCTAACCACTACACCACCGTGCCGCCCAACACCCTTTCATTACAATGGTATTCCCTAATGGTAGTGGCCTCATTCAGCAGGATAATGCACCCCGACAGGCTGCAAAAATTGTTCAGGAATGGTTTGAGGAACAAGACAAAGAGTTCAAGATTCCCCAGATCTCAAACCGACTGGGCATTTGGATATATTGACGGATAAAAAAGATTAAACATAGAATGACCATGATTAGCTGTCTTTTATTAATGGCATATAGTGGAAAAGACAAGGATAGTGAAATAATTCTCCAAAGTATTATGTATATAGGCAATATATATATGTAATAATATAAGAATAATGATATTTGATGAAAAGGACTAATGCCAAATTAATCAAATGTAACCAATATCATGTACTTAAAATAAAGTAAATACAGATAAATACAGATCTAAAATCTAATATCGAACAAAATTTTCCAAACTTACAGCTCATTATGAATCTATAAAGCAAACAGGTTATAGCTTGATTTTAAAAACATGTACGGCGAATGTATTTTGGCAGCTCCTGTAACCGTTTGCATTATTTACACATTAGCCGTATCACTCATTCTGTCGGGTATGTTTCAGTCCATTCTTAAAGTACTATGCACTAGTAACAGTATAAGAGCAGCCAGTACTACTTTATCTACATTCATCTAACTGGTTTTCTTTCAAAATTACCTGAAAAGTGCCTCCTGCAGTTACTCAGTGCACTGTGGTCCCTGTAATATTTGAACAATCCTATATATCACTTGTCATTAGTGTAGTTTATTGCATAATTTCTTTCAGAAAAAAAGTGCCTATACGTATATGAGATGGTGGTCTCAAGTGCAAACACCTCTGTCTCTCTCTCTGTGCCCACATACCCAATTTTAAACCCATTCAGTTTTTTCCCTGAATCATATTTTCCCTCTTTTGTTTATAAGATATTTGAGTTGTTCAGAAGGTGTTTCAGTTCCAGATCTTCAGGAAGCTATCCCAGGATCCTGTGCAGCAAGCCATTCCATCAGCCGTCACACCGAGGCAGCTCACTCGGTTATCGTGGCCTGACAGTGTTCCTGCGGATAGAAATCCAACATTTACACAGAATGATAATAGCATAACATTCGTAATATATTAATAATATACACTACCGTTCAAAAGTTTGGGGTCACTTTGAAATGTCCTTATTTTTGAAAGAAAAGCACTGTTCTTTTCAATGAAGATCACTTTAAACTAATCAGAAATCCACTCTATACATTGCTAATGTGCTAAATGACTATTCTAGCTGCAAATGTGTGGTTTTTGGTGCAATATCTCCATAGGTGTATAGAGGCCCATTTCCAGCAACTCTCACTCCAGTGTTCTAATGGTACAATGTGTTTGCTCATTGCCTCAGAAGGCTAATGGATGATTAGAAAACCCTTGTACAATCATGTTAGCACAGCTGAAAACAGTTGAGCTCTTTAGAGAAGCTATAAAACTGACCTTCCTTTGAGCAGATTGAGTTTCTGGAGCATCACATTTGTGGGGTCGATTAAATGCTCAAAATGGCCAGAAAAATGTCTTGACTATATTTTCTATTCATTTTACAACTTCATCTCATCTCATCTCATTATCTCTAGCCGCTTTATCCTGTTCTACAGGGTCGCAGGCAAGCTGGAGCCTATCCCAGCTGACTACGGGTGAAAGGCGGGGTACACCCTGGACAAGTCGCCAGGTCATCACAGGGCTGACACACAAACAACCATTCACACTCACATTCACACCTACGGTCAATTTAGAGTCACCAGTTAACCTAACCTGCATGTCTTTGGACTGTGGGGGAAACCGGAGCACCCGGAGGAAACCCACGCGGACATGGGGAGAACATGCAAACTCCGCACAGAAAGGCCCTCGCCGGCCACGGGGCTCGAACCCGGACCTTCTTGCTGTGAGGCGACAGCGCTAACCACTACACCACCGTGCCGCCATCATTTTACAGCTTATGGTGGGAAATAAAAGTGTGACTTTTCATGGAAAACACAAAATTGTCTGGGTGACCCCAAACTTTTGAACGGTAGTGTATGTATTGAGCTGCATCCCCTTTTATTCCATCCACATTCACTGGATATGAGCAATCGTGCGCTCTGATTGGCTACTCTACTACTAGGCTATCAGCTCATATACCGTGAGTAGAGAAAAACGAAATGGCGGAGCGTGTTGCTGAACCAACCGAGGACGAAATAAAAACTCGACTCGAAAGCAAAACCCCGTAAATTATCAAGTATTTAAAAGAAACAGAAATAGCTAAAAGAATATCATTTTCCCCCCAATATTTCCTGTTCCACACTCTAGCCCAGTCGGTGGTGGTAATGCACCTTTAAGTTGGTTTGCCAAATGTCAAAAAAACCCTAAAGAAGAAGAACCCCCCCCAAATACAAAAAAAGCACAAGAAAATATGGAATAAAAGTATTTGATAGCGTGGCATGGTAGTGTAGTGGTTAGCGCTGTCGCCTCACAGCAAGAAGGTCCGGGTTCGAGCCCCGTGGCCGGCGAGGGCCTTTCTGTGTGGAGTTTGCATGTTCTCCCTGTGTCCGCGTGGGTTTCCTCCGGGTGCTCCGGTTTCCCCCACAGTCCAAAGACATGCAGGTTAGGTTAACTGGTGACTCTAAATTGACCGTAGGTGTGAATGTGAGTGTGAATGGTTGTCTGTGTCTATGTGTCAGCCCTGTGATGACCTGGCGACTTGTCCAGGGTGTACCCCGCCTTTCGCCCGTAGTCAGCTGGGATAGGCTCCAGCTTGCCTGCGACCCTGTAGAACAGGATAAAGCGGCTACAGATAATGAGATGAGATGAGTATTTGATAGTAAAAACATATCTTTTTTTAATTTTCAAGAATTATTATTATTATTGCATTTTTTCACAAATTGCTACTGTCATTTTGCCAGTTTGTTTACATTCTAAGCGGAAATGATTTTGTCAGCCGCTTGGTATAAAGTTTTTATTGCTTGAATTTGCAAAAAATAAAAATGCCCTGTTTCTCAAAATCCAGTGAATGTGGATAGAATAAAACAGTTATTCCACTCAATCTGATCGTACATGGCTTATAGACGACTCAGTGCTACGCGCCTCGTCGCCTATCAGCTCATGTACGACTCGATTTCATGGAATAACTGTTAAATATCCAAGTGTTCCACATCCTGGTGTAGTACTGTAGTTCTAGTTTCTAGCTTCTTTCAAGATATTTTTCAATTTCCTGGTACCTAACTCTTGTTTATACATTCATTAATCTTAAAGTGCGTGCTTTATCCTGGTCAGAGTTGTGATCATTCCAGAGCCAATCTTGGAAACACTGGACACGAGGCAGGAACACACCCTGGATGGGACGCAAGTGTATCTCAGGGTTCCATGCAAATGCCGTAAACATTAACACCTGGGGGAAATTTAGCATAGCCGATCCACCTACCGGTATGTTTTAGTAGATTTAGGAAATCAGAGAACAGAACCCAAAGGAAACCCATGTAAATCTTAGCCTTTGTGGTTTTTTCTAATTGCATATTTTCTGGTTCCTAGCTTGTGATCAGTGATTATTGTTTTTTTTTTTTTTCCTGAATAAACAGACTCCGTTACATCTCCTCATGGCTTGGACACTTCCTACCAGTTTTGCAAAACTGAGTCTTGCCACAAAGCCAAGTAAATCATATTAGTCTCTTTGCTTGTTACTACTTCTTCCTCCTCCTCTGGCTTCTCTTTCATTTCCCCTCACTCACCCACTCTCTCAGTCTTCAGCACGTCCCAGATGTTGCAGGTGAAGTCATCATAGCCAGCCAGGAGAAGACGTCCAGAGAGTGAGGGTGCGAGGGAGGTGACACCGCTCATGAGGCCTGAGTCCTTGTAAGTGGTCAGCTCCTGATCACCACGGAGATCGTACAGTCTGCAAGACGAGTCGTCTGAGCCAGTGATCACTGCATTACTATTGGGGAAGAACTATGGAGGAAGGAAGTAGACTCGTTGAAATGTGCTTGAAATTGAAGACAATTAAAATTGTGTTTGTGTGCGCACACACGTGTTTGAGAATGAGAGAAAGAGACTCACCCCAATAGCATTTATGTCACTCTCGTGGCCATAGAAGGTCTGTTTGCATCGGCCTTCTCGTACGTCCCACACTTTGGCTGTGTAGTCACATGATCCTGAAACAAAAAAGTTAAAATCTGGAGACATAGCCAGTGACATGCAGTCACCAATGTGGCCAGCAAAAATGGTCTTCTGTGCCCCAGTCTCGATGTCCCAGAGACAGCTAAGGAAAAATGAAAGATGATCATTAATTTTCTCAGTATTGACCTTTACATTGTGGCAAAAATGATCGTTAATGTAAAGATGTTATTGTAGTATCTGTTTGGCTCCTATTTGTTGTAGGCAATGCAGAAGTGCAGAAGAATGACATGCTCACCAGGTACAGTCTCCAGAGCCGGTGATGATCTCGGTGTCACTCAGGAAGCGACAGCAAGACAAATAGCCTAAGTCGTACAAAAAGAACAGGGGAATTAATTCATTTTTCATTCATTTTTTTTATCTTCCTCATATTTGAAATACGGGCGGCACGGTGGTGTAGTGGTTAGCGCTGTCGCCTCACAGCAAGAAGGTCCGGGTTCGAGCCCCGTGGCCGGCGAGGGCCTTTCTGTGTGGAGTTTGCATGTTCTCCCCGTGTCTGCGTGGGTTTCCTCCGGGTGCTCCGGTTTCCCCCACAGTCCAAAGACATGCAGGTTAGGTTAACTGGTGACTCTAAATTGACCGTAGGTGTGAATGTGAGTGTGAATGGTTGTCTGTGTCTATGTGTCAGCCCTGTGATGACCTGGCGACTTGTCCAGGGTGTACCCCGCCTTTCGCCTGTAGTCAGCTGGGATAGGCTCCAGCTTGCCTGCGACCCTGTAGAACAGGATAAAGCGGCTACAGATAATGAGATGAGATGAGACATTTGAAATACATGCCACAATACAGGTCTTCTAGTTATGTTGTGACATAAAAAGCAAAGTTATTACCTTGGCTTTACAGTGGATATAATTTGAGATCTAATAACAGTACTGCAAACTCTCAATAGAAATGTTTATCTGTATATAATTAACAGTTATTCCATGAAATCGAGTCGTACATGAGTTGATAGCCGATGAGGTACGTAGCGCCGAGTTGTCTATAAGCCGTGTACGACTTGATTTCATGGAATAACTGTTTTATTCTATCCACATTCACTGGATTTTGAGAAACAGAGCACTTTGGTTTTCATTTTTTGCAAATTCGATGACTAAAAACTTTATACAAAACGTCCGACAAAATACTTTCTGCTTAGAATGTAAACAAACCAGTGAAATTTCAGGAGCAATTTGTGAAAAATGCTATAATAATAATAATCCTTGAAAAATAAAAATAGATACGTTATTATTATCAAATACTTTTATTCCATATTTTGTTGCTTTTTTTGTGTATTTTTTGGGTTTTGTTTTCAAGTCGAGTTTTTCTTTCGTCCTCGGTTGGTTCAGTAACACGCTCTGCTATTTTGTTTTCCTTCTTCTTCGGGGTTTTTAATAGTTGGCAAACCAACGTAAAGGTACATTACTGCCACTGACTGGGCTGGAGTGTGGAACAGGCGATATCGGGGGGACTATATTCTTTTAGGTATTTCTGTTTCTTTCAAATACTTGATAACAAACTGATATATCTGACTTGATGTGCGCAGCCATTTTGTTTTTCTCTACTCACGGTATATGAGCTGAAATCCTAGTAGTAGAGTAGCCAATCGGAGCGCGCGATTGCTCATATCCAGTGAATGTAGATAGAATAAAAAGATTTATTCAGGTGTTTGCACCTGTATGTGCCGCCAGCTCACGTATGACCTTAATATTGCCATCTTTTGGCATCAGGTTGTAAATGGAGCACATGTTATCCAAACCCCCACATGCCACCAGGTTTCCCGAGGGGGCGTACGCACACGTCATCACCCACGAAGACTTCAGCGGGATGGCGTTCACCTGGAACACGAGTGCAGAACAAAGTGTCAAATGTTCAAATTCATCATTTCACTGATTCAACTTGCAACACAGTGTTTGTCAAAACGTGTTTCCTAAAACGTGTTCCATGTATTCTGTGTGTATTTATATTTAATTAGATGGTGTAATGATTCATAAATCATACATCATAAAGATTTACGTTTTTCCTGGAATCCTGGATGTTTATCAGCTGTTTTCTCTACACAATCTGTTTTCTATGTGCCTTTAATGCTGTTAGGCTTCGAAAAAGGTCCACACGGTATTGTGCAAAAGTCTTGGCACCCTGTTTTTTCATACAAACTTTGTTATAGATTTCTATTTTATGACTTCTACATTATCGAGTCAGTGCAAAAATATTTTAGAGTCCAAACAGTCGTTTTCCAGCACAAATTAAATGTCACAGAAAAAAAAGTTTGTATCTGAGCAGCATATTACATAAGAGACCACTTTTCAGATTAAAAAAGAAAGCATAATGAAGGCTGCTGGGTTTTGGTGCAAAATTAAGAAGCGAGTGTGACAGTCAAAGAGTCCAGAAGAACTGTGGCTGGTTCTGGAAGATGCTCAGTAAAACCTACAGCAAGGTTCACATACTTTTTCCACTCACAGATATGTAATATTGGATCATTTTCCTCAATAAATAAATGACCAAGTATTATATTTTTGTCTCATTTGTTTAACTGGGTTCTCTTTATCTACTTTTAGGACTTGTGTGAAAATCTGATGTTGTTTTAGGCCATATTTATGCAGAAATATAGAAAATTCTAAAGGGTTCACAAACTTTCAAGCACCACTGTAAGTCGAGTCCATGCCAAGAAAAAAAAATTAATTGAACTCTACAATTCTACCATGAAGAGTCATGAAATATCCAACCAGAATTCTGCCAGAAGCTTGTTCATGGTAAACAAAAATGTTTGGTCAAGGTGAGTCTTGCGAAGAGACATTTTACCCAAATATGAGGTGTGCTGTATGTATAATTTTGACACTGTGTTGATTTCAGAAAACCCAAAGAAAATTAAAACTTTTGCACCAAATTCTAGTGTTTTTTTGGTTATTAAAGCTGTACGCTGTACAATCATTCTACCACAGAAAAAGAACAGTTCAAAGAAATCACTGAAAGCCCAAATATTGCCATGACATTCATGTCACTGTATGTAAACTTCTGACCACAACTATACAGTACTGTGCAAAAGTCTTAGGCACCCTTTTTTTAAAATACAAACTTTGTTTTAGATTTCTATTTTATAACTTCTACATTATTGAATCAATACAAAAACATTTTAGAGTCCAAACGTTTGTTTTCCAGCACAAAATTAAATGTGACAGAAAAAAAAAAGTTTGTATCCGAGCAGCATATTACATAAGAGACCATTTTTCAGATTAAAAAAGAAAACATAATGAAGGCTGCTGGGTTTTGGGGCAAAATTAAGAAGTGAGTGTGACAGTCAAAGTGTCCAGAAGAACTGTGGCTGGCTCTGTAAGATGCTCAGTAAAACCTACAGCTCATTTCCTTATCAAACTGCACTCACTGTACCTCAGACTACTATTTTTTTTAAAAGCAAAGGGTCGTCTCACACCAAATATTGACTTTGTTTTATTTATTACTAGCAGGTTACCTGGCGTTGCCCAGGTTTTGCAAAATTCTGGGTTGCCCGCGGACTTCCATGTCAAATTTGGTGAAGCTCCGTCGAGAAATGGTGATGTTAACCCAAGACAAACAAAAATCCAAACATCCACCACCCAGGGGCCCACCAGGGACCGCCTGGGGCCCAAATATGGAACTTTTGAGCTCTGCCAAATTGTGGCTATCTCCTGTACCTATGTGCCAACTTTAGTGAAGATCTGTCGAGAGCTTGTGTTGATAAATGTAATGTGAAAGGCATTGAGGGACGGGGTGGGTGGGTGGATGCTGTGACCTCCACGGACCTCCCTGGGGCCTATACACGAATTTTGTTTATATCTGCAAAATTCCAGGTCATCCCCGGACCTACTTGCCAAACTTGGTGAAAATCTGTCGAGAAATGGCGACGTTAGCTCAAAACAAACAAACTTTGCCACTTATTATATAGACGGCTTACTGCTTACTGTTTATAGTATTTTTTTTAATAATGAAACATTTCATTTCATTATTTTTAATCCATTTTTTTGCCCTACAGCATTTCTTTACATGTGCCGAAGACTTTTGCACAGTACTGTACATACAGCACGTGCATGGTTCCTGACTTTTATAGCATGGGATTTAAATTATATATTGTATGTGTTTGATAATGCAATATGCATTTTTAAATCTTTTTTTTTTTTATAAGTGGCAAAATATCTTTTTAAAACAATTCTGTGAAATAATATCATTTTGATAAACTGGTATGTGAAAAAACGTGAAATCCAAGTTAAAAAAGACTCGTAATATGCAAATTAGCACATTTGTCATTATCTTTTAAAAGAAATTTGCAATACAAAAACATTGCACTGACATAGACTTTTTAAGTCGTTTTATTCTGATATGCAGAACGTAGGGTGTGATGCCTCGCCTTGCCTTGCCTTGCCTCGCCTCGCCTTGCCTAACTACTCTGCAGTCACTTCATTCCCAATAGTTGGGATTGATATAGATGTAGAGTTAGATGCCGAGTACCTTGTTGGTGCTGTGGGTGTCCCACACGATCAGTTTGCCATCCTGAGACGCACTCACACAGAGTCTGATGGATAAATACAGAGCCAAAAAAAAAAAAAGTGAGAGTCTATAGAGACTATATCACAGTGTATGTGTTCAGTTATAACTAATTTATGACACTTGAACAAGGCTAATAGTCCACCATGCCTGCTGACTGATCCTTATCAACAATATCAGCGTGTCAGAGCATTAATCCAGTTCCTCAGTCACATCTTTCAGTATGACTCTTACAGAAAGTCTGATCCGATGCAGCAACACAGCAGATTGCTGGCAGGTATTTTTGTATTTCAGTGGCGTTGACAGATTTGTGTGTGTACATACTTTGAATCTGAGGCCCAATGCATGGCGTAGACCTTGCCCAGATGTCCTCTCAGTGTCTTTCTGGATTTGAGTTGAACTTTTCCCAGTGCTGCTGTGCCGGAGACTTTATCCTGCAGTGTGGTGTCCTGCACTGCTTTACGTGCCTCCTGTAGAGGTCAAGGGTCAGAGAATATGTTCACGATGATAAACTGATGTTAAATAAAGGCACTGTTGCAGACTACTTCAAGGTACTGACTGCAAAGTCATATGAAATTTTCACATTTTTTTTTTTTTAATCGTGCATGGCATTTTCCTCCGTCTCGTAAGAACAATATCATGCGGACGAGATGTGATCATTTTGATGTGCTGAGGGTCGCTTTTCTCAGTTTTGGGACCGTTTTCCTACCTCTTGAGGTAAACAGTATGGCCCTAACAGAAACAGCCGAACGCGAGGAGCTTGAACTAATTAGCATAACTATGGAACTGAGTCACACCGAGATGGCGACGCCTGGAAAACATCGTAACTCTGCATCGACATTGGAGAGTTTTAAGTCGCAGGGATGTAATTTGTGGTTGACATTCGCAAATTGATCCATGAAACAAAAGACGAATCTATCTTTTCTCAGTCGCTGCTTTTGTGTTATCGCTTCTTTCTCTGTCAGATCAAAACATTAGTTGTGTAACTCCATATTCGCTACCGTAGAGTCGAGCCTATGTGTTCTAAGGCTAAGATAGCTAAGTGCTAGCTAGAATGATTTAAGTATCTGTCCAGAAAAACGATGTCATCTAATCTTGCTCTATCTTACAGTTGCACTCACTAGGCAGGCTTTCCTTTTCTTTTCTGCTAGCAGGAGAGCGGAGTCCGCCATGTTTGCCCACGCTGACTTGTTTTGGTTAAAAGTAGGTCAAACACGGGCGGCACGGTGGTGTAGTGGTTAGCGCTGTCGCCTCACAGCAAGAAGGTCCGGGTTCGAGCCCCGTGGCCGGCGAGGGCCTTTCTGTGCGGAGTTTGCATGTTCTCCCCGTGTCCGCGTGGGTTTCCTCCGGGTGCTCCGGTTTCCCCCACAGTCCAAAGACATGCAGGTTAGGTTAACTGGTGACTCTAAATTGACCGTAGGTGTGAATGTGAGTGTGAATGGTTGTCTGTGTCTATGTGTCAGCCCTGTGATGACCTGGCGACTTGTCCAGGGTGTACCCCGCCTTTCACCCGTAGTCAGCTGGGATAGGCTCCAGCTTGCCTGCGACCCTGTAGAACAGGATAAAGCGGCTAGAGATGATGAGAATGAGGTCAAACACGCCCCACGGTGGTCACATTATTGCCCACTTGCTTCGGCAATCTCCGGAATCGTAAAATGCAGGACGCTTTTTATCTTGGCAAAACATTTACACATAGGATACACGATGTGTGTGTGGAGCAGTGAAACATCTCGAAACTTCAACAGCAATAGAACATTTTGCCCAGAATTCAACCCCAAAACTTGTAAACAAAAGCAAAATTTGTTAACTCCAATCAAAATTGCGCTGAAATTTTTTTTTATTATTCAAAATAAGCTGATGTAACCTACAAGAACACGATCCTGTCATGTAGATGTGCAATTATTGGTCAAGTTCAAAGGCACAATGGTGACTCCTTGGCAGTGCGAGAATTTGAACACGCAATCTTCTGGGTACTAGTACAGAACCTGCTGCTGTCAAGAGCCAAGTCATGATTTCCAAACATGCCTGTACCATGACCTGATGTTATATTCTATAGCAGTTTAATGTTAAAATTAAGACGACTCGCTGCATGTGTGTGTGTGTGTGTGTGTGGTGTTGGAGAGTATAGTTTGGACTGGTGGTACTAACAGAGATCTGGTTCTTGAGGTTCTCAATCTCCTTCCGAAGTTCTGCCATTTCACCCATGGCAACAGTTGTCAGGCACAGCCACCAACGAAGACGAACAGGAAGTGAGATCAGGTGAGTGAGCAGACTGATTTCTGTGAGGACATGATAAAGGGTAGAAGTAAATAAATCGAATACATTTCAGTGAAATAAATCCTTTTCATCTCAGTGTTTTATTATAGTACAGTATATAGTGTCACTCTATAGTCCTCACTGCTATCGGAAGGTCACGTTTTATTGAAACCAAAAAACACTCCCTCTCCCTGCCTGAGGTGACCATTTGCAATTCAAACTCTTCTCAACTGGTTTGCAAATGGTCACAAATAAGTATGTACGCAAACATACACTGATCCAACCACATGTCCTCAAAACATCAATAACATTTTTAAAAAATACACAAAAAACACCAATACACACTGATTACAGTCATAACCCATACCCCTTTGGGTTTTATTTTTTATCTCCAGTACACTTCCCAAAGCGTCATATTCATTTATGTCTTCCAAGCAGCGATAAACACTTTCAACATCACTATTACTGTGGAATTCAGTTTACACCTCATTCATACATACATAACAGAAAAGTTATTCATGTATCAAATAAAGTTACACAATGATTTGAAACCAAGTTGATTCGTTCTGAAGGAGTGCCATTTATCTATTTAAGCATTCGAAATCTTGAACTTTCGAAAAATAATTTGAATTACATTCCTCCAGCATCTTAGAATAGAATGAAAATATCCAGAAAGAAGAAAAACAACACAGATAACACTCGACTTAGTAGGTTATTATAGCAAAATCTTACCTTATAAAGCGAGGTCACTTTTTCTGCTATTGCCGTTTAAATGTGTGAGTGTCTCTAGTGAGCTCTTATGACCAAATGACTTTGCCTAAAATTTGTTTGAGGAGGGGGAATGGGAGAAGGTGCAGGCCGGGTCAGAGGGAGGGAACTGCTCCGTCATGGACATTAGTCAAATGGTGTCATTTTACATCTTTTTCAAAAGTGGACGCGAGTGCCATACTGTATGTCCCGATAGTGTTTTGTGCCATTTCGTGCCCTTTGGTGTTCATCCAGGTTAGCTTCGAATAAAATATGGAAGGTGTTTTCAGTATGTTGTGTACAGTAGGGAGTCCAGGAAACGGAGATGGAGAGATGAGGATTATTGGACTAAAGAGCAAGAAAGAGATGATGGTTGAGAGTGCGTTTAAATCCAGATTGGTGAGATTTTAAGGGAAGCCTTTTGGCTCAAATCTGCTCTTATATGATTACAGACTGCTCTTTGCATCTGGATAAGAGCTGAAAGGGTGGAGAGAGAGAGAGAGGGGGAGAGAGAGAGAGGGAGGGAGGGAGGGAGAGTGGGGGAGAGAGAGAGAGGGAAAGAGAGAGAGAGAGGGAGGGAGGAAGAGAGAGAGAGTGGGAGAGAGAGAGGGAGAGAGGGAGCAGGAGAGAGAGTGGGGGAGAGAGGAAGAGAGAGAGAGAGGGAGAGAGAGAGGGAGAGAGGGAGCAGGAGAGAGAGAGTGGGGGAGAGAGGAAGAGAGAGAGAGGGAGAGAGAGAGAGGGAAAGAGAGAGAGAGGGAGGGAGGAAGAGAGAGAGTGGGAGAGAGAGAGGGAAAGAGAGAGAGAGAGAGAGAGGGAGAGAGAGAGTGGGAGAGAGAGAGGGAAAGAGAGAGAGAGAGAGGGAGAGAGAGAGTGGGAGAGAGAGAGAGTGGGAGAGGGAGAGAGGGAGCGGGAGAGAGAGAGGAAGAGAGAGAGAGAGGGAGAGAGAGAGAGGGAGGGAGGAAGAGAGAGAGTGGGAGAGAGAGAGGGAAAGAGAGAGAGAGAGAGGGAGAGAGAGAGTGGGAGAGAGAGAGAGTGGGAGAGGGAGAGAGGGAGCGGGAGAGAGAGAGTGGGAGAGAGAGAGTGGGAGAGGGAGAGAGGGAGCGGGAGAGAGAGAGTGGGGGAGAGAGGAAGAGAGGGAGAGAGAGAGGGAAAGAGAGAGAGAGGGAGGGAGGAAGAGAGAGAGTGGGAGAGAGAGAGGGAAAGAGAGAGAGAGAGAGAGAGGGAGAGAGAGAGTGGGAGAGAGAGAGGGAAAGAGAGAGAGAGAGAGGGAGAGAGAGAGTGGGAGAGAGAGAGAGTGGGAGAGGGAGAGAGGGAGCGGGAGAGAGAGAGGAAGAGAGAGAGAGAGGGAGAGAGAGAGAGGGAGGGAGGAAGAGAGAGAGTGGGAGAGAGAGAGGGAAAGAGAGAGAGAGAGAGGGAGAGAGAGAGTGGGAGAGAGAGAGAGTGGGAGAGGGAGAGAGGGAGCGGGAGAGAGAGAGTGGGAGAGAGAGAGTGGGAGAGGGAGAGAGGGAGCGGGAGAGAGAGAGTGGGGGAGAGAGGAAGAGAGGGAGAGAGAGAGGGAAAGAGAGAGAGGGAGAGAGGGAGAGAGAGAGAGAGGGAGTAGGAGAGAGAGAGGGAGAGAGAGGGAGTAGGAGAGAGAGAGAGAGAGAGAGGGAGAGGGAGGGAAGGTGTGTGGGTAAGGGGTTCGTGAGTGTGGCCTAGACATCATTTGAATCCTGGACACTGTCCACTTTGACTGACCTTTCATTACTGTAGAAATCTGAGACGCAGCTCGCACCTGACCTTCGCACGTTTGTTTCCTGTCAAACTTCATTTCAAACATCACCAGTAAAATCAGGTTATTTTACTGATTTTCAATGATTTAACATGTTCGGATTTCGGTTTCAACATTTTCAACACAGCAAAAAATAAAAGAAGTTTACTAAAGTGTACTAAACTTATATTTTTTGTCATTTGGTGTCAATAATCAAAGACTCCGTAGCTTCATATATATTAGTTTTAAATGTGATAAACAATTGGTCATTGTTGACACACGAAACAGAATATAATAGAAGTGTAATCACTTACCTCCTCCTCCTCCTCCTCTTTCTCCTCTTTCTCCTCGGTTATATGCTTTTCTGTATATTTGTTCTTGTATTTATATTTCCTTTCCTCTTCACTTGTTTTTCACATCACACTGTTCCACCCTGAGCTGCTCTGCTTTCCACTCGTCCTGATCTCTCTTGCCTCTCAGCTACTTCTGTGCAGGACAGATGATGTTTGTAGGGGATGAAATGAGCTCAGAGATGATAGGATAACGCAGAGGATGCTGTGAGTGAGAAGAGAAGGAGGGATATTTGCCTGAGAGGAAAAGAGAAAGTCAGGAAAGAAGCCGTCAGGTTGAACCACCTTGAAACCGGAGCTCATGGGAACAGATGATTTTTTTTATCTCGTTTTTCAGGGCCTGGTGGAACCATCAAGAAAGATGAAAAGCAGCGCAATGCAAAAGCATACAGTTAGATTGCAAAAGATAAATGCCAAAAAATAAAAAATACCAGGGACCGTTAGACAACAAGCAAGACATGGTTCATAAGGTGGTCATGGTAAGCCGGAAGACCTACACCAAGCTCTACTGGGAAAAAATAAAATAAAACAGCACCTGCATGGGTGTCCCGTTTGCCCACAGTTTAAGGGTCCAGACCCCGTAGGCTAAGGTTCACAGGTCACCATGTCACAGCCAGGTATGAACTACAGTCAATACCCTGACCACCAGACGAAACAGAAACGTGAACACAAAAAAAGATGTTTTAAAAACCCTGATCCAGGAGGGATGCATTTGCTGCTGACTTGAATACGTCCACATCTGGAGTGGTGGGGAATACAGTTGTTGGGAGTGATTTCCACAAACAGCTGGTCCTGGGAATGTAGGGTGAGAGATATTTTGATATTTTGTAAAGTTGGATTTGAATACTTGCAACCAATTTGCTGGTGGCACACTTCAACACATTTCCATGATGCGTCAATTGGGAAACTGATATTTTATTTGTAGTCCATAGGTTCTGATTGGCAGGAAAGTGATGTGTGGGTTATGACTATTTAAATTCTCCCAAACACTACTTAAGACAAACTGCACAGCACTAGATTAGAAATATTCCATCCATCCATTATCCATAACCGCTTATCCTGTGCAGGGTTGCAGGCAAGCTGGAGCCTATCCCAGCTGACTACGGGTGAGAGGCAGGGTACACCCTGGACAAGTCGCCAGGTCATCACAGGGCCGAAACATAGACACAGACAACCATTCACACCTACGGTCAATTTAGAGTCACCAGTTAACCTAACCTGCATGTCTTTGGACTGTGGGGGAAACCGGAGCACCCGGAGGAAACCCACGCGGACACAGGGAGAACACGCAAACTCCGCACAGAAAGGCCCTCGCTGGCCACGGGGCTCGAACCCGGACTTTCTTGCTGTGAGGCGACAGCGCTAACCACTACACCACCGTGCCACCTGATTAGAAATATTGATTGTTTGTAATTCAAAACAAGCAATTCATCTCAAACTACATGGATATTTAAGAAGAACTGAAGTCATTTTTAAACTTGCTTCATTTCTTAATATGTTATTCAATTACGGTTTTAGTAACCTTATATCGTGACTCGTATTGGCAGTTAATTGCAATTAAATATTATACTTATCGGCCTATTCGGTTTTTAGCCGTGTTGAATTTAGTTTGTTTGGTCCACGGCAGGCGTCGCTTATCTGCGGCGATCTTCACGAGACTTGTGCGAGACTTCGAAACGTCAAGTGTCGGCCAGGTGTCAGTGCCGCCATTTTGAAAACTGTTTTCCAAACGAAGTATTGCACAAAAACGAGTTTAAATGACGATTCCTGCCTACTTTTTTCAAACTTTCCTGATCGCTATCAAAACAAACAAAACTTTCGGCTTGATTACATCAGCCTTCGAAAGAGGGCGCGCGCGTCTTTTGACAAAGTCGGCAGATGTTGGTCGCTTTGATTTCCGCTGTATGTTTTACTTCCGTCCTACGATGTCTCGCACAGGTCTCAACGAATCTCGTTTACGGCCGTTGCTTTGACATATGGACTGATATATTACGGAGCATATTTCAAACACGAACTCGCTATAGCAGCGACAAAATAGCGATCAAAAATGCGTTCCGATATTTAATAAAATGAGAGAAATAGAATTTTGATCATAAAAAAATTTGCCTTCAGTTCTCCTTTAATACCAATGAAGACTCAAAGTATTTAATAACAGGGTAAGTAATTAGTATTTAAATGTTACAAACCCCCCCTTTCATTATTTTCATTTGAATACGGATGTTTTTGAGGACCCAGGCCATCTGTGCCACTTATCTTAGTGGACTAAGAAATAAATTCGTAGAGTTCAAATCACTGCATGGCAGCAGTTTAGTATTCACCACTCGCCATGTGACTCACTCATAAGCAAAGCAAATGACTCAAGCGTGTCTTTTTGCATCTTCAAGATGGCAGCGCATGCACACACACCGTGTCCTCTCTCAACCTGTCTCCGCTTGACTTGACTTGATCTTTGAAGAGCTTTCATGACATCTTTGTTCTGTACCTATAAAAAATTATATATAGGGTTTTAGTATTTTCTCCAGTATTTTGAAGAAGGTATGGAGGACGAACTTTGTACGTGCCCTGTGCTCTGTGCAAACTTTAGAATTTGTCATTTGTTTAACAAAGCTTAGAAAGTTGCCAGTTGAGACACAGGAGATCCTGCAATGATTTGGGTGTGTTAGATATGGTTGGATGCAGAGGAAGAAGCACACTCACATTGCTAATTAACACCCACAGTTCTAAATAAAAGATTAAGACAGGAGCGACAGATAAAACTCAAAATGAAAATAACTGCTTAAAATGTTTCATGTTTTTTTTTTGCTTGCTTTGCCAAACGAAGCAGTAGCTATTTATAATATATACTGCAGTCCTGTTGAAATTCTTCATGATCAGCATTTTGTCATATTATTAACTTCAAAAGAGAGAGGTAAAAAGAGATGCTGCTGAGGGAATGTATAACATGAGAATGTGATAACTCGAACGAACATTTTTGGTGGACGTACCTCAACATTATATGAAACACGGGCGATTGCTCTAAGACAATGAGGGAGGCTCAGCCTCCTCTAAAAATGACGAACATCGTGTAGGATGAATTGCGCTAGGCTTATGTTATAGCCGACCTTATAACATTGCTATTTCAGATCCAGAATCATAGAAATATATGTGCTCAACCCAACTACAGTGCGAAATCATTCCTTATAACTTTAATGTGCGCGTGAGTTTTTCCCCCTTGTGACAGCGCGATGCAGCCCAGCCTCAGTGGACTTCAATGGCATTTGGGAGCTATGCGCTTTTCAATCTCAAAATGCAAGATGATTATTGGACAAATACTGCGAAAATGCCCGCCTACGGACTCCCAGCCTCACATGGGAGGGACATGGCAGTTTCCGCGAGGAGACTGGTGATTGGTGAAAGCGGCCGGATATTTTCTTTGATTGACATCTCGTTTCAAATATAGACAGGCAGCGGTGAATTCCAGTTCAGTCCCATGCGGATTCGCAAGTGCTGTGGTGTATTGTAAGAGATCAGCTTACATTTCAATTTCATTCATTACATACGGTTTCTACCAGCTTTTTTAGTTTGTATATATTTTCATTGTAAATAAAGTGTAAATATAGTGTTGTCAAGTTTGCCATATTAGTTCCAGAAATGTCGTTTATTTGAGTGACTGAACTTGAACTTGAGGGGGCTAGTCAGCTAGCAAGAAAGCTGCGCACGGATGCCAAGCATTGCTGATTTAATTTTGGCGAAGCCATTTGCCAGTCTTCCTTTCGAGGAAAAAATTAAAATTAAAGAGCAGGGTAGACCAACGCCTCAAATTGACTTGGTGAAAAAGGTAGGGAATAATACTTGTTCCTTTCAGCTCTCCTGGTACGAGAAAGTGAATTCGCTAACAGCAAGTGACCCACATTACCAACAGTAAATAGGCTACTTTAGTAATATGTCATGGATGGACCAAAAATATAGAATCTATTTAAAATGTTTATGCTGAGTATATTATATTGGAATATATATTTTTCTGGATATGAATTAAACACAGCTACAATTTGGAAAACATTTTTAAACAAAAACACAGCCGAGAACATTTCACACTACAGACCTGGATTAAAAGTGAAGGGTTATCAAAATTGTCAATAAAACATTTCTCAGTCAAAATAAGTAAAATATAGGGAAAGTGTCATTGAATGAAATGTGTGGCACCCAGCTCTATGTTTGGCTCCCCAAGGTCAGTGCTTGTGCCTATTCCAGAACACTCTGCTGTTACTGCTGAGGTTCCTGACAAAGAGCTGCTTTCAATAATGATCAATTTTTAAACAACATGCCACAATTTTAAAATATAAAATGTTAAAATATACCCCCCCCAACACCACCATCATGTATATTGGACAGTAGGCTAATGGGCCAAAAGAACCGGTTATTTCACAGTTTGTGACGCTGCCAACAATCAGCCAGATCAGAGGCAAGAGTATGGGCAAAATTGATGTGTTTTTTCTTTTTTCTTTTAAAATCTGGAAATATCGTAACCGACCAGCCTCCCCTGTTTGAAAGACTACCAGCCGCCACTGATATGGAACTGTTCCTATGATGTGTTGTTCTTTAATTAATGAAGTTTTAAATTGTTGCCAAATTACTGTGGCGTAAAAAGAATAAAGCTCTTTGGGACATGCCGTTATTGGAACCTAATTTACTTCAAGGTGTTTACTTCAACAGCCCTCCATGTCTGTGAGCTGGAGCCAATCTCAGATCACATTGGATGACAGGTGGTACAGCGTGGGCAGCTCACCAGTCTATCCAAACCCATTATACTACAATGGTGCTTGAAAGTTTGTGAACCGTTTAGAATTTTCTATATTTCTGCATAAATATGACCTAAAACATCATCAGATTTTCACACAAGTCCTAAAAGTAGATAAAGAGAACCCAGTTAAACAAATGAGACAAAAATATTATACTTGGTCATTTATTTATTGAGGAAAATTATCCAATATTACATATCTGTGAGTGGCAAAAGTATGTGAACCTTTGCTTTCAGTATCTGGTGTGACCCCCTTGTGCAGGAATAACTGCAACTAAACGTTTCCGGTAACTGTTGATCAGTCCTGCACACCAGCTTGGAGGAATTTTAGCCCATTCCTCCATACAAAACAGCTTCAACTCTGGGATGTTGGTGGGTTTCCTCACATGAACTGCTTGCTTCAGGTCCTTCCACAACATTTCGATTGGATTAAGGTCAGGACTTTGACTTGGCCATTCCAAAACATTAACTTTATTCTTCTTTAACCATTCTTTGGTCGAACGACTTGTGTGCTTAGGGTCATTGTCTTGCTGCATGACCCACCTTCTCTTGAGATTCAGTTCACGGACAGATGTCCTGACATTTTCCTTTAGAATTTGCTGGTATAATTCAGAATTCATTGTTCCATCAATGACGACAAGCCGTCCTGGCCCAGATGCAGCAAAACAGGCCCAAGCCATGATGCTACCACCACCATGTTTCACAGATGGGATAAGGTTCTTATGCTGGAATACAGTGTTTTCCTTTCTCCAAACATAACGCTTCTCATTTAAACCAAAAAGTTCTATTTTGGTCTCATCTGTCCACAAAACATTTTTCCAATAGCCTTCTGGCTTGTCCACATGATCTTTAGCAAACTGCAGATGAGCAGCAATGTTCTTTTTGGAGAGCAATGGCTTTCTCCTTGCAACCCTGCCATGCACACCATTGTTGTTCAGTGTTCTCCTGATGGTGGACTCATGAACATTAACATTAGCTAATGTGAGAGAGGCCTTCAGTTGCTTAGAAGTTACCCTGGGGTCCTTTGTGATCTTGCCAACTATTACACGCCTTGCTCTTGGAGTGATCTTTGTTGGTTGACCACTCCTGGGGAGGGTAACAATGGTCTTGCATTTCCTCCATTTGTACACAATCTGTCTGACTGTGGATTGGTGGAGTCCAAACTCTTTAGAGATGGTTTTGTAACCTTTTCCAGCCTGATGAGCATCAACAACGCTTTTTCTGAGGTCCTCAGAAATCTCCTTTGTTCGTGCCATGATACACTTCCACAAACATGTGTTGTGAAGATCAGACTTTGATAGATCCCTGTTCTTTAAATAAAACAGGGTGCCCACTCACACCTGATTGTCATCCCATTGATTGAAAACACCTGACTCTAATTTCACCTTCAAATTAACTGCTAATCCTAGAGGTTCACATACTTTTGCCACTCACAGATATGTAATATTGGATCATTTTCCTCAATAAATAAATGACCAAGTATAATATTTTTGTCTCATTTGTTTAACTGGGTTCTCTTTATCTACTTTTAGGACTTGTGTGAAAATCTGATGTTGTTTTAGGTCATATTTATGCAGAAATATAGAAAATTCTAAAGGGCTCACAAACTTTCAAGCACCACTGTAATAGTTTCTGAATGAGGTCAATCTTCATTTTCTTGGTTTCATGTGATGTCACATCTGCCTCATTAGTTATTCAAAACTTTAGCTGGTGGTCTACCAAAGCTCAGTTGACAAAATGTTTGTATGGAGAAGGTGCATTGCTCGCATGAAAAATGCCTTATGCTTGCGTTGTTTTAGTTTGTTCGACTCGATCAAACCGTGAAACTGATAAGTTTCTTCAGGGTTCCCCGTGAACTAATAAAAAAGGGTGAACGAACACAGGATTTCACAAAAAGACGTTGAGAAAGGTGGCTTTTGAACCTCTCGCTGAAATCATAGGGAGCCGAGTCAAAGCATGCTCGAGTTTGCAGTAATCACTTCATGAAAGGTTTGTATCTCCCTCTCAGCTGCATCCTTAGTGTTTTCCAAGTACTTTTCTTGCTATGTGTCGTTATTTTATGGTACTTTTTTAAGTCACGAAGCGCTAAAGTCCCCAGCTGTTTCTTTGTTTACTCCTCACAAAATCCATATGCATGAAGGTTGCGACAAAATTCTTCCCCAGCCGTACAGTTACAATGCGCCGTGATCACTTCTCCGTCTTGTTTAACTAAGATCCAGGTCTTTAAAGGGGTTTCTGATGATCTTTGTGAATGATTTACCTGAGAGATAAGAGCCAACACAAGTGAGAATCAAACCAACTGTTGTTTTACACTTCAACTTGCAGCACTTCATTGTAAAGACGTGAACAAAAAGCTTTTAAAAAAAATAAAACATGCTTACACAGGCAAAAACAATCCAGGATTCATTCGGCAGCGACTTGATAGCGAGGTCCTTTACCCAGCCACATGCAAAAAAGTTGTAAGCCTCCATACTCTTCCACGCTTTCATCTGTTTTGCAGTGTAGAAGGACGTCTGCAACACCAGATAGTTCGAGATGTCGGGGAACTCGACTGAAGGGTAGTTTTCGAGATTGTATGACAAATCCTTCTTTCCCAGACTGTAGGGGTCGATTCCATTGCACATAGCAATCTTCTGAATAGATCTAAAGCGAGCAGTGGCTTCTAGATTATGAGCGTACTCTGATAACTTATCGCTAGCTGTTTGCACTACGGCAGCCGTTTTGGTTTGCAAGACCACCAGTTGTTTTACCGGAAGTGAAATCGCTAAGAAAAGTCACACGACTGAAACCCAAGAATATCACATTTGTCATTGAGGTAAATAAAAAATACCTGAATTTTTGTTTTAGACCACATTTACACAGTGACAGTCTATAAAATAAATACAAAAAGAAAGCAGAAGTGGGCCTGAAGATGTAATAGAACTGCTGGACATGTGATTGACACTCAATAAACACGACTTGAGCTAAAGTCTATCCAACAGCCTTGTTCGTATGAGCTTCTACTGCGTTTGCTCTTTGAAAAGACTGAATTAACTCTTCTTTACTGGAAAAAAAAAATTGGACCAAAGCAGATTCTCCTCTGACATGACACTAATCCTTTAAATGGATCTCGCATATAAATTACCTTCTACATGTCCACCCCTAAGGCGGCACGGTGGTGTAGTGGTTAGCGCTGTCGCCTCACAGCAAGAACAGGGTATCTGCACATTTCTGATAACCAAAAATAATACTTTTTAAGGCCATTTTAAGACCTGCGAGAATAAAAAATAAGACCACTACCGCGGGGAAAAAATATTTTAAAAAATCAGACTCTAGGCTATTATGGTCAAAGCATATTTATGTATATTTTTTGGGCTTTTTTCACCTTTATTGGATAGGACAGTGTAGAGACAGGACAGGAAATGAGTGGGAGACGGGGAGGGATCGGGAAATGACCTCGGGTCGGAATCGAACCCGGGTCCCCGGATTTATGGTATGGCGCCTTAGCCACCTGAGCCACGACGCCCCCAGCATATTTATATTTTAATCAGTGCATCTCCAGTTTACGAACAGAATCTTGTCTTTCCCACAAGTAAATGATTTTGCATATTCAGAATCAGGGAACATTGCCCTGAAGACGGTGCCCACGTCTTCGTTCGAATTTTAGGAGTGGTGTCGGTCAATCGTTTGCAGAACCCACAGTATTTCAGCCTTAAGTGTAGCGGTCGAGGCGAAAGCACCGAAGGCACTTGTGCTGGGAGAAGTAGGCACCGAAGGGAAAGTGGGCTTTGCGCTAACGTTTGCAACCGGTGCTGCAAACATCTGCATGGGAACTGTTGTTACCTGACTGGCGGCAAAGCGTTTATGCTTTTCCCCTTTCATGTGAGCGTCAAGGGCAGTAGAGCCCATTGTTCCCAACTTTATGTCTTTCTTGCAGAGTTTACACCGAGCTTCATTTTCGGACGTTGCTTTTGACAACCAACCGCTATATTTCTGGTCCTCAAGCCACTTGTCCCTAAACTTACACTTCCCCATCCTACATGTCTGCCACGCTAAAGAAACCACTTCTTCGTCTTTTCCCACAACACTATAAGGAAAACACTGCCTCCTAAGTGTTGTGTGACGCCTGTACTTTTAGGTACAGAGCGGTCTTTTTGCCATCTTCTTGTTACACATTGACGTGCACTGTTTGAACAACGTTAGCACGGAAAAAAATGTACAAACATATATTTTTGTGCCCCGATGAAATTTAATGCCACCCATATGAAAATTAATGCCACACTTCGAAATATTAGCAAAATATAAGGCTGTTTAAGGCCTTAAACGCCATATACTGTATATCAGACTTTTTCAGACTTTTTAAGGATCCGCGGACACCCTGAAGAAGGTCCGGGTTCGAGCCCCGTGGCCGGCGAGGGCCTTTCTGTGCGGAGTTTGCATGTTCTCCCCGTGTCCGCGTGGGTTTCCTCCGGGTGCTCCGGTTTCCCCCACAGTCCAAAGACATGCAGGTTAGGTTAACTGGTGACTCTAAATTGACCGTAGGTGTGAATGTGAGTGTGAATGGTTGTCTGTGTCTATGTGTCAGCCCTGTGATGACCTGGTGACTTGTCCAGGGTGTACCCCGCCTTTCACCCGTAGTCAGCTGGGATAGGCTCCAGCTTGCCTGTGACCCTGTAGAAGGATAAAGCGACTAGAGATAATGAGATGAGATGGGATGTCCACCCCTACTGATGTTATTCAGATACACTCTGCATTCAAAAATGATCTGATGGACAAACTGAGATGATGGTCACAACACACCATCTGCTTCGCTCTTAAATGCTTTTAAACACTGCGTTTTGTAGTCAGTAGTGAAAGATTAACACCTCCTCAATCCATTAACTTCTCACGTGCTTACGTTATTGCTTCATGGACATTATAGCAGATAAGACGCATTTACAGGGTTAATACTAAATATATATTACAGTCTGACATAATGCATTAGGTAAAAGGCCAAGACATTAGTACACACTCATAGTGATAGTGTGTTTTTTTTTTTTAATAATGGAGGGGATTGATTCGATAATTTCTTGCCTGGATTATTATTCCATATTCTAAATGGGAGTTTTGTAGGCTTCATAAACAAATGCACTCACGTGCGAAGGATTATCTGTAATCTTGCCCTCCCTCCTTGCCCTTCGCTTAACATCCTCATGCTCATGTTTCGTGCCTGCCATTTTTCATCAGTGTTAATGTGTAGACCATCACTCTTGTCTTTCTTCCTCTTACTGTCTTGTTTAAATGCTGTCTAGTTCATTTAATAACAAACACATGATCCGGTTAGTCCCGTTATTATTTATTTATTCAGTAAAAAAAAAAAAGAACAGAAAAAAATGAACTGTGTGACCAGTATCACATTGCTGGATGGGCTGATGCTAACTATATATACAGAAAATAATTCACTCACACACATACAGCTCCAGCTTCTGGAGTGAATATCAAATGTTCATAAAGAGATCAGAGCACTTGGAGGATCATGTGTCAGAGGTTCAATCACTTTTAAAGTTCGTCTCTCCGAATTGACACTCTCTCCCTCTCTTTGCTTCTGCCCTTAGACGACTGGCTCCGCCCACTCCGAGCAGGTGCGAGGTTGCTATCCAACATATCCGTTGCTTCCTTTTCTTTTTGTCCGTCTATTCCCAACATGGTCTCGGCTTCCTCTCGTTCCTGGAACCACACGAACAATCAAATGGACACAAATTCTAACAGTGTGCACTCACTCAGCACACCTGCATTACTACATTATTATTCAAAATCTAAATCTCACTAATACACTGTAGTTTATAAGTTACTGGAGCTTGACAGTTTCTATTATTTTGTTTTTAATTTAAAAAAGGTTATACCAGCTATATTAGGTGAACTGCAGACCAAACATGGTCAAATGCATCAATAGAGGATATTATATGGCTGCGTGAAGATATGAAGTTTATCTTCGAGTGGTGAATATATTTTCAACACGAGAAGATAAACTTCATATCTTCGCGCCATCATGTTAATGTTCTTTATATTATATGGACACATCAACAAAACAAAATACGCAGTTAATCAAAAGAATTTTAATTCTGAACTGGCTCGCCATTTTGACAACGCACGTCTAGTCAGCAGGAAAACATAAGGAGTGACGTCATCGGAGTGAAGTATCAGGAATTATTATAAATACAAGACACTTTTTTCATGGAATAAAAACATGTATTCTATTCCCTTCTAGTGGATTTATTGATGGCATGCAATATTTTTATCATATCGCTTATCCTCCATGTATTACGCCACGCTACCCAATGGAGAATGAGCGTGCCATATTGTTACAATATTGCATGTTGTCAAGACAACACCATGTCACACGTCAGAGTTCATGTGAATATCCAATGACAAAAGTTTTCTGCTGCGCATGTGCAGAACCGTTTCTTTGTTGGCCGGGAAAGAGAGAAGACGAGGCTAATCCATTGCTACTGCTAGGATGAGCTATGCTATAATTAAGCACTAAATAAATAAACTGAAAACTGAAACTGAAGACGCGCTGAACACCCAAAAGGCAACCAAAACTTCATTATATGTTCTTCACGCATATTTACAAGAGAAAAACGTATCAATGGACACCAAAAAACTGGAAAAGTGACACATTGGAGATGCAAAACTTCCATGCTAGTGAGTGGCTGTGACAGTTTGTAAACAAACATGGCTGAAAGACTTGCTTTGTTAAAAGCGGAAGATTTTAAGAGAATTTTGGCTGCCAGGTCACTCCGTTGTGTATTGCTGTCAGTGATGATTTTAAAAGTAACTAAGTAAATTACACAGGGAAAATAATACAATCCTGATTCCAAAAAATTTGGGACAAAGTACAAATTGTCAATAAAAACGGAATGCAATGATGTGGAAGTTTCAAAATTCCATATTTTATGCAGAATAGAACATAGATGACATATCAAATGTTTAAACTGAGAAAATGTATCATTTAAAGAGAAAAATTAGGTGATTTGAAATTTCATGACAACAACACATCTCAAAAAAGTTGGGACAAGGCCATGTTTACCACTGTGAGACATCCCCTTTTCTCTTTACAACAGTCTGTAAACGTCTGGGGACTGAGGAGACAAGTTGCTCAAGTTTAGGGATAGGAATGTTAACCCATTCTTGTCTAATGTAGGATTCTAGTTGCTCAACTGTCTTGGGTCTATTTTGTTGTATCTTGCGTTTTATGATGCGCCAAATGTTTTCTATGGGTGAAAGATCTGGACTGCAGGCTGGCCAGTTCAGTACCCGGACCCTTCTTCTACGCAGCCATGATGCTGTAACTGAATGCAGTATGTGGTTTGGCATTGTCATGTTGGAAAATGCAAGGTCTTCCCTGAAAGAGACGTCGTCTGGATGGGAGCATATGTTGCTCTAGAACCTGGATATACCTTTCAGCATTGATGGTGTCTTTCCAGATGTGTAAGCTGCCCATGCCACACGCACTAATGCAACCCCATACCATCAGAGATGCAGGCTTCTGAACTGAGCGCTGATAACAACTTGGGTCGTCCTTCTCCTCTTTAGTCCGAATGACACGGCGTCCCTGATTTCCATAAAGAACTTCACATTTTGATTCGTCTGACCACAGAACAGTTTTCCACTTTGCCACAGTCCATTTTAAATGAGCCTTGGCCCAGAGAAGACGTCTGCGCTTCTGGATCATGTTTAGATACGGCTTCTTCTTTGAACTATAGAGTTTTAGCTGGCAACGGCGGATGGCACAGTGAATTGTGTTCACAGATAATGTTCTCTGGAAATATTCCTGAGCCCATTTTGTGATTTCCAATACAGAAGCATGCCTGTATGTGATGCAGTGCCGTCTAAGGGCCCGAAGATCACGGGCACCCAGTATGGTTTTCCGGCCTTGACCCTTACGCACAGAGATTCTTCCAGATTCTCTGAATCTTTTGATGATATTATGCACTGTAGATGATGATATGTTCAAACTCTTTGCAATTTTACACTGTCGAACTCCTTTCTGATATTGCTCCACTATTTGTCGGTGCAGAATTAGGGGGATTGGTGATCCTTTTCCCATCTTTTCTTCTGAGAGCCGCTGCCACTCCAAGATGCTCTTTTTATACCCAGTCATGTTAATGACCTATTGCCAATTGACCTAATGAGTTGCAATTTGGTCCTCCAGCTGTTCCTTTTTTGTACCTTTAACTTTTCCAGCCTCTTATTGCCCCTGTCCCAACTTTTTTGAGATGTGTTGCTGTCATGAAATTTCAAATGAGCCAATATTTGGCATGAAATTTCAAAATGTCTCACTTTCGACATTTGATATGTTGTCTATGTTCTATTGTGAATACAATATCAGTTTTTGAGATTTGTAAATTATTGCATTCCATTTTTATTTACAATTTGTACTTTGTCCCAACTTTTTTGGAATCGGGGTTGGATTTTATGAGGTTCTGTTTAGAACCGTTTCTGAAAAGGACACCACTTAGTATCTTTAAACCAAAAAAGATCAGGAGTCTAAATGGAGTGAACATCTCCAGCCTCATTGCTTAATTGGGAGAGAAATGCGTCATGTCTTGGTACAGGGTAATATGATGAGCTGATTTGATTTAAAATGTTAAATTCTTGGGAAGGATAAGAAATTATCTGTCAGTTTATATTAGATGTATCCTCATCATGTGACTTGGTTAAGAAAGCACTTATAGACCTAAGCAAGCACTTATAGACCTCATCTCATCTCATTATCTCTAGCCGCTTTATCCTGTTCTACAGGGTCGCAGGCAAGCTGGAGCCTATCCCAGCTGACTACGGGCGAAAGGCGGGGTACACCCTGGACAAGTCGCCAGGTCATCACAGGGCTGACACATAGACACAGACAACCATTCACACTCACATTCACACCTACGCTCAATTTAGAGTCACCAGTTAACCTAACCTGCATGTCTTTGGACAGTGGGGGAAACCGGAGCACCCAGAGGAAACCCACACGGACAGAACATGCAAACTCTGCACAGAAAGGCCCTTGCCGTCCACGGGGCTCGAACCCGGACCTTTTTGCTGTGAGGCGACAGCGCTAACCACTACACCACCGTGCCGTCCACTTTTTTTTCTGTAACATTTAATTTTGTGCTGGAAAACGAAAGTTTGGACTCTAAAATATTTTTGTATTGATTCAATAATGTAGAAGTTATAAAATAGAAATCTAAAACAAAGTTTGTATTTAAAAAAAAGGGTGCCTAAGACTTTTGCACAGTACTGTACAGTTGTGGTCAGAAGTTTACATACAGTGACATGAATGTCATGGCAATATTTGGGCTTTCAGTGATTTCTTTGAACTGTTCTTTTTCTGTGGTAGAATGATTGTACAGCGTACAGCTTTAATAACCAAAAAAAAAAAAACAACTAGAATTTGTTGCAAAAGTTTTAATTTTCTTTGGGTTTTCTGAAATCAACACAATGTCAAAATTATACATATAGGGTCAAAAATATACATACAGCACACCTAATATTTGGGTAAAATGTCTCTTCGCAAGACTCACCTTGACCAAACATTTTTATTTACCATGAACAAGCTTCTGGCAGAATTCTGGTTGGATATTTCATGACTCTTCATGGTAGAATTGGTAGAGTTCAATTAATTTTTTTTTTCTTGGCATGAACTCGACTTACAGTGGTGCTTGAAAGTTTGTGAACCCTTTAGAATTTTTTATATTTCTGCATAAATATGACCTAAAAGATCATCAGATTTTCACACAAGTCCTAAAAGTAGATAAAGAGAACCCAGTTAAACAAATGAGACAAAAATATTATACTTGATCATTTATTTATTGAGGAAAATGATCCAATATTACATATCTGAGTGGCAAAAGTATGTGAACCTTGCTTTCAGTATCTGGTGTGACCCCCTTGTGCAGCAATAACTGCAACTAAATGTTTCCGGTAACTGTTGATCAGTCCTGCACACCGGCTTGGAGGAATTTTAGCCCGTTCCTCCATACAGAACAGCTTCAACTCTGGGATGCTGGTGGGTTTCCTCACATGAACTGCTCGCTTCAGGTCCTTCCACAACATTTCGATTGGATTAAGGTCAGGACTTTGACTTGGCCATTCCAAAACATTCACTTTATTCTTCTTTGGTAGAACGATTTGTGTGCTTTGGGTCATTGTCTTGCTGCATGACCCACCTTCTCTTGAGATTCAGTTCATGGACAGATGTCCTGATATTTTCCTTTAGAATTCGCTGGGATAATTCAGAATTCACTGTGCCATTAATAATGGCAAGCCATGCTGGCCCAGATGCAGCAAAACAGGCCCAAACCATGATGCTACCACCACCATGTTTCACAGATGGGATAAGGTTCTTATGCTGGAATGCAGTGTTTTCCTTTCTCCAAACATAACACTTCTTATTTAAACCAAAAAGTTTTATTTTGGTCTCATCTGTCCACAAAACATTTTTCCAGTAGCCTTCTGGCTTGTCCACATGATTTTTAGCAAACTTCAGATGAGCAGTAATGTTCTTTTTGGAGAGCAGTGGCTTTCTCCTTGCAACCCTGCCATGCACACCATTGTTGTTCAGTGTTCTCCAGATGGTGAACTCATGAACATTAACATTAGCCAATGTGAGAGAAGCCTTCAGTTGCTTAGAAGTTACCCTGGGGTCCTTTATGACCCCACCGACTATTACACGCCTTGCTCTTGGAGTGATCTTTGTTGGTCGACCACTCCTGGGGAGGGTAACAATGGTCTTGAATATCCTCCATTTGTACACAGCCTGTCTGACTGTGGATTGGTGGAGTTCAAACTGTTTAGAGATGGTTTTGTAACCTTTTCCAGCCTGATGAGCATCAACAACACTTTTTCTGAGGTCCTCAGAAATCTCCTTTGTTCGTGCCATGATACACTTCCACAAACGTGTTGTGAAGATCAGACTTTGATAGATCCCTGTTCTTTAAATAAAACAGGGTGCCCACTCACACCTGATTGTCATCCCATTGATTGAAAACACCTGACTCTAATTTCACCTTCAAATTAACTGCTAATCCTAGAGGTTCACATACTTTTGCCACTCACAGATATGTAATATTGGATCATTTCCCTCAATAAATAAATGACCAAATATAATATGTCTCATTTGTTTAACTGGGTTCTCTTTATCTACTTTTAGGACTTGTGTGAAAATCTGATGATCTTTTAGGTCCTATTTATGCAGAAATATAAAACATTCTAAAGGGTTCACAAACTTTCAAGCACCACTGTATAAGCATGGTCCATATATTTTCAATAGGGTTGAAGTCAGGACTTGTTTTAAGCTTAATGTTAGCCTGCTTTATCCTCCACAACCAGCTCTGATGCGTGTTTGGGTTCACTGTCCTATTGTAACTCCCAAGTCGTCTTCAAGTTTCTGATGGTTTATGCTGAAGAATTCTGAGGTAGTCCTCCTCCTTCATTATTCCATCCACTTTGTGCAATGAACCAGTTCCACTGGCAGCAAAACAGCCCCAGAGCATGATGATCCTACCACCATCACCAGCTGGTACAGTGTCCCTCTGTACATGGTGGTCATTGTGGCCAAACAACTCAATCTTTGTTTCATCTGACCATACAGCTATCCTCCAGAAGGCTTTTTCTTTGTCTGTGTGGTTAGCTTCAAACTTTAGTTAACTTGAAGGTGTCAATTTTGGAGCAGGGGGTTATTTCTTGGATAGCAGCCTCTTAGTCCATGGTGATATAAAACTCCCTGAACTGTAGACAGTGATCCATCAGCTTCCAGTTGTGTATATCTGCGATCCTCTTTATCAGATCTGCACTGAGCTCCTTGGACTCTCCCATTTTACTGTGCGTTGGTCAATCCAATGAGTGCTGTAAACAAACCCTTTTTATGAAGGCACAGAGAAGCTACCAGATGTAGTCAATCATGATCACTAATAGGAAGTTAAGAGACTTTGGCCCTGGCAAGATAAGAGACATTTTGGAAGTTTCAGCACCTCTGAATTAATAATCTAAGTAAATGTCTGTAAATTTTTGACCCTGTATGTATAATTTTGACCCTGTGTTGATTTCAGAAAGCCCAAAGAAAATTAAAACTTCTGCACCAAATTCTAGTGGGGTTTTTTGTAAACTTTTTCTACGCAAACTTCTGACCACAACTGTATATTGGCTAAAACTACTTCTATCCATTCATCCATTATTTGTAGCAAGCTGGAACCTACCGGTATATACTACTGCATCTCATAATATTCTCTTACCATGTCCCTGTGATGTTTTTCCGTGGTGAACCAGAGTGCTAGTGCACACCTGCGGCCTGCTGTGACCGCCGTGACACCATGAGGATTCACAGGTCCCGAAGTGAAACCAACAAGGCGCCCACAGCTGGGCTTCACCCTGGCCTACAGAGACAGGAAACAGGGTATGAAGATTACAACCAACACGGTGAGGGTACAGAAAATCTCATGTTCTCCTAACTATTCAGCAACAGATGTCCTATTGACCTAGAACATTTTTTTATACAGAACAATTGTAAAATTAGCTTTACTGTTTTTTTTTCCAGTTGCTAAGATGCTGCAATACTGAAGTCACTTTCTCAAAACTCTTCACATAATCTGCAATACCAACACACAGCCTGGCCAAACAGCTCATCTCACCTCCATAACATACTACAGACACTAAAACAGTTAATCTTTCCTCCATAATGCACTACAGCTACCAAAAAAAATTCCACATACACCACCAAAACACTTTATTTCTTTCTGGAAGAACACCATGTCACACACAAAAGAATGGCCTACAAAACACTAACAACAGACAGCATCATTACGGTCTAACTGTCATATAACAAAGCCTTTTGCCAAGTTTGGTGAAATTCCTCCACAAATTGTGAGAGGAGTTGATTTCAGAAGAACGTACACCCTCATGAAATTGTCAAAGTACAAAGTTATTTAATCAAGCGTCAAAACTCTGGTAAAATTTTCACAAATGAAATTAAATCGCAATCTGCGTATTACCGTCATATAACGAGGCCTTTTGCCAAGTTTTGAGAGATTCGTCCAAAAATTGTGAGAGGAGTTGATGTCAGAAGGCGAGCACACCTTCATGAAATTGTCAAAGTACAAAGCTGTTAATCAAGGGCCACGACTCTGGTAAAATGCGGCTGAACTGAACGAAATAACAACATGCGTAGTTCCGACATATAACAATGCCTTTTACCAGGTTTGGTGAAATTCCTCCACAAATTGTAAGAGGAGTTGATTTCAGAAGGAAAACACACCCTCATGAAATTGTCAAAGTATAATTTTGTTAATCAAGAGCTGTAATTCTGATAAAATGTGACCCAATTAAACAAAATTGCAATATGCGTATTACCGACATATAACAAAGAATCCTGCCAAGTTGCGTGAAATTCCTCCAAAAACTGTGAGAGGAGTTGATTTCAGAAGGTGAGCACCCTTCCCGGGATGGACGGACATCACCACAACATAATCCCCCTTCGGGCCTTTCGGCCAGCGGGGGATAAAAAGATTGATGATTCTAGTTTAAGTGCAATTTTTAAATTGGACATTTTGATTTGATCAGAACTTAAAGGTGTTAAAGCTTGCTCTTGGTGTTACTTGGGAATCTAGTGCAACCTGAGTGAACATAGAGAGATAAGAGATGTCTTACTGTGATTGTTTTGGCATCTCTATCTGTGAAAAAGAGCTCTCCTCCTTCAAAGTCATCGTTCAGGTAGAGAATTGCACTGCAACAACATTTTACACGTGTTACTGCTGTTTTGTGCAAATAAATGGGTGTGTATTAACTGAATGTGTGTACCTCAGGTCTCTGTGTGTGAATGCAGGTGCTTCTCTCCAGCATTGCCTAGTCTCTGGCTCCAGTATACAATTATCCACATGAACAGGATGAGACAGATCCAAGCGGCCCTCCTGATGCCCTACACACATATACACACACACACGTCAGTCAATCCTCTGAAACGTGGCTGTGTACAGTATATGAGTGAGGTCTGTTACTGCAACAGTAATGCGTTTGTGTACCTGGAATGGCGGAGCGGCAAACAAGGTGTGTGTAAGAGAAATAAAGGGCGGAGTGACTCCTGAAATAGGAGTGAATTAAGATTCTAGCTCTCTCTCCTACTTCATGTAACAGCTTGGCATCTGATCTGTTCAACATTCCATCCTGCGCCAACTGAACGGCAGAGACGTGCCTTTAGAACTCTTAGAATAGTTACAGAGGCAGAATTGATGTTATTTCATGAATGTGGAATTACTTTTCTTTACCTTAAAAGCTCTTAAGACCGTTAGACCCTCAAATTTCTCATGAGGCGTGTGTGGAGAACGCCGGCCCTTGTAACCATCACCAACTGATGCCGCAATCTGTAGCAGTGCAACAGGAAGTGAGGTAAGACCCTGCTGAGCACTGTTTCTATTTGTAGATACCTTTAGTTTGTATGCAAGTTTGAGTTATGGGTGTATTTAAAAGCACAGTGCTGTATATTCATAAAAACTTACAACCTCATTAATAATAGCATTGAAATACATAAGAACAGACACATGCTGAGGGTGGCACGGTGGTGTAGTGGTTAGCGCTGTCGCCTCACAGCAAGAAGGTCCAGGTTCGAGCCCCGTGGCCGGCGAGGGCCTTTCTGTGCGGAGTTCTCCCCGTGTCCGCGTAGGTTTCCTCCGGGTGCTCCGGTTTCCCCCACAGTCCAAAGACATGCAGGTTAGGTTAACTGGTGACTCTAAATTGACCGTAGGTGTGAATGTGAGTGTGAATGGTTGTCTATGTGTCAGCCCTGTGATGACCTGGCGACTTGTCCAGGGTGTACCCCGCCTTTCGCCCGTAGTCAGCTGGGATAGGCTCCAGCTTGCCCGCGACCCTGTAGAAGGATAAAGCGGCTACAGATAATGAGATGAGATGAGACATATGCTGAAAAAGCATTCACTTCACAAGCTAATATATAAAATCACTGCGAGTGCTGTTGAGTTCCAGTCAAGGCAATGGGGGAAGAATACAGTCTGAATGTATTTGAAGGGTTTTAATAGAAAAAAAACAAAACTAGTGTTTTAAAGCCCTTTACTAAGAGTCAGATCATGGAGGCTAAATCCAGAGGGATGTGATCCATTTCCTTTTACTCCATCATCATCTTCTCCTTTGTCCAGCACTGTTGCTAGGTCAGGGCTCATGTGGACCCTATTGATCCACAGGTCATATTAATTGGAGCATAATTTTACGCCAGATGCCCTTCCTGCCTCAACCCTCCCATTTCCAGGCTTGGGAAACAACCATTCACACCTATGGACAATTTAGAGTAGCCAGTTAACCTAACTGCATGTCTTTGGACTGTGGGAGGAAACCCACGCAGACACGGGGAGAACATGCAAACTCCACACAGAAAGGCCCCCGTCGACTGCTGGGCTTGAACCCAGAACCTTCTTGCTGTGAAGCAGCCGTGCTAACCACTACACCACCGTGCCGACATCCATTTCCTTTTACTCCAGTAGTCTAAATAAATCAATTTGAATACATGTATGATTTTCTCAAAGTTATGAGAAAAACGAGCTTGATTATAGAAAGTGCAGTTGGCTTAAGCTGTTCTTGACAGCAGAGTTGACCTTTCTCACACCCAAGGTTGCTTTACAATTCCAAAAAAATAAAGCCCATCAAAAGAGGGTCAGGATGTAATTCCAGTGGCGTAGCTACCACAGTCCCACTCAAAAGGCACACGAAGGTATGTCCCACACCACTTACACAGCCACCAGGCAACATCGCTTGGAACACCACGCCATGGATCCACAAAGTGAGCACAGAAGCACCGCTACACAGAGCGCTGGACAACCCCGATGTTAAAAGAACAACAAGCTCAATGCAGTCCATAGCGAGGAGCACCGGCATCACCCATAGTGGACCAAGGCCTGAAGGAAACTGAGGAGCAAAACTGGGTCCATTCATTTGGTTTGATAGCGTGCAATATTATTAGCGTATTGCTTATCCTACGTGTATTATGTCACTCTACCCAATGGAGAATAAGCGTTGAATATGGTTTACGATATTGCATGGTTGTCAAGACAACATGACATCACACATCGGAGCTGATGCGAATATTCAATGAGAAAGTTTTCTGCTGCGCATGCGTAGAACCATTTCTTTGTTCGCCGGGAAAGAGAAAGACACGTTGAACACCCGAAAGGCTACCAAAATGTCATTAGATATTCTTCACACATATTTATAAGCAGTGTTGAATTGTTACTATTAGAGCTGGGACTTGAGCTCAACTAAAACTTAGCAGGACACACCAAAAAAAGCAACAGGGCAAAGGAGTTTGTAAGGGATTAGCGGCAGGCTGCCAGGTCGCTCTGTTGTGTGTAGTTATCGATGTTGATTTTAAAAGCAACTACGTAAATTACACAGGGAAATGAATACTTAAGTATGAGTGAAAAATACTGTAGCGAGCGTGCAGCGTGGAAGAAGGGTCTGGAGACAGAAATCTTAGCTTCTTGGCTGTTAGCCTATGAATAGAATAGAATAGAATAGAATAGAATAGAATAGAATAGAATAGAATAGAATGCCTTTATTGTCACTATACACATGTGCTACTTGCTCTCGACAGCACTGGCTTGACTGCTTTATTACATTTGCTAACACTACTGATGAATGCTACACCGGCTGGAAGGTGACTTCACTGCTGCGCTGATGGTGCTGATTTGTGGTTAAGCTTGCGTTGGCCTTCAAGAATGCTGAGATCTATCTATCTATCTATCTATCTATCTATCTATCTATCTATCTATCTATCTATCTATCTATCTATCTATCTATCTATCTAAATAATCAGGAGGTGGACAGTAACGACGTACATTTACTTGAGTATTATTTTTTTAGAAACTTATGACTAACTTCACTACATTTGAAAGACAAATATTGTACTTTTTACTCAACTACATTTCTATCAAGGTCCTCGTTACTCATTAATATGAAGTAGCTTTGAAAGTGGATGTTTTTTTCCTTTCTTTTCTAAAACATGGCTGTTTTTTTTCGCAGGTGACACTGAGAGCCGGTCAGTAATCACTAGGGTCACGTCACATCCATAGACGGTATAAAATCAAGATCAATGATTTCTCAGCAGCATTATTTGAACACGATCAGTTGATGGCAGAATGGAAGGAGGCGGTTCTTCTGGAGAATGCATGCACCCATGGCCATACCTAGAACCCACGTTTCAGTTTTCTGTATGGATTAAAGATTAATTTTGTTTTAAATGTTTTCCGAAAACAAACCACATCATGGCCTACAAAAACTCGCTGTCCAACCTGCAGAAGCATATTGAGGTATATAAACGTTTTATTCCAAGAGAAAGCTTGCAATGAAGTTGTCTGTGCTTTTAGAGCTAGCGATAATGTTGCAATAGCTATGCAGTCTGGTTAGTCAAATGACTTTCTATGGATTTGCCCACCAAGTTGCCATAGCCTTGTTCATGGCTAACATTTACACATAGCTAGTTAACTTGGACACTGTTAGTTAGCATGTAAAAACGGAGTTACGCTAACATGAATAACGTTAACGTATCTGAAGTCCTTTCAGAAATATGTTTTAGCATAATCTTGCCAAATAAACAGAATGTAGAAATCTTTCTTTTCTAGTAACGTTAGCTACCCAATATGATTTCAAGTTTGAAAAGAGTTTGCTAGCATGTCAGGTGGAGCGTCACTGACTAGCTAGCTTAACGTTAAACCACCATGATGGCACAGCATGCGTTCATTTTGTGAATTCACATTTCTGTCTTTGGTAACGGTGTTAGGTTTTGTAAGCATTGTGGCAATAATACAACAATGCGTTGACAGAAAATGTACTTTTAATACTTAAGTATTTTTAAAAGCAAGTACTTCAGTACTTTAACTTAAGTAAAAATTAGACTGTACAACTTTCACTTGTATCTAAGTAACATTTGACCAATGAAGTTGGGTACTTTGCCCATCTCTGGTAATAATAATATTGGCTGGCTTTTTTCATGGTATATCAGATATATTCCATTCAGCTAGCATGATATTGAACTCGTCTTCAACTCGTTCAATATCATGCTAGCTGAATGGAATATATCTGATATACCACTCAACGCCAGCCATCGCATCTCATCTCATTATCTCTAGCCGCTTTATCCTGTTCTACAGGGTCGCAGGCAAGCTGGAGCCTATCCCAGCTGAATACGGGCGAAAGGCGGGGTACACCCTGGACAAGTCACCAGGTCATCACAGGGCTCACACATAGACACAGACAACCATTCACACTCACATTTACACCTACAGTCAATTTAGAGCCACCAGTTAACCTAACCTGCGTGTCTTTGGGGGAAACCGGAGCACCTGGAGGAAACCCACACGGACATGGGGAGAACATGCAAACTCTGCACAGAAAGGCCCTCGCCGGCCACGAGGCTCGAACCCAGACCTTCTTGCTGTGAGGTGACAGCGCTAACCACTACACTACCGTGCCACCCAGTGCCAGCCAATATTATTTAAATATTATACAATACATATAAGTTAATGTAAGGAAATGATTTGGCATCCAGTTTTGGATATTCTCAAGCCATTCGATGTGGCACTTCAGTGAGACTGTGAGTACACAAATATAAAGAAAAGAGTACAGGATGCAGTAGTGATCCTTGAGGATCTCCTCAGACAAAGGCTGTGGTGAAGGAAAAGAAATCAAACATTGACTGTAGAAATATTGTCCAGCACTGTCAGAAAAGCATTATTAGTTCAAGCTTCATCAGCTTACACTTGCTAGCTGCATCACAGTGTCACATTCAGATTGGGACAAAACACCGTCCAATACAGCACGGTTGGTTCCGTTCAGGGCTTGATCATCCATTGTAATGGTCACGCCAACCAGAGGAACTGGACCTCCTAAGATAAAGATAGCGAGCGAGAGAGAGATAGAGTCGGATGAGATTTCAATAGACAGCACACACGTTTAACAAATTCAAATTCTACACACTCACCAGCATAGAATCCACTGTCATCCACCTCCAACAGCTTCTGTCCTTCCTTTAGTTTCTCACTAAGCTGTTCTCTCTCTGCTCTGAAAATGACAAAGTGGAGTCGTCAGGCGCTCCCTGTAATCTCTCCTTATCTAACATATCTGTGTGTTTGTCCAACGCTCTCACCTCCAGCTCTCCCTCAGTGACTCAGGAACGATGTCCTCCGGCGTCCACAGGTCCTGTTAGAGAGCGAGTGGAAAATCTTGCTTTATTCAAAAAAAGTAGAGTGAAAAGCTAACGGGAAACTGAGTGATGTATTTTACCGGGTCGAAGAATTGGAAACCAAGATTTTCCACTCCAAAGTACAGCAATTTCTTTTCTCTTAGAGCTCTGCTGATGTAGTTGGAAATTTCCTATAAAGAGAAAGTTGTTGTGTTACACTGGCTCTTCTAGATTTCCATAGAATGCGAGGAAGATGAGGTCGATAGGACTTCCTGGTTATTTTGTTAGATAGACATTTCACAATTTGTAGTAAATTTCATAGATTAAACTTAATTCATTAGTGATTGAATATTGTTTCATTAACGTCTGCACTTTTGGAAAGCACTTTGGGATGAACAAAATGTAAGATTCTTCTTCTTCTGATGATTATTAATTGCCTAATTATATCTACAGTTGTGGTCAGAAGTTTACATACAGTGACATGAATGTCATCTTGGATATGGATGTCATGGCAATATTTGGGCTTTCAGTCATTTCTTTGAACTGTTCTTTTTTTGTGGTAGAATGATTGTACAGCGTACATCTTTAATAACAAAAAAACACTAGAATTTGGTGCATAAGTTTTAATTTTCTTTGGGTTTTCTGAAATCAACACGGTCAAAATTATGCATACAGTGTCAAAAATATACATACAGCACACCTAATATTTGAGTAAAATGTCTCTTTCACGATTCACCTTGACCAAATATTTTTTTGTTTACGATGAACAAGCTTCTGGCAGAATTCTACCATGAAGGATATTTCACAACTCTTCATGGTAGAATTGGTAGAGTTCAATTAAATTTTTTTTTCTTGGCATGGACTCGACTTATAAGCACGGTCCATATATTTTCAATAGGGTTGAAGTCAGGACTTGTTTTAAGCTTCATGTTAGCCTGCTTTATCCTCCACAACCAGCTCTGATGCGTGTTTGGGTTCATTGTCCTGTTGTAAGTCCCAAGTCGTGTTCAAGTTTCTGATGGTTTATGCTGAAGAATTCTGAGGTAGTCCTCGTTCTTCATTATTCCATCCACTTTGTGCAATGAACCAGTTCCACTGGCAGTAAAACAGCCCCAGAGCATGATGATCCTACCACCACCAGCAGCTGGTACAGTGTCCCTCTGTATACGGTGGTCATTGTGGCCAAACCACTCAATCTTTGTCTCATCTGACCACACAGCTTTCCTCCAGAAGGCTTTTTCTTTGTCCGTGTGGTCAACTTCAAGCTTTAGTTAAGCTTGAAGGTGTCAATTTTGGAGTAGGGGGTTATTTCTTGGATAGCAGCCTGAATCACTAAGGTCCATGGTGATCTGAACTGTAGAAAGTGATCCATCAGCTTCCAGTTCATGGCATTCATGACATTCCGTAGTGTGACCCTCTTTCTGAGATCTGCACTGAGCTCCTTGGACTTTCCCATTTTACTGGGTGTTGGCTAATCCAATGAGTGCTGTAAACAAACCCTTTTTATGAACGCACAGAGAAGCTACCAGCTGTAGTCAATCATGATCACTAACAGGAAGTTAAAAGACCTTGGCCTTGGCAAGATAAGAGACATTTTGGAAGTTTCATCACCTCTGAATTAATAATCTAAGTGAATGTATGTAAATTTTTGACCCTGTATGTATAATTTTGACCCTGTGTTGATTTCAGAAAACCGAAAGGAAATTAAAACTTCTGCACCAAATTCATGTTTTTTTTCTCTTAAAGAAATATGTTGTACAATAATTTCTCCACAGAAAATGAACAGTTCAGAGAAATCATTGAAAATCCAATATTGCCATGACATTCATATCCAAGATGACATTCATGTCACTGTATGTAAACTTCTGACAACAACTGTACTGTATATACGTATGTACATCATGCATTTAACGTGTTTCTTCATTTAAGTAAACGATCTTTCGTCTATTGGGTTTTCTAGTGTGACAGTTTAACAGCTTGGTTCACATGAAATTGCTCACACATCCCCTAAAAAGAAAGCCATGCACTATTTGCATTAACGTCACTGTGCAGTCGTCCTACCTGCGAAGGGCCTGTGGCCTGTGCTTCAGTGTCGCCCTCCAGAGACTCCGAGTAGAGCTGCAGGTTACTGAGTGACTCCGTGTCTTTTGGGTAAAACAGCAGCAGAGAACGTAGTGTCTGCACTGCCCCCTTCAGGTCTCCCGCTACCATTACAACAGAGAAAAGCCAGTCAGTGTACATTAACACAGCCAGTTAAATGATCCATTAGTGTTATCAGAAAGGTCAGTGCCTTGAATGTATTATGTAAGGAATAAAATATGACATGCGGTTATAGAAAAATAATCAGTGATTTGGTGTAATGAAGTCTAGCTTTGATTATTTTCTAATAACCAGGCTTCGAGTACTTGAGTCCGACTCATGCCCTAATTTTAAGGACTCGTGACTCGACTCGGACTTGAGCACTGATGACTCAGACTCATGCATTAACTGCATTAGGACTCGGAAAATAGAGATGAGGACTCAGATTTTTTCTTTATTTTTTGTAACATGCCATAATAATTTTATTTTTATACTAATTTTGTGCAAGAGAATGCACGTTCACCTGTTCATACGTCATGCTGAGGAACAATCTAACGTTAATGGCGCTAAAATACCTGGAGAGAAGCCGCTAGGATTGTCTGCTTTGCTTATACAGACTTCTCGTGCCGTGGGAAAAAAATTCACTGCTATGTGTTCCATATGTAGAAGAACTATCGAGGAGACGACGGGGACAACCTTGAACTTCAATCGTCATTTGGTAAGACTCCACCCAGAGAAGGAAGTGACACGCTATGTTCATTGCTCTGTTGATAGCGGGGCTTGCTGAGCGATGAACTAGCGAGTGTTAACCCTCTCTCATGTTATTTGCCCTATTGATAGTGGGCGGGGCTTGCTGAGCGATGAATGAGCTTTTTATCTGTAGCCTATTAACTAAAATGGTGCAGTTGAGCAGTAACATTAGTCCAACACAGTAGCAGAGACGGTTTCACATAAAGGCAGCAACAGCCACCGTCAAATGGTGCAGTTGGAGTCTTGTTCTTGGACTCGACTCAAAATTTTCTTTAATGACTTGGACTTGAACACCGGGGACTCGAGACTGGACTCGGACTTGAGGTTTAGGCAACATCCACACGACAACAGCAACGAGATTTTTTTTTAAATATCGCGTCCACATGGGCAACGGATCAGTAAAATATCAGGTTCATATGGCAACGCAACGCTTGCTGAAAACGATGCAATACACATGCCACACCACTACGTGCGCTGTAAGACGGTCCCATCGGAGACACCAGAACAATAGAAGTAGACGCATGCGCATAACTGCGCATGCGCACAGTGACTATCCCTGTCACACGCACACACTTTCTCACTCCCTACCCTATGGATATAGTCCCTTTAAATCACGTGCTCGGCTTTTGAATGGAGACGCGGAAAGAGGAATGAATGGGGGTAGATGGAAGCCGGTACGCCAACATTCTGATATCCTCCAGAATTATTTAATGGTCCGGAATAAACATCTGAAGAGGTGAGATCGCTCCGTTTTTTTCCCTGTTTTTGCTGGCGGGATTGACTCTGCCCTAAGGGCTATTCTCTCTCTCTCTCACACTCTCTTTCTCTCTCTCACTTTGCACCATTACACAATAAATATTCACAGTGAAAATATTTTGTAAGCGCGTTTCATGAACCAAGTTATAGGATTTGTTGACAACTCGCATCGAGTTTGTTACACTTCTGCCCGGCGTGAAGCACATGTGGTTGTGACGTCATTGTAAACAAACCCGTTCTACTCATCCAGACGACTTCGCAATGGCGCCTTTGCCAATTTTTTTCACTCTGGAACCTGTTCTCAAAAGATTTCGTTTTGGGGCACCCAAAAAGCCGGTGCCGTGTGGACGCCAGGCCGAAACGATAAACAATTTTATCAGATTCACCTGAATCCGTTGCCGTGTGGACAGGGCCTTAGTGACTCGACTACAACACTGCTAATAACAGCATGTCCAGAAATGCTGTATTATTTTGATATGACTAATTTTTTAAAGCTAACTTTTAAAAAAAATTTATTAAAAGCAATATGATGTGATAACACGTTATTAATCCTAGACAGGAAATTCCAGTGTTACAGCAGCAAATCAGAGACAATAAAAACTATACAGTAAGACCAAAGACAATATAGCCCCAGAAGCATATTTTAAAAGGTAAAAATAAATGTGCAAATATGTGGCACCAAACCACAACTGTGGAGTCACTGCCTGAAACTGGCACACCAATTACATTCTTAAACCAGCTTGAACTCGGTTATATATACACATACAGGCAGGTGCCTCTATAGGCTTCAGCCAAAGGCTGAGCCAAAAATAATTTCTTTCAGTCTTCAAAAGCGGCATGCAAATGTAATAACTGTGCAGCGCAGACTTGCACTGCAAAAAATAAAAATCTTAGGAAGTTTATTTATCTATTTTCAAGTCAAAACATCTAGTCACCCTTATTATAAGACATAATTGCCCAACAAGCAAAACCTCATTTAGCTAGAAAGGCTAGTTTTTAGACAGTCCATCTTGAAAATCTTGTATAGACAAAATGTCTTGAAAAAGTCTTATTTGGAGCACCTTTGAAAATAAAACAAGGTTTTTTTAAAACAAGTAAGTACATTTTGGACATTTGTCAAATACGGTTCATCTTGTTTCAAGAAAAAAAAACAAAGTATGCTTGTTTTGGGAATAAATGAACTTTACTGAAATCTTTGAATCTTGCCCCCAAAATGCACTGTTGCTTTGGCGTTGTGTAAGCACTGTAAGTCAAAATGCGTAGACTTTTTTTTTTTTTTGGTGCCTGAGGTCCTGGGGAAGTGGAATCTTAAGAGATGTTTCGATGTTTGAATGTTGAAATGGGAAAAAAAATAAACTTGTTGCAATGCTACACGTGTCGTCAACTTGATTCAAGATAGTCTCTGGTCTCATATCTAGAGTATTTTACTAATTACAGGTCACAAAAGGAGAATCTTTTAAGCTAGCAATGCTTAGTTGTAGAATTTAACAATCCTAATATTAGTATCTTAAATTCAGTTTTTACTGCTAAGACTTTGTCATGAATTTAAGTGAAATACCCTTAAAATGAAATAAATAAAAATGACTTGAATGGCTAAATGTAAGAAGTACGATCTTGTTATAAGAACTATTTTGATTATTTTGAGTTAATCAGATCTCGCATAATAAGTTCCCCAATCTTATTTTGGAATTATTTCATCTAAAAACAGGTTAGATTTTTCATCTTACTTTAAGAAATCTTACCAAGTCAAATTTGACTAGTTCCATTGGCAGATTTTTTTTCACCTGATTCAAGCAAATATGCTTTGTTTTAATCTTTTATTTCTTATTTTTGAAAGGCCATTTTTTGCAGTGTGTGTCACTTATCTACGCCAACTCACAAAACACTTTGTTTTGAAATCGATAACATAAATCACAACTCCACCTTACCTTGGAATAGTTTCAGACCAAACTTCGTAGCATCTTTAGTGCTTTTAGGAACAGCATTTTCTTTCATCATTTGTAATTCTGCCTCACTTATGGTGACGAAGAGATTCGCTGCCATTTTGCACAGCTGCTCGAGGTGATTATCGAGAAATGGTCCGAATTTCTCGACCAATCAGAGTGCGCGATTTTCTATAATCGCCTTTGTATTTATACTAAAGAAAGATAACATACTGGAGCATTCAATAGCGTTGTTGTATAAAGAGCTTTTATGGAGCTAGTGTGATGCCATATAGAGTATAACCAAGTTATGAGCCATAGTTGTTGTTTCATGTGGATAGAATGCTGTAGTGAACTCTGACCTTTATACTGGGCAAGATGGAGATGCTCTAGTTGCATTGGAAGGAAATCCTCCTGAGGAGAGATCCGTCCAGGCCGTGTGGACACCAGAATAACGCATGCTTGTTTGCATGCCAGTAAAGAGAGAGACAGGGCTATGGGGTATCAAAAAACAAACAAACAAAAAAAACCCCAAACCTTATTAATGCATCTTGTCCATTATATAATCACAAAATATGCATAATTATATAAAATTGATATTTTTGTGTGGAGTACATGCTTCTCTTTTTTTTAAATTTATATACATTAATACCATTTATGGCGGCACGGTGGTGTAGTGGTTAGCGCTGTCGCCTCACAGCAAGAAGGTCCTGGGTTCGAGCCCCGGGGCCGGCGAGGGCCTTTCTGTGTGGAGTTTGCATGTTCTCCCCATGTCCGCGTGGGTTTCCTCCGGGTGCTCCGGTTTCCCCCACAGTCCAAAGACATGCAGGTTAGGTTAACTGGTGACTCTAAATTGACCGTAGGTGTGAATGTGAGTGTGAATGGTTGTCTGTGTCTATGTGTCAGCCCTGTGATGACCTGGCGACTTGTCCAGGGTGTACCCCGCCTTTCGCCCGTAGTCAGCTGGGATAGGCTCCAGCTTGCCTGCGACCCTGTAGAACAGGATAAAGCGGCTAGAGATAATGAGATGAGATGAATACCATTTATTTATACATTCATCCAGTTTCCTCTCACCTGCAGCTTTTTCATATGCTCCGTCTGTGCCGTACGTCACCTCTGGGAAGACCTGTGATGCCACCACACACTGAGCTCTACACTCATCTGTCTGCTTCAGTGTCTCGTTCACACACTCCTTCCATCTTTGCACCGCTTGGGTCCAGTCAGAGATGCTCTCAGCTGTGACAGCAGCATCATAGACCTCCTGCGTATCCCATAGGGTGAGATGGGGGAACAAGGTGCATGGAGAGTAAGAGATTTGTGGAAGTCAGCGTTTGTATACTCTATCAATCAATCAGCAACGCTGCTTTGGAGAACGATTTAAAGTGGACGGAGAAAGAGAATTAAGGAAATTTGGAGAGAATTAAAGGGTAAACCTAAGAAACGACTGAACGGAGGTTCAGAAGTGAAGGTTGCTTGATGACCCTACTATTATCAAGGCAGAGAGGAATCAGAAAAAATAGTTACCCTATGTATACACTACCGTTCAAAAGTTTGGGGTCACTTTGAAATGTCCTTATTTTTGAAAGAAAAGCACTGTTCTTTTCAATGAAGATCACTTTAAACTAATCAGAAATCCACTCTATACATTGCTAATGTGGTAAATGACTATTCTAGCTGCAAATGTCTGGTTTTTGGTGCAATAGCTCCATAGGTGTATAGAGGCCCATTTCCAGCAACTATCACTCCAGTGTTCTAATGGTACAATGTGTTTGCTCATTGCCTCAGAAGGCTAATGGATGATTAGAAAACCCTTGTACAATCATGTTAGCACAGCTGAAAACAGTTGAGCTCTTTAGAGAAGCTATAAAACTGACCTTCCTTTGAGCAGATTGAGTTTCTGGAGCATCACATTTGTGGGGTCGATTAAATGCTCAAAATGGCCAGAAAAATGTCTCGACTATATTTTCTATTCATTTTACAACTTATGGTGGTAAATAAAAGTGTGACTTTTCATGGAAAACACAAAATTGTCTGGGTGACCCCAAACTTTTGAATGGTAGTATATATACACATACATGTATGTATGTATGTATGTATGTATACAGATAGATATAGATGTGTGTGTGTGTGTGTATATATATATATATATATATATATATATATATATATATATATATATGTGCAATAAGTGTGTTTCATCACTTTCATCACAATTTCAAAAAATTGTCTGGGTGACCCCAAACTTTTGAACGGTAGTGTACATGTGGCTACTGCTCATCTCATCTCATTATCTCTAGCCGCTTTATCCTGTTCTACAGAGTCGCAGGCAAGCTGGAGCCTATCCCAGCTGACTACGGGCGAAAGGCGGGGTACACCCTGGACAAGTCGCCAGGTCATCACAGGGCTGACACATAGACACAGACAACCATTCACACCTACAGTCAATTTAGAGTTCACCAGTTAACCTAACCTGCATGTCTTTGGACTGTGGGGGAAACCGGAGCACCCGGAGGAAACCCACGCGGACAACATGCAAACTCCACACAGAAAGGCCCTCGCCGGCCACAGGGCTCGAACCCGGACCTTCTTGCTGTGAGGCGACAGCGCTAACCACTACACCACCGTGCCGCCCGTGGCTACTGCTTATAAATAAAATAGTTTTCTGATCCCATGTCCAAACAGTAAATATAGCATATATATTTACTCTATGAGGCAGTAGCCACAAAAATGAAGCGTAATCCAAAAATGAACAATTTAAAAATCACAGAAGTAAAATATACCAAGTGTCTGTACTTTTATATTATTCTCTCTATACTTTATATTATATTATATATAGGACTTGTGGGGTAGCATGGTGGTGTAGTGGTTAGGACTGTCGCCTCACAGCAAGAAGGTTCTGGGTTTGAGCCCAACGGCCGTCAAGGACCTTTCTGTGTGGAGTTTGCATGTTCTCCCCGTGTCCGCGTGGGTTTCCTCCGGGTGCTCTGGTTCCCCCCACAGTCCAAAGACATGCAGGTTAGGTTAACTGGTGACTCTAAATTGACCGTAGGTGTAGTCCGGGAGCCATGGGGTCGGACCCGGAATTTTTGGTTAAAGTTTTTTTTTTTGCTTTATCTTATAGATTTGAGGTAGCTCTTCAAGATTTAAGAGGGTGCCCGGTGATATCCCTTGGGCAATTTAATATATTAACCCTTTAATGCCCTATATGCCCAAATAATGGAAGAAAATACAAAAAAAAATAATATCAGTGTAAATACTGATATTAAATGCACCAAGTTGGCTGTATCTGATAGGTATTCACATTTTTCTCTATATTTGTCATTCAAATACATCAAATGTGGATTAATTAACCCTTTCATAACTTTTCCAAATTAGCGATTTTTATACAAGTATTACATAAACTCTACAGTTAATACAAAATAATGATCAATATCTATGTAAGAACTATACAGCATGCAAAAGAACTATATACAGCATGCACACACACACACTAATGACCAATAACTATGTAAAAGAACTATATACAGCATGCATATACACTCACACCAGTGATCCACTATGTAAAACTACAGTATGCAATATATCAAGCATGCAAAATGGCATATACAGCATGCGCACACACACACAAGAATAGCAAAAGATACTGATTTTCAATTAACCAAATTGGCTGTACACTATTCACGCTTTACTGTCATTCAAATTAGTCAAACGTGTAATTGACCCTTTCATAAATTTGCAAAATTAACAATTTTGATACAAGAACTACAGTACATAAAGCATGTACGTGCATGCATGCATGCACACGCACACACATACACATGCACACACACTAATGAGCAATAATTATGTAAAATAATTACATACAGTATACAAACACACACACAAAACACAAAAACTATTTAAGGAAAGAACTAAGAGTTCAGATGAAAAAAAAAACCCTCTAAACCCTTTGCCATTGCTTAGTGTCTGTAAAAATATGCTTATGTACTGGATGCCAGCTAGTACAGAGGAGAATGTTAAGTAAACCTTACTCCCCAACGTTTTAAAAGTCGTGCTAGTCAGTGGAAGAGCAGTGTGGTTTGGAGTGGGGGTGAATCGGGGACAGTGCCCTGAATTTTACTAGGGAACCAGGAACATTACTATTTCAACAGTCAATATCGTAAAAATAAGCAATCTATTAGCTTAATGTATTAGCTTAAGGAAACCTTACTGCCCAACGTTTTAAAAGCCGTGCTAGTCAGTGGACTGGCTAGTGCACATGACTCTCAGTCCACAAGCAGTGTGGTTTGGAGTGGGGGTGAGGGTAAGGTTAACAGACTTTTGAGATGATAATCGGGGACAATGCCCTGAATTTTACTAGGGAACCAGGGACATTACTATTTCAACAGTCAATATCGTTAAAATAAGCAATCTATTAGCTTAAAAAAATCAGTGACTAGCATTTACTAGGTGAGAGTTGGGTGTGCTAGCCAGTGTTGTGAAACTATGGGTCTAGTTCACTGGTGAGCAGTGAGTACATGTCACTGCTCTTTCATGATTACAGTCAAATAGTTTCTCTGCTTAGCTTATGCGTGCTGTGATCTTTTGGGTGCAGTGTGATTGACAGAGTTAGCAAGATAGCTACACAAGTTGGCTTGAATTAGCTAATTGTGTCCCTCATATGCCCCTGCAGAAGTAAACACAAGGATGACAATGGAGTGTATGCCTAATAATTTAAGGCTCGCATTAACAACCAAAGTAATAGAGTAATAAAGGGCTTTTTGGTATAAGCCCCGCCCCCAATTGCATGGCCACACCCCCAACCATGGCTGGAACCCCACCCCCAGGCCTTAAACTCATCCTATTATGTTAACAAACACAAAAATAAGTATGATATATAGACTTTGGTGAACATAAAGTGAAGAATGTCAAAATGTCAGAATTTAGGCTATGACTGCAGCACATCCAACAATAAAGGGCCAATATCCGGAATTGCCCAAGGGATATCACCGGGCACCCTCTCTTATCTTAATGAGTAGACCTTGGACAACAACAAACAGCAAAAAAAAAAAACTTTAACCGACGAAGCCAGGTTCAGCCAAATTTGGGCCTTTGGCTCCCGGACTAGTGTGAATGTGAGTGTGAATGGTTGTTTGTCTCTGATCAGGGATGAGAGTGGGTGGTCATCAAAAAAGCAGAAAACAAGATAAAGGTATGCGAGGGCGCCGAAGCCAACGGGGAGGGAGACCCCCCCAGGAAAATTTTGAAAAATAAGGCCTTACAAATAACTTTTCCTGCAATCTGAGCTGTAGTAGATAAAAAAAAATCTGTTGTCTTTTTTATATATTTACATGAAAATATGTTTCAAATCAATAGGAGTATTGTTTGAATTCAAAATAAAATCACATTCTACATTCAAGGGTATGGTTATAATTCATGATCAACAAAAATGACAAACTAAATTCACATTAAACTTAAGTTCTATTAATTATCAAAATGTTCATATATTAAATAAAATTTCTTCAGGTGACTGACCTTTTCTCCCTATGTCCTCATTAGTTGCATATGATTTCTTCAAAAAGTCTTTTGAAATATTTAAGTTTTCAAAACTGTCAGCATTAATTCAGATTTACTGACTATCATCTACATGTTCAATGTATTAAATCAAACGAATGCTAAGTTTATGGGATAATGTCTATGTACACTTTATACAATTATAGTTCACAGTCACTTCTCATTTTCATTTGATCATTTCGACTTCTTCTTCAGCTTTTTGTAAGAACTGTTATGATTGGCTATCATGCTCTCGCCATCGATGTTTTGGCCAATTACATTGTAGATAACACGTATTCTACCACAAGACTTAGCGAGACTAAAGATGGCGAAAATGTAAACATGTAACATCGTCATAGGAATGAATTACGCTTGAGTATCACGAAGGAACATACCCTAACCCCCCTCAATAAATGAAAAACAAAAAAAACCTCAACGGATTTGGCATAATATAAAAAGGTCGATTTTTACTCAGAAAAAGCGGAAATCCACCGAAAAGCGGAAAACTCTCATCCCTGCTCTGTGTCAGGCCTGTGATGACCTGGCGACTTGTCCAGGGTGTACCCCACCTCTCGCCCATAGTCAGTTGGGACAGGCTCCAGCTTGCCTGCGACCCTGTAGGACAGGATAAAGCGGCTACAGATAATGGATGGATAGGACTTGTGTGAAAATCTGATGTTGTTTTAGGTCATATTTATGCAGAAATATGGAAAATTCTAAAGGGTTCACAAACTTTCAAGCACCACTGTAATTTCCCTTCTACATCAGCAAAAATGTGTGTTTGTTGGTCATTTTTCTTCTTTAATTTTATCCTGGAGCTCCAAGGTTAATGTAGCTAACAAGTAAGGGAAGCTTACAGGCTCCATGTTAACACAATACAAACTACACGCCTAAACATCATACGCTGGCTTCAAAAGGTGTTTAGTGTTGCGTTGAACAGTTTCACAAAATAAGCTTATTAAGTTAATATTTCTTGAAATATATTATCTTTATAATCATCCAAAATCACCTCCATCAGACATTTCTGCCTTAATACTGTGGGAACCTGACTGCCATGCATCTACCGGAGTCTGATGTTTGCTTGGAGTGACAACTACAACCCCGATTCCAAAAAAGTTGGGACAAAGTACAAATTGTAAACAAAAACGGAATGCAATGATGTGGAAGTTTCAAAATTCCGTATTTTATTCAGAATAGAACATAGATGACATATCAAATGTTTAAACTGAGAAAATATATCATTTAAAGAGAAAAATTAGGTGATTTTAAATTTCATGACAACAACACATCTCAAAAAAGTTGGGACAAGGCCATGTTTACCACTGTGAGACATCCCCTTTTCTCTTTACAACAGTCTGTAAACGTCTGGGGACTGAGGAGACAAGTTGCTCAAGTTTAGGGATAGGAATGTTAACCCATTCTTGTCTAATGTAGGATTCTAGTTGCTCAGCTGTCTTAGGTCTTTTTTGTCGTATCTTCCGTTTTATGATGTGCCAAATGTTTTCTATGGGTGAAAGATCTGGACTGCAGGCTGGCCAGTTCAGTACCCGGACCCTTCTTCTACGCAGCCATGATGCTGTAATTGATGCAGTATGTGGTTTGGCATTGTCATGTTGGAAAATGCAAGGTCTTCCCTGTAAGAGATGTCGTCTGGATGGGAGCATATGTTGCTCTAGAACCTGGATATACCTTTCAGCATCGATGGTGTCTTTCCAGATGTGTAAGCTGCCCATGCCACACGCACTAATGCAACCCCATACCATCAGAGATGCAGGCTTCTGAACTGAGCGCTGATAACAACTTGGGTCGTCCTTCTCCTCTTTAGTCCGAATGACGCGGCGTCCCTGATTTCAATAAAGAACTTCAAATTTTGATTCGTCTGACCACAGAACAGTTTTCCACTTTGCCACAGTCCATTTTAAATGAGCCTTGGCCCAGAGAAGACGTCTGCGCTTCTGGATCATGTTTAGATACGGCTTCTTCTTTGAACTATAGAGTTTTAGCTGGCAATGGCAGATGGCACGGTGAATTGTGTTCACAGATAATGTTCTCTGGAAATATTCCTGAGCCCATTTTGTGATTTCCAATACAGAAGCATGCCTGTATGTGATGCAGTGCCGTCTAAGGGCCCGAAGATCACGGGCACCCAGTATGGTTTTCCGGCCTTGACCCTTACGCACAGAGATTCTTCCAGATTCTCTGAATCTTTTGATGATATTACGCACTGTAGATGATATGTTCAAGCTCTTTGCAATTTTACACTGTTGAACTCCTTTCTGATATTGCTCCACTATTTGTCGGTGCAGAATTAGGGGGATTGGTGATCCTCTTCCCATCTTTACTTCTGAGAGCCGCTGCCACTCCAAGATGCTCTTTTTATACCCAGTCATGTTAATGACCTATTGCCAATTGACCTAATGAGTTGCAATTTGGTCCTCCAGCTGTTCCTTTTTTGTACCTTTAACTTTTCCAGCCTCTTATTGCCCCTGTCCCAACTTTTTTGAGATGTGTTGCTGTCATGAAATTTCAAATGAGCCAATATTTGACATGAAATTTCAAAATGTCTCACTTTCGACATTTGATATGTTGTCTATGTTCTATTGTGAATACAATATCAGTTTTTGAAATTTGTAAATTATTGCATTCCGTTTTTATTTACAATTTGTACTTTGTCCCAACTTTTTTGGAATCGGGGTTGTACTTCCAGAGGAAAAAAGTAACTCATGTTTCAAGATGGCTGCTATTACAGTTTCTTTTAACCCTTTGATGCAAAACATATGCACACCCATGGGCGCCGCCAGGGGGGGAAAGGTTAGAACAATTCTAGGGGCCCAGCACTGCCATGGGGCCCTTTAAGGGGCTGATAATATGCTTTTAATGATTTTAATAAGACTTTTGAAATAACAACAATGCAATATTCCATCTGGTAAAATGAGCTAATTGAACAAGGTTGTCTATTTCTTGAGTTCTTCAACATATTCTCATTTAACCCTCCCCCTTTTGCGAAATGGTACGGTCCAGTTCTGGTAGAAGCGCGATGCGTTAAATCTGTGTGCTGATCAGTGCAACGCTACTTGCTGCTGTGTCGCGGTGCAGCAGCAGCCAGCCAGCAGTGGAGTGCGTACAGTCTATGATCGCTAAATATGAAGAGTGGCTGTCAAAAACATAAAGAAAGGCAACTGAAAGCTGAGAGGGACCGGAGAGGCAGGCAACTGGTCACTCAGTTTTTCCCAAAGAAAGGTAGCTATCGCTCACATGTGTGTTCAAAATATTAGCAAATGGTAAATGAACAGTATGAACGTGGTTGGATTAGCCTATCAAGAGAACACTTTTACAGTTTGTACAGTGACATTTTTTCCATTTTAATAACTGAACTGACTTGTGTGATAAACAAGATGAAATATTACGTTATGCTGGTGCTAATAACCAGTTTAATAACTAATGGGGTGCCCTAAATATGCACAGATTCAGCCTCAGGGGGGCCTCCGCCCTACCAAACCACTGAACCCCCCTTTGGAGAAGGAGGTAAGCAGCAATACAACCCATAAATGCTTCAGGATTGAAGTTTTTAATGAGCGAACGCCATATACAGTTTGCTAGATTAAAGTGTTGCTAATAACGGAAAGTTGGGGGGCCCAAAATTCTAATCTTTCATGGGGCCCAAAATTTCTGATGGCGCCCCTGTGCACACCCCTTCTAATGCACAACATGGGTCAAAAATGACCCGCATTCATTTTCCAGGTTATTTCATGCTGACTGAGTTTTTCTTTGCTCTGTCTTTTGAAATCAATTTATTTTATGATTGAATATTCCGGTGACTCTAAATTGACCGTAGGTGTGAATGTGAGTGTGAATGGTTGTCTGTGTCTATGTGTCAGCCCTGTGATGACCTGGCGACTTGTCCAGGGTGAACCCCGCCTTTCGCCCGTAGTCAGCTGGGATAGGCTCCAGCTTGCCTGCGACCCTGTAGAAGGATAAAGCGGCTAGAGATAATGAGATGAGATGAGATTGAATATTCCAAGTATTCTTTAAATATCCTGTTTTTAATGACCACAAATCATTAATTTAATTTTTTCTTTCCTACTTTATGAACAAAAATACTTTTTATATTACTACACATGGGTCATCCAAGTGTGATTTAAAATTAAATGTCTTAATACTATAATAATAATTTGTTTCAAGTAATTACTTTAGCAGTGAATGGGGCCAGTTATTTATTTATTAACTATGTAGTTAGCTAAGCCAACTACAATAAAATTAGCTAACTAAAGTAGAATATGTCAACAGCTAGGTAGCTAATAGTAATTACTTGTAACTTTCTGACAAGTAATCGACTCACTCTCAAGGTAACCTAAACATCATCCATTTTTTTCTAAGGTAATGTTAGAACAATTGAAAAACATTACTTACATGTATTAGACGGGCAAAGGGCGCTGTGCTGAGCTGTGAAATGTCTGACACAAGCACAATTCACAGTTCCCACCAAACGCTGTAGTAAATGCATGCGGGTCGTTTCTGACCCATGTGTGTAAACTTGATGTAGAATTACAAAAGCTGTGCTTGTTCATAACTTAAGAAAGGAAAAATAAAAATGATGATTTGTGCTAAACAAAAACAAGATATTTACTGCATATTTGGAAAAGTAAATGACAAAATGAATTTATTTCAAAAGTATATCATAGAAACACTCAGCCATACATGAAATAACCTGGAAAATGAATGCAGGTCATTTTGGACCCATGTTGTGCATTCGAAGGGTAGTGATACAAAAAGGGTTTTTATTCAAAAAGTAAGAAAGGAAAAAATAAAATGAGGATGTAAGATGATCAAAAACAAGTTAATTGAGGAATACCTTGAATACTGAATGATGGAATTAATTTATTGCAAAGATATAGAAGATAAAAACTCAGCCGGGTCACTTCTGACCCATGTTTTGCATCAAAGGGTTAACTATGCTACATACTGTATATTGACACTTTTATAAATAACACAAAGTCGTATAGGCGGCACGGTGGTGTAGTGGTTAGCGCTGTCGCCTCACAGCAAGAAGGTCCTGGGTTCGAGCCCCGTGGCCGGCGAGGGCCTTTCTGTGTGGAGTTTGCATGTTCTCCCCGTGTCCGCGTGGGTTTCCTCCGGGTGCTCCGGTTTCTCCCACAGTCCAAAGACATGCAGGTTAGGTTAACTGGTGACTCTAAATTGACCGTAGGTGTGAATGTGAGTGTAAATGGTTGTCTGTGTCTATGTGTCAGCCCTGTGATGACCTGGCGACTTGTCCAGGGTGTACCCCGCCTTTCGCCCGTAGTCAGCTGGGATAGGCTCCAGCTTGCCTGCGACCCTGTAGAAGGATAAAGCGGCTAGAGATAATGAGATGAGATGAGACAAAGTCATATAGAGTCACACACCAGATATCATGATAATTATTCTTTAACTTGACAAGGTGATAATGATTTAGGCATACAGTTTGCATAATGCTAAACTACCCTTACTTCTCAGCTAAGTTAGCATCACAGCTGCAGCGCAAAACTGAAAAGGAAACTTGGGGCAAAAACATCTTGGATCATGGATGACGGTCTAAATTTAAATAAAAAAAAAAGTATATTTCATTGTTGGATCAACTTCATCCATTATAGGGTAGTCACACTAGAGGTGGAATGAGCCAGAATGCCATCAGAATGAAAATTCTTCGTATATTCCGGGATATTCGAAGTGCATTCTAAAAATTCTGACTGCATTCCAAACATTCGAGCCCATTCTTGTGGCCGGCCCGAATGTTTTGCTCATGCTCAAAACATTCGAGGTGCATTCGAAGAGGAGAAATATCGAACGGCATTCGAAGTGTATTCTAACTGCGTTCTGACTGCATTCTAAATATTCTTACGGCATTCCAACAGCATTCGAAACATTCTGATCACGTTTGAGGGAAAAATCGAAATGGCAAGCCACTTCAAATCCTGCCAGAATGTCCCGAATGTGCCTCGAATGAGCCGGAATACTGTCGGAATGAAAATTCTTTGCATTTTCCGGGATATTCGAAGTACATTCTAAGTATTCGAGCTGCATTCTCTTTGAATTCTTAGACGTTCAAAACATATTCGGCGGCTATGGACCCTTTTCACGTGACATCACGACAAACGCGGCTGCCATCTTGGACATGTACTACCAGTAGTTTACCACAGCCAACATTGAGGAACAGCAGCAAAGAAAGTTTTTACTTTCAGCAAGACTTCCATCATGCCACTATATTGTTGTGCACCTGGATGTAGTAACCATCAACAAACAAGGCAAGGTTTATCATTTTATCGGATCCCGACGGAGAAGATGGATAGCAGCCATTAACAGGAAAGATTGGCAGCCCTCGGCATACCAGCGCTTGTGTAGTGACCACTTTGTTGGAGGTAAGACGAATAAAATTAGCCAGAAAAGGCATTACATTGCTGTTAACATTCTGTGGCGGCGAGTGTGTAACCAAATAGGTTAAAATAACCCATTGTAACCTCCTTGTTCTTCTGTAGTAGCTATTGTTGACTAGCTAATGTCAACAAGTAGCTGGTATGTTACTGTAGCAATGTTTACGTTCAGTCATTTGGATGACTGTTAAAACCTTTCAGTCTCAAGTTTTTCCTTTAATGTATTTACTAGTTTACTGTAATTATGATCCGGCAGCTATTTACACTGGATCCAGTGTAAATAGCTGCCGGAGAGCGCTCCGGCTTGCTCCCCCTCAAATTAAGCAGCGCGGTCCGGCTTGCTCCCGGAGTGCTCCGGCCGAGGTTCCGGAGCGCGCTCCGGCTTGCTCCCCCTCAAATTAAGCAGCGCGTTCCGGAAGCCGGAGCGCGCTGCTTAATTTGAGGGGGAGCAAGCCGGAGCGCGCTGCTTAATTTGAGGGGGAGCAAGCCAGAGCACGCTGCTTAATTTGAGGGGGAGCAAGCCAGAGCGCGCTGCTTAATTTGAGGGGGAGCAAGCCGGAGCGTACGTCAGTGAACAATCCTGGTGGAAGCAGGTAAACGTCGTTCTCTAAGCCTGCTAACCTCAATTTTTGCAAATACCTCTCCCTCTGCTCGCCCTGTAAATGCCCTACGTCGCTGGATAGTGAAGGTGTTTTCTGCATCTCGCTCCTTTTTCTTTTATGTTTTTCGTTTGTCGCCTTCCTCGCATTCAAACTGATTCGAGCCGCAGTCCACTACATGTCCAAAATAGTGGTCGCGTTTATGAAGGTCACGTGACTGAAAAGGGTACTCGTACGGCATTCGAAGTGCATTCTTAATATTCTTACTGTATTCTAGGTATTCCTACTGTGTTCCACATTTGAACTGCATTCGAAAACTAATACACCCGGAATGCGCAAGAATCATTCGAGGCGGGTTCGAACTGCATTCTAAGTATTCGAACGGCATTCTTACAAAGCTGTAAGAATGTTGGTCAGTTTGAAATTCCCGCCTGAATGTGGCACGAATTTTGAAAAATTTTTCATTCCGGCTGGTTCTGCTTGATTCCTGCTAATTCGAATAAGTGTGAAGGAGGCCTTAACAAAAGATGATGGAGGATGATTTGGAATGACAAGAACAAGTGTGCTAACATTATTCAATCTACAGGGGGGCGTATTCAATGTACAGGGGGCGTGGCTTATGATGTAATACGTCAACTTTGAAAAGAAAGATGCTGAATGCTGATCAGAATACAGTGTATTTGCCCATAAAGAGAGGATATTACACAGCTGTGCAAAGATATGAAGTTTACCTTCGAGTAGTGAATATATTCATGTGGCAGCGGGGGCATGGCCAAGCAGCAGTTTGTGAATGAGGGCAGAGTCAGGGAAGGGGAGTGGTCAAATCGCTACACCTGTTGTCAATTAATGTGTGTTTATTTGTCTCTTGCAGTGACTGCACTCCATAAAAGGAGTGAGAGAAGTAGAGGAAGAGAGATTGGGACCAGAACACGATGGTGTGTATGTGTGTGCGCGTCTGAGTGTCTGTCCCAAACGTAAAGATTTGTGCTGAAAAGCCGAATAAACTGAACTTGACGCTAACAACAGCCTGCCGTACTTCTGTGCTCCATCCACATCTGGGCAGTTTCTACAATTCACTAGTGAGCGAAAATATTTTCAACACGAGAAGATAAACTTCATATCTTCATGCAGCCATGTAAAGTTCTTTATATTATATGGACATATCCACACACAAAATAAATACATTAGTTAATCAAAAGTTTTCATTTTGAACCAGTTCACCATTTTGACAACGCACGCCAAGTCTACGGGAAAACACTGGGAGTGATGTCATCGGAGTGAAATATCAGGAATTATTATACATACAGGCCACTTTTTCCATGAAATAAAAACATGCATTCTATTCCCTTCTAGCGGGTTTATTGATGACATGCAATATTGTTATCATATCGCTTATCCTCCATGTATTACACCACTCTCCCCAGTGGAGAATGAGCGTCAAGACAACACAACGTCACACGCGAATATCCAATGACAAAACTTTTCTGTTCTGCATGCACACAATCATTTCTTTGTTGGCTGGGAGAGAGAGAGAAGAGGAGGCTAATTCAGTGCTAGGTTTAAGCACTAAATAAATAAACTGAAACTAAAGACGCGCTGAACACCCGAAAGGCTACCAAAACTTCATTATATATTCTTCACGCATATTTACAAGAGAAAAACAGACCAACAGACATCGAAAAACTGGAAAACAGACATGTCGGAGATGTAAAACTTCCGTGCTAGCAAGTGATTGTGATAGTTTGTAAACAAACATGGCCACGAGGTTTGCTTCATTAAAAGCGGAAGATTTCAAGAGAAAGATGGGCTGAACACCTGAAAGGCTACCAAAACTTCATTGGGTATTCTTCACGCATATTTACAGGAGAAAAACATACCAACGGACATCGAAAAACTGGAAAAGAGAGCAATATCGGAAATATTGTCAAAGTTCGACTTGGAGATGAGGAAAAGTGACGGAGATTTTTACAAGAGAACTTCACTCGTGGACTTCACTCAGCAAAACCCTTTTGTTTTGAAGAACTACAATGTAACAATTAACTATGACCAAAAGTAACTTTGAACTTGAACTGTCGACCTGGATATAGCTTGTATATAAGCTGGGTTGTTGTTCAGGCTTTTTGGACTTGTACCATTTTTATTGTTAGAACTTTGATTTTGTACATGTACACTGGAATGACAGAACATTAAATTACATTCGATCAGAATCAGCTTTCAATATTGGTAAGTCACACCCCTGTTCTTAACTTTTTGTAAAATCTGTAATTGTTCCATCGAATGTGTATGTATAATAATAATAATAATAATAATAATAATAATAATAATAATATTGGCTGGCATTTTTCATGGTATATCAGATATATTCCATTCAGCTAACATGATACTGAACTTGTCTTCGACTTGTTCAGTGTCATGCTAGCTGAATGGAATATATCTGATATACCACGAAAAAAGTCAGCCAATATTATTTAAATATTATACATAGAGGACACTTTTTCAATGGAATAAAAACGTGTTCTATTCCCTTCTAGTGGGTTTCATTCATTTGGTTTGATAGCATGCAATATTGTTAGCATATTGCTTATCCTACGTGTATCTACCCAGTGGAGAATGAGCGTTGAATATGGTTTACAATATTGCATGGTTTTCAAGACGATCTGATGTCACACGTTGGAGATGTAAAACGACTGTGACAATTTGTAAACAAATATGGCCGCCAGGTTTGCTTCGTTAAATACAGAAGATTTTGAGAGAATTTTGAAAGAGAAAGATGTGTTGAACACCTGAAAGGAATGGATAATAATAATAATAATAATAATAATGGCTTTTTTTCATGGTATATCAGATATATTCCATTCAGCAGATACTGAACTCGTCCTCAACTTGTCCAATATCACGCTAGCTGAATGGAATATATCTGATATACAGTACCATGAAAAAAAGTCAGCCAATATTATTTAAATATGTCACTCAGGTCCACGATGTATTTCATATGAAAAATGTGAGTTTTTCAACACAAGAAGATAAACTTCTTATCTTCAAGCCAATGCATGATATTCTTTTTATTATAAGACACATTCACGAACAAAAAGTACCCAAATTTGTCAAAACAATTCATTAATTTCCTCACAAGTGACAGAGATTTATGTCATGGTTGTAGTTCTCAAATGTCCTGGATGTACACTACCGTTCAAAAGTTTGGGGTCACTTTAAAATGTCCTTATTTTTGAAAGAAAAGCACTGTTCTTTTCAATGAAGATCACTTTAAACTAATCAGAAATGCACTCTATACATTGCTAATGTGGTAAATGACTATTCTAGCTGCAAATGTCTGGTTTTTGGTGCAATATCTCCATAGGTGTATAGAGGCCCATTTCCAGCAACTCTCACTCCAGTGTTCTAATGGTACAATGTGTTTGCTCATTGCCTCAGAAGGCTAATGGATGATTAGAAAACCCTTGTACAATCATGTTAGCACAGCTGAAAACAGTTGAGCTCTTTAGAGAAGCTATAAAACTGACCTTCCTTTGAGCAGATTGAGTTTCTGGAGCATCACATTTGTGGGGTCGATTAAATGCTCAAAATGGCCAGAAAAATGTCTTGACTATATTTTCTATTCATTTTACAACTTATGGTGGGAAATAAAAGTGTGACTTTTCATGGAAAACACAAAATTGTCTGGGTGACCCCAAACTTTTGAACGGTAGTGTAGTTTGTATGAAAAATACGAGTGGTGTACAGTATTTCCCAGTAAAACACTTGTGTCTTAGAATTATGCTCATATCCTACTGTTAATAATTATTCTGTAATATGCAGTCGTAGAATCTGGATGGACATTTCTAGTCCTACATATTTCTTGTCAGCACTGAAAGTGTGCGTATTTTCACCTCTGCTTCCCTCATGTCCTTTCCTTTGACTTACCCAGTGTTTCTCCAGTTCTCTCTCTCTGTCCCGAAAGTCATCCTCTGTAACACCAGTCATACGTCTGTACTTCTCAATATTGTTCCTCATCTCCAGGTGACTCGGGTTGGCCATGAAGAATGTTTGAGCGGCAGCAGCAGCCTTCTTCGGCTTTCCCAACTATGCACAGAAAGAGTAAAGACACCTTGAATTTGCCTCTTAGTCAGAATGTGTAAATAATGCTGGGGTCTATAGATATGTGTAGATAATTGGTTACACGGTAGGGATCTTGTTTATTCATTGCAGACACATTATTCTACCTTGTAGTAGGTCATCTGCAGGAAATTGTAAGTGTTGCGAGTCCCAAATTCATACTCAATATCTGACGATACAGGAAGCTGACCAGCAGGAGTAACAGCTCGGCCCAAACAGAACCGTATACACTCTGCTCGCTGTTGGATCCAGTCCAATGTCCACAGGTCCCACATGCTGCCTTTTTCTCTGTCTGGACACATACATGCAAATATTTTCACTCACCAGCCATTTTATTAGAAACACCTGAACCCCTACTGTTCGTTCATTCAATCAGCCAATCATGTGGCAGCAGTGTATTACATAAAATCAAGGAGATACAAGTCAAGAGCTTCCATAGGAAGGAAATTTGTATTAAATATGAGAATGCCAATTCAGAATGAAGGTAAAAGAACAGGTGAAGGTTTTTTTCCCCCAAAAGTCAACTGTCCTGTGCGAACCTACGCCCACTTTAGCCTCAGATTCCTGTTCTTAGCTGACACGATTGGAACCCGGTGTGGTCTTCTGCTGGTGTAGTCTGCTTCAAGGTTCCATGTGCTGTGCATTCGGAAATACTTTTCTGCTCACCACGGTTGTAAAGAGTGGTTAACTGAGTTACTGGAGAACTGCTGTTCACCATTTTGTGTAAAGTCTAGAGATGTTGTGCATGAAGAGTCAGTCCATGAGATCTTACTTTACTTATGGCAGTCCGTCATCGGGCTCGAAGGAAATGTCTTCAACCTTCGATGCCTCTCTGCCACTACAAAGACCCAATCCGTTATCGTCGTGGAGCTCCAGTATGCTGATGACGGTGCTGTTGTCTCTTTGTCTACAGCGGACCTCCAAAGGATCGTTGTGTCCTTACAGGAAGCCTATCGTAGATTTGGACTCCTGGTCAACATTCCCAAAACTCACCCTACAGATGTCCTTCTACCACAATCAACCTCCGGTGGCAATCACCACTGGCACTCAAGCCTTGGAGCATACAGACTCGTTCACCTACTTGGGGAGCATCATCTGAAACGACGCCTCCCTGGACAGGGAGATCACAAACCGCATCTGCCAAACGTCCTCTGCTTTCGGGCGTCTTTGCAAATGTGTCTTCGCGAATCATCACCTGCGAATCAAGACGAAAGTCTTAGTCTACCATGCCATCTGTGTCTCTACCCTCCTGTATGGATGTCAGGCCTGGACCCTGTACAGGAGGCAAGTCAAGATGTTGGAAGCCTTCCACATCCGATGCCTTCAACGCATCCTTGGCCTCACCTGGGAGGATTGTGTTCCGCACACCAAGATCCTCAGCACTGTGGGATCTTCCAGCATCGAGTCCGTCCTCCTCCGTCATGTCCTTTGATGGACTGGACACGTCATCCGCATGCACTCCTCTTGCCTTCCTCACCTGGTCCTCTATGGCGAACTTGCTGAAGGCAAGCGCCCCCGTAGGTGCCCAAAGAAGAGATGGAAGGACCACCTGAAGTCGTCCCTGAATGCATGCAGCATCCCTCCCGGAGACCTTGAGTCACTTGCCTCCAACCGGACCACTTGGAGGAACACAGTCAAGAATGGAGTCCAGTGCTTTGAGGAGAAGCACATAAGAGACCGGGAGGAGAAGCGCGCAGCCCGAAGACTCCACCCAACTGCCCCAGTCGGTGTCTTCCCTTGCACCATCTGCCCCCGGATTTGTGGGTCCCACATTGGTCTCCTTTCTCATATGTGGGCCCATGGAAGGCATTGAGGGGATGGACGTCGGAGGGGAGGAAGATGAAACGTCATCGTCGACCATGACGGACTGCCATAAGCAAAGATCTCATGAAAGAGGAGGTAGATGAGAAAGCCTGCGCGAAGATTTGTTGACAATGGTGGTGGCGAGCTTGCGCAATTCCCGCCCATACCACTTGACTCCATAGCAGTGATCCGATGGCAGGCCACAGGGTGAGACGATCGGGCCGGTGAGGAGCTGCACCACTGATGCTGATTCCCTCGTGGAGTGGGGTGCCAGAGCTCTGCTGGCCGTGTTGTTTTGGGGTTCCAGCCAAGCCTTCACGGCCAGGGCACACGAAGTCCCCCCCATACTTCACCTTGGCTGGCAGTCCCTTACTTTGATACGTTGCCCGCCGGGTGACAACGTGAACGTGGAGTTGGACTTCTTCCCCCGCCCATGAGATCAGCAGTTTCTGAAATACTCAAACCAGCCTGTCTGGGACTGACAACCATGCTACAGGTAAAATCATTGAGATTACATTTTTCCTCATTCTGATGTTTGATGTAAACATTGACTTGAAGCTCTTGATTTATAGCTACATGATGTGTGTAGATAATTGGTTACACAGTGAAGGAGTCTCAGGTCAAGGAGGACTTGAGTAATGGGGAAAGTGTAGTTACCCCTTAATCACCATTGCTCCCAGGTCCGCTCTGACCCGGAGTGGTAGCACCTGCCTGGGTTCCAGCTATGGGTTAAACAGTACATCAACAATAAGGTGCTGGCAGCAGGGTGCTTTTCGGCGCAATGTAGCAGATGAACCCAACAGGGTCAATGGAATGCGGAAGAGCCATTCAAATGGCCAATGGATGGCATCACTTGGCAAGTCAGCTGTCACTGCGGGGCAACTTCCATACCTGTCAGGTCTGTGGCACTTTTGTGCACCACTTGGCATCAGGTCTGGAGGTCCAGAGAGACAACACGATGGGGGCATGACATTGTTTGTCTTACCTTACTGTGCAAGGCGCTTCGCTAGGAGAGGAGAATAGCATGCGAGAGCTTACATGGCCAGACATTCCACGGCAGCTTGGCCGGACCATTTGTGCCGCTCCTGCGGGCGACTCTGTCGCAAGCCTCGCAGCCTGTCTGCGTTTCTGCGCATCCTAATGAAGCAGCATCATCACTAGTGATGGACAGCCGCCGCCGATAGTTGCATGATTTTATACATTGTTTTGCTTCCATGTGACTGACTGACTAGATAACTGCATGAATGAACAGGGGTACAGGTGAATGTATAACAATAATGCGGTAGAATAACAACAGACGGAGTTTTTATTTTTTATTTTTACAATTGTGTAACAGTGTGCTGGCCAGATAAAGACAAGACTAAACACTACACAGATATATCTGATGGATTTGTGCATTTGTGGCGTTGATGTAAAACATGATCAGAATGTGAGAGGAGGGGTTTCCTCTCTCTTAATATTTTGCATTTTCAAACCGCAGAGCCAAGGTACAGAGCCATAAAAGCTTGTGGAATTGAGAATTGAGAGCTGTACTTTCAGGACAACACCAATGGCCAGAAATGTCCAAAATCCATAAACCAGAACGCTTATGGATCAATAACTGATCACCACAAGCACTCACATATCTGTTGTGGCTTGCAAAAAAAACCAACCAACCAACCAACCAACCAACCAAAAAAAAACCATGCAGAAATTGGATGCTAAGAGCATTTACTGAAAACACTTTGCTAGCTTAGCTCACACATGAATTATTCTATATGTCACTTACCCTGACAAAACAAGAGAAATACAGTATCAATAGGATGTGAAATAAAGCAAGGACATAATCATTGATCATGGTGATAACTGGGCTGATTCATTAAGCCATAAGCAATTACCACATGCACTAAAATTTTAAGGGAACCCAATAGTAGCTTTTTTTTTTGGGGGGGGAACTAAATTCTAGTATTTACTTTTTTATTCATTCATGCATCTTCAGTAAGTGCTTTATCCTGGGTCGTAGTGTATCTGGAGTCTACCCCAGCCATCATGCGCACACATAGTACTGTGCAAGTCTTAAAGCCAATTTAAGGCCAATTTATGCTGACAACCCAGTCCTCGCAGATGGCGTCGCAGACAGCGTCTGCGTAGCCCCCCCACCTTCGCAGACGCTCTGCGCGCACCTCCCAAAAATTGTGACCACCGCAGAAGCCTCGCAGACAGCGTCGCAGACAAGAGGGCTCTGATTGGTCCACTCTACATCCGCTGTACACGCACTTCCGCTTCCCTACTTTCCCAGTTTGGTTTGTATTCACGTCCGCCATTTTTAAAAACACGAGTGAAGATGAAGCAGCACGAAGAGCGGTTGATTGAGGAAGTGAGGAAGTACGTATATCTATACGACTCCAGTTCTAGTCATTATAAGTAACCGGAGGATAAACACTCCACTAACCACACCCACCAACTACTCCTAGCGATTTCGCGACTTTGCGCCCCCTTGCGTTGTGGCAGTGAATAACATCGCGCACGCCTATTACTCCCCGCTCAACGATAAATTACAACTGTCTGCGAAAAGCTATCTGCGAAAGCCTTGTCGCAAGAGCATGCAGAGGCCTTTAGGCACCCCCTTTTTTTCATACATACTTTGTTATAGATTTCTATTTTATGACTTCTACATTATCGACTCAGTACAAAAACATTTTAGAGTCCAAACGTTCGTTTTCCAGCATAAATTAAATGTTACAGAAAAAAAAAGTTTGTATCTGAGCAGCGTATTATATAAGAGAGCACTTTTCAGATTAAAAAACATAATGGGGTTTTGGTGCAAAATGAAGAAGCGAGTGTGACAATCAAAGTGTCCAGAAGAACTGTGGCTGGTTCTGGAAGATGCTCAGTAAAACCTACAGCTAATTTCCGCATAAAACTGCACTCACTGTACCTGAGACTACTATTTTTTTTTTAAAGCAAAGGGTCGTTTCACACCAAATATTGACTTTATTTCATTTATTATGGCTTACTGCTGTTTATAGTATTTTTTTATTGTTGAAACATTTCATTTCATTATTTTTTAAGCCATTTTTGGTCTACAGCATTTCTTTACATGTGCCTAAGACTTTTGCACAGCACTGTATATCCACACTAGAGTGTGGATCGGGCCGATTTTTTCTGTCCGAGACCGGCCCGCATCCGACAGAGCGATGCTCGAAACCGACCCGAGTCCGAAAGGAATTGAGATATTTGTGCCCGAGCCCGACTGAAGCCCGAAGCCATTTAAAGCACACTATTTTCATTAGCCTACTAAAGACCCATGTATGATATTTTGTGTGGAAAGTTTGTGTGGTTTTATCAACAAACTGAAAAGGGCATTTTGAGTCATCAACACCGGCGAGCGCTTTAAGCGCACGCTTGGAGCAAGTCTGCCAGGCTCGTGTAGCCTACTCACTTAACCTAAGCAAACCAAAAATAACGGAACAGCAGAACAAATCCACAACATTCAGACAAAGGGTTCTGTTGACCTAATAAACACTAGGCCATTTAATGAAATTCAATAAATAATTGAAATGAAAATCCCGCTGTCTGTCTGCACACGTCATAAACACACACTCGCGTGTGCACCAAAATAACATAGCCACAATATTGCCGTAAAGCCATCACATAGCCTACAAACAGGCCTAACCAAGATATTATATGGGCCTAGGTCTGTAAATTAAATTAACTTCTGCTCCCAGCACGGTAACAATAGCCTATTGGCCAAACATAAATGGTTTAGGGGGATTAACAAAAACACTCACCATTCAAACAGGGAATTATTTACATTTACATGAGTCCATCCAAAGATTATGCTAATCCATATGCTTGTGGAGAAAAAGGATTGCATCAACGGTGGATGGCTTCAAGGCTGTCCTCCTCTGCTCGATTGTCCTGCCAGCAGCACTGAAGTTGCGCTCACTGCTGCTGCTGCTGGCTGGTACGGCAAGGATGCCGCGGGCAAGAACGCTGAGCTTCGGGTATTTATATTGCTGATCTCTCCACCAGCCCAAAAGATCTCTCTCGTCCTGCATTGCATGATTTTCAGTTGAGTACATTTCGACTTCGTCCCTGCCCTCTGCCATGGGTACATTTTCCCAGTCCTCAAATTCACATGCCGCTTTCTTGGGTGCTGCTGGTCCTTCAGAGGCGGCCTCGTCAGTGCGGAGCTCACTGACTTGTCTGCGAACCTCCAGGTGAAGATTGTCTCTGTCCGAGGCGGACAACATACGGAGCTGACTAAATTTAGGCCAAAGGAAAGTTGCGATTTTGTGGAGTTCTTGGATCTCCACTTTACGCAAAATCCATGTGAGATGTCGCTCGCGGATGGTGACCTGATAGGGGCTGTCAGTTGTCTTTCTGTTGCAGTGGCGCTTCAGTTGCTCGAACCACAAAAACACCAGGTTAATTGTTGGGTACTGGTCCCCTTCCAGTTCACGCTGGGCATCATAGAATGGTTGCAGAAACTCGATAAGAAAGTCAAGGACATCTAGGGATATGCCATCGAGCCGCCAGCCCTCTGCACGGTCATCCAGTTTCTCGCGCAGTTCTTGATACACTGAGCGGACAGAGTTCAAGGTGAGATAGACTGTGCTAAATCTCGTGTCTGCCATTTGCGTCACTGTTTTTGACAGTAAAGCTGCGATGCCTGACTTTTTCACATATTTCACAAGTGCCTTGGTAGCTTGCAAAGTCTCTGAAACCGTCGGAGCATATTCGGCCAGTTCTGTGAGGTCCAGGGCGTGCCTCATCACTGTGTTGTACAGGTGGTCTTGACAATCAAGTCTCCGGTATGGTCTGAGGGCACTAATGATGTTAGAGCCTTGGTCTGTCACCCAGACCACTTTGTTCAGCAAACTCATGTCTAGGCCATACCCTGTCAGAAGTCGGATGATTTCTCTCCTGATATTCTCCCCCGTTTTAGCATCTTCCAGTGGGAATGCTGCTGTTGTCAGCACGGCGCTTGTCAATATAAATCCCCTCGTCACAAAATGGCAAGTAATGGTGATGTAGCTTAATTTGTGGTAGTCTTCTGTCCAGATGTCCGTTGTCATGCCAGTTAAATTCACCTCGGCCAGAATGGCATTTAAATGCTCTACCAGATTTGCACGTTTCTCTGTTGCTAGCGATTGGCACCGTTTCGACACGGTGGTGGGGTCAGGCAGTATGTCCTGTGCTGCCAGTGAACCATACGTAGCACCAACATTGATAAGTTGCTGGGCCAATTCCATGAAACCCCTTCCTTCGATAGAACGAAATGGCCGTATATCTTTGCAGCAGAACTCGACACATTTTTCAATCACTTTCTCCTTAGCCTGCATTGGTATTTTTCTTGAGGTAACAAATGCGGTGATATTCGGCTGCAATGGCCCATGCGACTTGCAACCTCTGTCCACGTGTCTCTGCAGCTGGGAATTTCCCGTTTTTTTGCTGTCATACTTCAAGATGGTTCCGCACATCTTACACTGAACATGTCCGACAAATTCGTTACTCTCGGCTCCAACGATCATGTTGAAATGTTTCCACACAGTGGATTTGCCCTTATCATTTTCAGTGGTTTTCAATTCTCCGGAGTGTAACTTCTTTTTGATGTCAGCTTCCATTGCACACTCAACTGCGCTGACCACGCTTTGTCGCTACATCAAATCCCGCGCACAGCTATGACGCGTATGAAGCGAAACTAGTTTAAAGTGACTGCTTTTAAATTTACACATTACTTTTACACAAAGTCTTATCGTGAGCATACAGTATGTCCAAGCCCGACCCAAGCCCGAGCATAATTTCTAAATATTTGTTCGAGTCCGACCGAGCCCGTCGGGTTCCGACGGGTCCCGACGGGCTTCGATCGGGTTTCCATGCCTTGATCCACACCTAGGGGCAATTTAGTGTAGCCAATACTCTATGTGCCTTTAGACAGTTGGAAGAAACATACGGTGAACATGTGAAACGCTGTATAGACAGCTGAGGATTGAGTCAGGGACCCTGGAGCTGTGAGGTGCCAATGCACCAGCAGTACAATAACTTTTGTTTGTTTGTTTTAACATGTTATGCCGACTCTAAATTGACTGTAGGTGTGAATGGTTGTCTGTGTCTATGGCTACGTTTACATTAGACCGTATCGGTCTCGTTTTCTTCGCGGATGCACTGTCCGTTTACATTAAACCGCCTGGAAACGCTGGGAAACGGGAATCCGCCAGCGTCCACGTATTCAATCCAGATCGTGTCAGCTCCGGTGCTGTGTAAACATTCAGAATACGTGGATATGCTGTGCTGAGCTCTAGCTGGCGTCTCATTGGACAACGTCACTGTGACATCCACCTTCCTGATTCGCTGGCGTTGGTCATGTGACGCGACTGCTGAAAAACAGCGCGGACTTCCGCCTTGTATCACCTTTCATTAAAGAGTATAAAAGTATGAAAATACTGCAAATACTGATGCAAATACTGCCCATTGTGTAGTTATGATTGTCTTTAGGCTTGCCATCCTTCCACTTGCAAGTAGTAAGTGATATGCACTGAGATCACACACACAGCGGCTCAGTCCCGAATCACAGCTTGTTCACTTCACTCGCGTGCTCTGTGAGCTGCGCAAGGCCGGAGTGCGCACCCTCCAGAGGGCACTCGCTGTTCAGGGCGGAGTGATTTGGAGCGCAGGATGCCTGCGGAGCCGAGCGTATCCGTGTATTGGTATTGCTGTGTGCACGCAAATCGTGTATTGGTGTTGCTGTGTGCACACTAATCGTTTTTAAAAGTTAATCTGATGATCCGCTGATACGGTCTAATGTAAACATGGGCTATGTGTCAGCCCTGTGATGACCTGGCGACTTGTCCAGGGTGTACCCCGCCTTTCGCCCGTAGTCAGCTGGGATAGGCTCCAGCTTGCCTGCGACCCTGTAGAACAGGATAAAGCAGCTAGAGATAATGAGATGAGATGTTACGCCCATATCCACCAAAGATAAATGACAATTTAAAAATATTATTCTTCTATTTAAATTTACTGGCAAAACAAAGCAAAGCAAAACAAGGCAAGCTTGGTAAGAGCTTACTGAAGGGGCTTGTGATCAGTTCTAATGATAGCACCAGGGGTGTTTCTAGCTAGTGAAAAGACCAGGGGCTAAGTCAAGGTTTCCTGGGGCTTGTTTTTTTTTTTTTCCAAAGGTAGACTGCCTTTCAGATTTTTCAAGTGTAGGCCATAAAAAGAATTTTCCCCGACACCCAATTATTTTTGTTTAGTGGACCAAAAGCTACTGAATTTGAATCACAGACTTCCAATTTTATTATTATTATTTTTTTAAAATAGAACAATTAATGAATTTAGGGCCATGTGGCCCTAAATTCTCCACTATTTTTTCCTGCTTCACCATGACCCAATACAGGATACTACGTCATGTATCACGTGGTGGGCTTTCCCTGTTCGCGCAAGGCATTGTGGGATACAAATTTGAAACAGGAGGGAAAAATAGAGGACGTGAGTGTGCAAATGAAATGTGAAAGAGCGACTACAGTAATGGAAAGCGAGAAGAAAAAGACGTTATGTTGCGAAGGAAAGGAAACGCAGGACCAAACTAATAAATATCGGCGGTCAGCGAGCACCTCGGTGTGATCAGCTGTTTGTTTGGCGACAGAATGATGGAACTGTCAGTGCACGGTCAAAGGTAAACCTGTAGATGGCAGTAATGCAACACTGTGAATGCCAGCTGCTGTAAAACCCAAAAGAAGAAGAAAGTAAACCTGCGCATGCGCACACGGACTTCCTCTGTCTGCTTGACTGCGCGAAGCGAGTGATTTCATGCACATTATTTGCTCGGGAATCCCCTCAAATTAAATAACTTCCTAGCCACAGAATATTTTGTGAGATATTACAGAAATAAACATATAGCACAATGACCAAATTTCAGAGGGAACTAAATTTCACCGATTTTATGAAATCGAAAGGCCGTCTAGCTTTAAGGGAGATTGGCATAGATAGGTTGTGGAGGTTATATCTAACTTTACAAGAAATATGATCACCCTCACACGTTCAAATGCTATGTCATGTTTATGACTGATGTTTGCACTGCTCTTTTTAAAATCTACACTCTCAGAAAATAAAGTATATTATTGCACTTTTAGGGTTACAATGGCTTGTCACTGGGGCAGTACCCTCTGGTATTTATTTGTACCTTTTATATACTGGTTACATTACATTACAGTACAGGCATTTAGCCAGTGTGTGAAATAGATTTTGGTTCGGGGGGTGTCAGTGACCCTCGTCACCCAAAACTGAGACAATAAACTTTATGGGAATCAGTTGTTGTTATACCGTTATAATGTTATACCATAATAATAAGGTAAATAAACAATGTACAAATAAGAGGAAACGTTTTATTCAAACTGATACTGCCATATCACGTGAAGATATTTCTAGAAGTATTTGCACATAAATGAAAAAAAAAACTGTTTTAGAGGGGTCTTTTTGGGACCCACCCTGGTCTTTTAAAATACATTTTTTGAGGGGGCTTGTTTAGCTTTTGGGAGAGTCAACCCCCCCAGACCCCCCCTCATTTCACACACTGCATTTAGCAGACGCTCTTATCCAGAGCCATGTACAACATACCCAGAGCAGCCTGGGGAGCAGTTGGGGGGTTAGGTGTCTTGCTCAAGGACACTTCAGCCATTCCTGCTGGTTCAGGGAATTGAACTGGTGACCTTTTGGTCCCAAAGCTGCTTCTCTAACCATTAGCTTCCCCTTGCTTAGGAACATACACTACCGTTCAAAAGTTTGGGGTCACTTTGAAATGTCCTTATTTTTGAAAGAAAAGCACTGTTCTTTTCAATGAAGATCACTTTAAACTAATCAGAAATACACTCTATAGACCCCTTTCACTGACGTCACCTGAAACCGGAAGTAAACAGACCCTGCGCCATTTTGGAAGACCAACAATCTCGTGATTAGGGGGAAATAACAGCAGCGGTATGTGAACTCACAAGAATAAAGTGGAGTGGCAAACGACTTAAACAAACAAATCTGAGCTGTTTTATTTATGATTTATTGGCCCAACAGTAGACTTGAAAGAAACCTATGTGAGACTTGGCAAAAAACTGTGGATATAATGGATAAGTCTGTGCATGATCTGCGGACACTTTGAGGTAAGCAAACGCAAGAAATTCAGATTTAAAACATGCTAAAGTGGCCCCAAGTTGATAACTGTATGAGGAGCAAGCCTCCCAGACTTCTACAGTTTAATAATAATAATAATTTAGGATGGTTTGGGGCTTGCTCGCTGCTGCCAGGTTGGTTGTTGAGTAGCCTGACTGTTTTTTTTTTCTTGCGTGTGGTATCATTGTTGACGCGAGGTTGTTTTTTGAACATGCCAATGCGGACACGATTTCCCCTGATGAGTTATGACTTCAGACGCGATGCGTGTGTGGAGTCCGCGTGATATGTGCGCAAGATAGGCTTCTCATGTGTTTGGAGATCTGCGCTCTGAGACAAGCGCAAGGCTTCTCATGTGTTTGGAGAGCCGCGCTCCGAGACAAGCGCAAGCGCCCCAAGGGGATAAAAGGGACCCCCCGAAAATATCGGCATAGTTCGAACACTGAGTGTAGGCACTGGGTGTAAACAACAAATAGTTTACAATGTCTGGGTAGCAAACAGATGGCAAAATTGGTGTCCGGTCCTCCTTATGTTTCCATTCTCCCTTGCCCCGAGTCTTATCATATGGGTCAAATCCATCAATCACAGCCAGTTTTTCCACATACCGTGCCCTTTCTGCAACTGGTAATGTACTCACATAACCAGAATTATCAGCCATCGTGTCACTTTACTCTCGCTCGTACTTTGTTTTATATTGTGAGTGCATGTACTTGGTCTTCCAATATGGCGCCTAACAAAATCTCGCGGCGCGGTGACGTCATGTGAAAGGGGTCTATACATTGCTAATGTGGTAAATGACTATTCTAGCTGCAAATGTGTGGTTTTTGGTGCAATATCTCCATAGGTGTATAGAGGCCCATTTCCAGCAACTCTCACTCCAGTGTTCTAATGGTACAATGTGTTTGCTCATTGCCTCAGAAGGCTAATGGATGATTAGAAAACCCTTGTACAATCATGTTAGCACAGCTGAAAACAGTTGAGCTCTTTAGAGAAGCTATAAAACTGACCTTCCTTTGAGCAGATTGAGTTTCTGGAGCATCACATTTGTGGGGTCGATTAAATGCTCAAAATGGCCAGAAAAATGTCTCGACTATATTTTCTATTCATTTTACAACTTATGGTGGGAAATAAAAGTGTGACTTTTCATGGAAAACACTAAATTGTCTGGGTGACCCCAAACTTTTGAACGGTAGTGTAATATGTAGCTTTTTGGTCCTAAAAAGCTACACATAGTTACTTTGGGCGGCACGGTGGTGTAGTGGTTAGCGCTGTCGCCTCACAGCAAGAAGGTCCTGGGTTCGAGCCCCGTGGCCGGCGAGGGCCTTTCTGTGTGGAGTTTGCATGTTCTCCCCGTGTCCGCGTGGGTTTCCTCCGGGTGCTCCGGTTTCCCCCACAGTCCAAAGACATGCAGGTTAGGTTAACTGGTGACTCTAAATTGACCGTAGGTGTGAATGTGAGTGTGAATGGTTGTCTGTGTCTATGTGTCAGCCCTGTGATGACCTGGCGACTTGTCCAGGGTGTACCCCGCCTTTCGCCCGTAGTCAGCTGGGATAGGCTCCAGCTTGCCTGCGACCCTGTAGAAGGATAAAGCGGCTAGAGATAATGAGATGAGATGAGATGAGATTTTACAACTTATGGTGGGAAATAAAAGTGTGACTTTTCATGGAAAACACTAAATTGTCTGGGTGACCCCAAACTTTTGAACGGTAGTGTAATATGTAGCTTTTTGGTCCTAAAAAGCTACACATAGTTACTTTGGGCGGCACGGTGGTGTAGTGGTTAGCGCTGTCGCCTCACAGCAAGAAGGTCCTGGGTTCGAGCCCCGTGGCCGGCGAGGGCCTTTCTGTGTGGAGTTTGCATGTTCTCCCCGTGTCCGCGTGGGTTTCCTCCGGGTGCTCCGGTTTCCCCCACAGTCCAAAGACATGCAGGTTAGGTTAACTGGTGACTCTAAATTGACCGTAGGTGTGAATGTGAGTGTGAATGGTTGTCTGTGTCTATGTGTCAGCCCTGTGATGACCTGGCGACTTGTCCAGGGTGTACCCCGCCTCTCGCCCGTAGTCAGCTGGGATAGGCTCCAGCTTGCCTGCGACCCTGTAGAAGGATAAAGCGGCTAGAGATAATGAGATGAGATGAGATAGTTACCTTGAGGTCCTAAGGGGTACATTAGTGTAGACTGTACCATGGGGTACAGAAATGGACTCCTACTGTACCCCTAGTTCTAACAGTGTATGCAGTTCACTTCAGTTTCTGGCTCCTTATTATTCTTATTAAGACTCATAATGTCTCAGGGAACTGCGGCATGGTCAGTATCACTAGTAAACGTTATAATCGGTTTAATACAAATCTATGATCATTTCTCGGTCACATATCTGTGCGCACTGAGACAACACTTCTGATATGGAAATAAAATCATTGACGCATGCAGCCATTTAGCAGTCTGATTTGTGATTGTAAACAGCTGGCAGCTGTGCTGAGCGCTACCTGGTGTGGGATCTGTCTCATCCCCTGCAGTTGAGCACTCGTCGTGGCATTTTCTCCGGACCTTGCGCAGAGCTTCTCGGGTCGATATGGACAGCTCTATGTACTCGGCCGCTTCCTCCCAGTTCTCCAAGAAATAAGCCCGCACTCCGCGGTAGTAGAGCTCGTCGTAAGCCGGCAGCAGGCCGGAGAGAGAAACCGAGCCCCCTGCGGTGCCGGCAGCCGCACACACGGAGCATAAAGCGCACAAACTCAGCGCCACGTACACAGCAGCGCTAGAGCACAGCGCCATGGCGCAGCCCAGGGGAAGGAGGGAATGGGTGATGGAGGGAGGAAAGAAAAGGGAGGAGTGAAACAGATGGATAGATGGGTGGGGGGGATGCACCAGGAGTGTGTGCGATTCAAAGAGGCTTCGGAAAGTCTAAACACGACACACTGTAATGCCTCCACCCTCTCATGCCCAGCTGTGTTTGTTTGTTTTTTTCCTTTTAGGACTTTACAAAACCAACACACACCAAACCCCTGCTCTTTCACATGTGAGGTTAGTCGGCCTTAATTTTCAGAATATATGCGCACAGACTTTTTTTTTATTTTAATACGTGCAATTCTCCGACATTCTGCGAACAAATCAATACATTTCAATAATAAACAGGAACATTCTCTATGTGAAAAACAACATAAATTCATTTCCTGGTTTCCGTCTTTAAAAAACAAACAAACAAAACATTCAAATTTAAAAAGTATATTTCAATAGCAGGTGGCACGGTGGTGTAGTGGTTAGCGCTGTCGCCTCACAGCAAGAAGGTCCTGGGTTCGAGCCCCGGGGCCGGCGAGGGCCTTTCTGTGTGGAGTTTGCATGTTCTCCCCGTGTCCGCGTGGGTTTCCTCCGGGTGCTCCGGTTTCCCCCACAGTCCAAAGACATGCAGGTTAGGTTAACTGGTGACTCTAAATTGACCGTAGGTGTGAATGTGAGTGTGAATGGTTGTCTGTGTCTATGTGTCAGCCCTGTGATGACCTGGTGACTTGTCCAGGGTGTACCCCGCCTTTCGCCCGTAGTCAGCTGGGATAGGCTCCAGCTTGCCTGCGACCCTGTAGAAGGATAAAGCGGCTAGAGATAATGAGATGAGATGAGATTTCAATAGCAGTGCTTGACATTTTCAAAACATATAAGATAAGAAGGGGCGGCACGGTGGTGTAGTGGTTAGCGCTGTCGCCTCACAGCAAGAAGGTCCGGGTTCGAGCCCCGGGGCCGGCGAGAGCCTTTCTGTGCGGAGTTTGCATGTTCTCCCCGTGTCCGCGTGGGTTTCCTCCGGGTGCTCCGGTTTCCCCCACAGTCCAAAGACATGCAGGTTAGGTTAACTGGTGACTCTAAATTGACCGTGAGTGTGAATGGTTGTCTGTGTCTATGTGTCAGCCCTGTGATGACCTGGCGACTTGTCCAGGGTGTACCCCGCCTTTCGCCCGTAGTCAGCTGGGATAGGCTCCAGCTTGCCTGTGACCCTGTAGAAGGATAAAGCGGCTAGAGATAATGAGATGAGATGAGATGTTTCATTACTTACCACATGACTGTACACTTAAATAGTTGTACAGTTCCCCAGAAATAATGTTGTTGACCATACAAATTACCATATAGCTAAAATGACCTTTGGGTCTTTCCAGCTGTAATCTTTGGGTCTTTGTTTACATATTTTTACGGGGGGGGGGAGTATGCACAGCAGAGATCGGAAATTTTGGATATGATCTATTAGGCGTATTACCCATCACATAGATTTCTTTTTTTCTTCAAACAAATCTGAGGGGTTGAGTGGGGACTATTTGATGATTCCAGCTGGAATTACCCATTTGTCATGTACTTTTATTTAAATGTTGTCCAGATCATTGTATGCACCTACTGTATGTATTCTGTTTTAACAGTCATCATATAATGTGTTTGATTTGTTTTCTAACAGGCAGAGCACATTGAGCGGGAGACCCGACTGCAGGCGAAGGCCAAGCTGTGGTTTTCTATGAGGGAGGGCAGGATCACAGCTTTCATGTTCAAGGACTCAGTACGGACCAATCCTGCGAGCCCTGCTAAGAACCTCATACGCCAGATCTGTTGTCCACAAACTAAAAAATTTGCAACTGAAGCAACACGGTATGCCTAACTAACAGTTCACTGCAACATAGTACACAAAGCCAAAGTTGTTTATTTGCCATTTGTGGCCCTCTGAGACAATAAGTAATACAACAAGACAATGACACATATCAATACGATATTGGGGGCAGCCGTGGCCTAGTGGTTAACAAGTTGGTCTTTCAATCTGGGGGTTGTAGGTTCGAATCCCTCCTGACCTCTCCCTACACCTCCATCCATGACTGAAGTGCCCTTGAGCAAGGCACCTAACCCCATATTGCTCCAATGACTGTGATCAATGCCCTGAAAAATTAATAACTGTAAGTTGCTTTGGATAAAAGCATCAACTAAATGTAATGTAATAATAAAAAAGATATTGAGACATTACATTATAATATGGTTCATAAAGACACAAAAATATTTGAAGTAAGATTGTTCAGTGATTTTGTGTTGACATCAGCCTAAATGGAGTAGGGAAGAAGCTGTTAATAGTCTGCCTTTTTGTGATTATACTGTATGCATTCTTTATTACATATGCATTTCAGATGGGGATGCGACAATGAGGAGCGAGCAAGACAGTGCTATGTGGAGCTGCAAAGCAAGATGCATACAGACTTCAAGGTGGAGCAGTCGGGGCTTCAGATCAACCCTGCTTATCCGTTCCTGGGGGCATCTCCTGATGGCCTTGTTTCCTGCGCTTGCTGTGGTGACGGGCTGCTTGAAATAAAGTGTCCTTTCAGTGGCAAGGACGTTGGACTCCAGGCAGCTGCAGAGAACAGGGACTTCTGCCTGGAACTGAGCAACGGCGTTTTCAAACTGCGGAGAGACCACAGGTACTACTACCAGGTTCAGGCTCAGTTGTTTGTCACAGACAAAGCGCACTGTGACTTTGTAGTTTGGTGCACTAAGGGGGAAAATCAGGAGCTCTTCATTGAGCGCATTGCCGCAGACCACCAATTTTTCAGCCCTGCCCTAGCTGCTGCCACCACCTTCTATAAACAGGGAATTCTTCCTGAGTTGTTGGCAAAGGCATTTACAAGTCCACAAGTCCTGGCCCCTCCACAACCAACTGCCACACAAGCTGAACCTGCATGGTGCTACTGCAAAGCAACAGTGCAGACTACCGACATGCTTACATGCCACTCTGAGCGGTGCCAGATCAAACTGTTTCACTTAAAGTGTCTCGGGTTGAAAAATGTCCCCAAGAGGAAATGGCTATGTCACAACTGCAGAGTCTTGGCACCAGCAGGCAAGACAGCGTAATAATAGTTGTAGGTCTGCTTAATCACTATGTATCATTGCCAATCCCATAACTTGTTTGCACTGTTTATACCCAGTATGCTCACCACTTTGGATAGTTGGCACTTAAATTTTTCTGTATTCTATGTAAATAGCAGTTTTATATGCATGTTGTAGTCTGGCTAACGCGACTTTAAAGCTCTGCGAGCATTTGGTCTGGCAAAGATATTAAGCCCAACCGTTTCCCAAAGGCGTGGTTGACCCGCCTCCCTGAAATGCCTCAGTTTGCTACTGGTCGAAGCCAGAAAAGGCTGTGACGAAGCTTAAACCAATCACATCACTCTTTCCTCTGACGTATGTGATGCGACGGAAACTGCTTGAGTAACAGGAAGAAGATAAATACCTCCAGGGCTGCTCTTTGCTCCGTTTTCAATGAGAACTTCCCGTTGAATGCTTTCAATACAGCATCTACCGCTGTGTCAAAGGCTTGTCGCTGCTCCATGTTCGTAATGTTTCTAGTGAATGAAGTGCTTTCGGCATAGATTCTGTAAACGATCTATGGCTTCCGGTCGCAGTTCTACTACGTCACTGCCTTGAACACGCCTCTACCCAGGGCCGTTGGAGATGCTCAAAGTTGATTGGCTCCCGATTTTTCGAGAGCTTGGAAGAGCTGGAGATAGCTTGCCTTGCCAGACTGTTGCGTCACACTTAGGATGGGCGGGCCCAGGCTATACATGTTGTATCCCTTTTTATATCCCTCAACTGTGTTGTCTATCCCCTTTAAATGTCTGGACTGAAGTAAATTGTTTTCATTCCCATCGAACATGTACAGGTATACATTAAGTGTAAATTGTACTTCTAAATAGTTACAATAAAAGACATTCTATTCCATCTATGCACTGAGAACAGACTTGTTTGCACTGACATTTTCACCCAGTATGCAGCTTAAACAAAGTAACACAACAAATAGTTGTACAAGCATATGTGCATGGATTTATTCTTAACAAACTTACAGGAAAACGAGCCCAGTGCTCTGTTAAAAAAGGTATTTACAAAATTCTTTAGTCATGTAATTCATTTATAGTAATGTACATAATTATAAACACAATCGGGTGATATTTGCAGTGAGAATCTCTGATAAAGATCCTAGTCAAAAGGAATCACAGAAGGACAGATGTTAGTCAGAGCACAGGCAACCCTTACCATTTTGTCCAGAGTAGTGAACTCAGAATCATCAGCGTTGTACAGTAGCGATATTGGTACAGGACCCTGGAGCACTGTATACTTTGACCTTGCAAACCCGATCACTCGTTCCACGTGAATGCGCACAGAGGCTAACTTCTGAGTATCCTCCAACTCCAGAGGACTCAGCTGCTTTTTACCTCTGGTGAATGCAGGGACTTCTACTCTGGCACAATAAAGGCCCACCTGATCTTCAATTGTAAAACCTCTGTCTGCTAAGATAAGATCACCAGGGAGTAAATTGTCTAAAAAGCCACTGTTTGCTGTAATATGGGCATCTGTTGTTCTTCCTCCCCATCCCCTCGAAATGAATGAGATCACACCCTGTGGAGTAATTCCGATCAAATATTTCATTGTGTTATGAGCTTTATACTTTGAGTATGTTTGGCATTTTGCTTTCAGATCTGAAGGTGTTTCCATAAAGATTTTGAAACAATCAATAATACTGATGCAGTCAGGAAAACACATACACTTGTGTTCAAAATAATAGCAGTCCAACACGACTAACCAGATCAATCACTGTTTTTGGTGGAAATTATATTACTACATGGCAAATAATTTACCAGTAGGTGTAGTAGAGTCATAGAAAACCAACAGACCCAACATTCATGATATGCATGCTCCCGAGTCTGTGTAATCGAATAATTAAGTGAAAGGGACGTGTTCAAAATAATAGCAGTGTGGAGTTTAATTAGTGAGGTCATTCATTCTGTGAAAAAACAGATGTCAGTCAGGTGGCCCTAATTTAAGGATGAAGCCAGCACATGTTGTACATCCATTTCTCTCTGAAAACCTGAGAAACATAGGTCGTTCCAGACATTGTTCAGAAGAACAGCGTGCTTTGATTAAAACGTTGATTGGAGAGGTAAAACGTATACTGTAAAGAAGTGCAGAAAATGATGGGCTGCTCAGCTAAAATGATCTCCAGTGCTTTAAAATGGACAGCAAAACCAGAGAGACGTGGAAGAAAACAGAAGACTACCATTCGAATGGATCGAAGAATAGCCAGAATGGCAAAGACTCAGCCAATGATCAGCTCCAGGGTGATCAAAGACGGTCTGAAGTTACCTGTGAGTACTGTGACAATTAGAAGATGCCTGTGTGAAGCTAATCTATCGGCAAGAAGCTCCCACAAAGTTCCACTGTTAAAAAAAAGACGTGCTGAAGAGGATACAATTTGCCAAAGAACACATCGACTGGCCTAAAGAGAAATGGAAAAACATTTTGTGGACTGATGAAAGTAAAATTGTTCTTTTTGGGTCCAAGAGCCGCAGACAGTTTTTCAGACGACCCCCAAACACTGAATTCAAGCCACAGTACACTCTGAAGACAGTGAAGCATGGTGGTGCAAGCATCATGATATGGGAATGTTTCTCTTACTGTGGTGTTGGGCCCATTTATCGCATACCAGGGATCATGGATCAGTTTGCATATATCAAAATACTTGAAGAGGTCATGTTGCCTTATGCTGAAGAGGAAATGCCCTTGAAATGGATGTTTCAACAAGACAACGACCCCAAACACACCAGTAAGCGAGCAGCATCAGGGTTCAAGACCAACAAAATGAAAGTTATGGAGTGGCCAGCCCAATCCCCGGACCTTAATCCGATAGAAAACTTGTGGGGTGACATCAAAAATGCTGTTTCTGAGGCAAAACCAAGAAATGCAGAGGAATTGTGGAATGTTGTCAAATCATCCTGGGCTGGAATACCTGTTCACAGGTGCCAGAAGTTCTCAGAAACCGTGGTTATACAACTAAATATTAGTTTAGTGATTCACAGGAATACTAAATCCTTAAGATTTTTTCAGTTTATACAGTAAATATTTGGAGTTTGTAATGAAAAATGCAGACACTGCTATTTTTTTGAACAGCCCAATGTTCATTTTTCTTCATTTTCTGTAAAGTAATTAAAATATTGATACATTTTTCTTCATGTTTTGATGTAAAATATAATGTGCAGTGTTCCCAATGCATGGAAATAAAAACTATTATAAGGATTTTGAGCTTTACTCACATTTTTAAACACATTGCTATTATTTTGAACACAACTGTAGGTAGTGATGTCTTTACATCTTCTCGTTCAGGCCAAATCACACAACTAGGGACCATGTGTTCATCCATAATGGAAAGTACATTCTCAAACACTCGTGAAACTGTTGAACTACTCACATTAAACAGATAGCCTAGGAACTGCATTGTTAGATTCATCCGTAATCGCATACAGGTTAACAACACTTGCTGAAAACATGACATGGACAGGGTATCTTTCAACTGCAAACTGACCATACTTAAGATGGAAAGCAGAAGACTAAAACTTGGTAAACCAGTCAAACATCTCACTTTCTCATCATTGTTCTGAAAGGATTCTTCTGACAGCAGATCACAGGAAACCAGCTTTGACTTCAAGTCGGTATTGTCAGCACGCAGATTTTGACACTCCATCTCCAAAGCAGTCATGTCAGCCATAGTGAGATCAGTTTGACAACACACACTAACGTGATCTGCATCGCCATCATCACCAATGTCCAGGTTCAGCGGTTCATTACAGTCTGACAGTCCCAGCAAGGTATGAGCAACAACGATCCTGACCTCTGCCTCTTGCTTCTCTCTCTTTTTTTTTTAAATATTTTTTTGGGCTTTTTTCACCTTTATTGGATAGGACAGTGTAGAGACAGGAAATAAGTGGGAGAGAGAGACAGGGAGGGATCAGGAAATGACCTTGGGTCGGACTCGAACCCAGGTCCCTGGATTTATGGTATGGCGCCTTAGCCACCTGAGCCACGACGCCCCAATTGCTTCTCTCTCTTAAGATCCTGACGTTGGTGAAACTTCTCAAGGCTGGTTTCTGCCCGTCGTTTTTGTGGAGACGTCAGATACTTGAACACACTGGGCACGTAGTCCGGAGATAAGGGGTTGTTGCTTTTCTTGCCTGCAATAACAACAGTAACGACACATTAGCAACGGCGTACAGAAATAACGGTTTATGGCACAGACCCTTTCGGTTCTCGCTCATCTAGCTGCTACAATGACTGCTTAGGTGGGGTTTACATTAGACCGTGGATCATCAGATTAACGTTTTTAAAACGATTAGTGTGCACACAGCAACACCAATACACGATTTGCGTGCACACAGCAACACCAATACACGGATATGCTCGGCTCCGCAGGCATCCTGCGCTCCAAATCACTCCGCCCTGAACAGCGAGTGCCCTCTGGAGGGTGCGCACTCCGGCCCTGCGCAGCTCACAGAGCGCACGAGTGTAGTGCACAAGCAGTGATTCGGGACTGAGCCGCTGTGTGTGTGATCCCAGCGCACATCACTTACCACTTGCAAGTGGAAGGATGGCAAGCCTAAAGACAATCATAACTACACAATGGGCAGTATTTGCATCAGTATTTGCAGTATTTTCATACTTTTATACTCTTTAATGAAAGGTGATACAAGGCGGAAGTCCGCGCCGTTTTTCAGCAGTCGCGTCACATGACCAACGCCAGCGAATCAGGAAGGTGGATGTCACAGTGACGTTGTCCAATGACGACGCCAGCTAGAGCTCAGCACAGCGTATCCGCGTATTCTCAATGTTTACACAGCACCGGATCAGACACGATCTAGATTGAATACGTGGACCCTGGCGGATTCCTGTTTCCCGGCGTTTCCAGGCGGTTTAATGTAAACGGACAGTGCATCCGCGAAGAAAACGAGACAGATACGGTCTAATGCAAACTATTAGACTGCAACAATAATACCTAACACACATTTAAGTATCCGTCGTAAAGACGTGAAACTCGTCGAGCAGAGGTGTCAAGTAACGAAGTACAAATACTTCGTTACTTTACTTAAGTAGAAATTTTGGTACTTTCTACTTTACTGGAGTAATAATTTTTCAACCTACTTTTTATCTCTACTCGTTACATTTTCAAGCATTTACTTTTACTTCGTTATGTTTATAATAGTCTCGTTACTTGCATTTCATTGCGCCAATCTTTATATTACTTATATTACTTTGTCCACCTAATAAACTGCCACTCAGGGCCAGTGTTGCCAGATTGGGTGGTTTCCCACCCAGTTGTGGGGTTTAAAGTGCATTTTGTCGGGTTTTGAACATATTTTGGGCTGGAAAACGTCAGCAGTATCTGGCAACACTTCTCAGGGCGCTCCAAGCACACAGCAATCAGAGCTCTGACTTTGACACCATTAATAAATTGTCCCCGTGGGGACCCGGGGTAGAATAGGTCCCCAGCACCCCCTTGCTGTTCGTAAGAGGCGACAAATGGGGCGACTTGTTTGCCGTGAGTCGCGACCTGTGTCGGTGGAGGAAGAATGCCTGGTTCTTGAGGAATGTGGCTTGTTGCGACTTCCACACATCCAACACAGTGCTTTGGCTCCTACTTCACCTAGACAGGAGGTTGGAAGGGCCCGATCCAATCAATCGGCTGGTCAAAGTTCTCTGGAATATTTTTGGGACCATGCTTTTATTTTTCCAGAGACTCTGGCTGAGGGTCAATCGGGTGATATGAACCTTTTTGTTTAATTCACTCGAGTATACCGTCGCTGTATCCTTGATGCATATCTGGTGGAGAACCGCAGCGCTGTGCATCCCCTAGTTGGGCTCCGAGGAGGGTGAGGAGCAGAGACGATGAATGTTTCAATACAAAATATGGCTACTTATCAACCCCATAAGAAAAGATTCATGGATCGAGACTCGGATGACGCTTCTGAAATGACTTTGATTTACCCCTCCAAATCCAATACTTGGCCTAAATTTATAGTTTTGGAATCTGTGACGCCAGACATGCCCCTCACTAAGTTATCCCCTTTTGCAATTCAGAAAGGAATCTCAGGAATAGCAGGGACTGTCAAGGATGTTAAAAAAATAAGATCCGGTCAAATTTTGATCGAATGCTCTAAAAAATCCCATGCTGACAATCTACTACACTGCAACAGTTTAGGGGGAGTCCCAGTGCGGGCCCTCCCTCATCCCCATCTGAACAGTTGCAAAGGCGTAATCCGCACTAGGGATCTTCATGATATGGAAGAAGATGATATAGTCACAGAATTAAAAGATCAAGGAGTGACTCATGTGAAGAGGATAACCATAAAAAGATGATAAAATCATTAAAACTGGTACTTATATCCTGACATTCAAACTCCATGATCTTCCTGGAAAACTACTGATTGGATATTTAAGTGTACAAGTGGATAAATATATCCCTAACCCTTTGAGATGCTTTAGCTGTCAGAAATTTGGCCATGGCTCTGCAAGTTGTAAAAATAAACCAGTTTGTTGTACATGTGGTGAAGATGGCCATGAACCGATTTGTACAAGACCACCCAAGTGCTGCAACTGTCAAGGGAACCATCCAGCCTCATCAAAGGTCTGCCCAGTCTGGATAAAAGAAAAAGAAATTCAAAGAATTAGGGTTACAAAAAAAATAAGTTATCCACAAGCAAGAAAGGAGGTGGAAGGGTTTTGTGGATATAAGTTCCAGCAGTCCTTTGCCTCTGTTGTAAAACCCACCATGAAGGAAATTGACTGTCAAACAGACTTCACCTGGATGTATAAGGACAAACCACAATTGATCAGTGGAAATAAATCTTCATCAACCTCCAGTAAAAACAAAACAAACTCTCAGTCTTCTGCCAGCCAAACTTTGGTCATGTTGGAATCATCCCAACCGTCAAAAGAAAAAAAGAAATCAACTACTAATTCTTCCCAACCTAAATCGAGTCAAGTCAGGAATGGAAGTTCTATGGATGTGGAAATGAAGGAACCCTCAACCCATCGCAGCCGGAGCTTCTCCCCCAAAAGTAGGAGCAAAGGTCCTGTTCCAATCTTCCCCACATGACCATAACCAACCATATTATTCAATGGAACTGTCGTGGTTTTAAAGCCAATTTTTCTGAGCTGCAGCGACTAGCTGCTCTTTTTAATCCTTTGGCCTTCTGCCTTCAAGAGATATACCTAGCTCTAAGCCACACTATGACTTTAAAGAATTACTCAATGTTTAATGCTTATGGTCCAAATGTTCAGCGTCCCTCTGGTGGAGCAGCTATATTAGTGCGAAATGACATAATTCATAGCCATCTTGTAGTCACTACCCATCTACAAGTAGTTGCAGTACGACTAACACTTCATAAGGTAGTTACCTTGTGTTCAATCTATATTCCACCTGATGTCACAGTAACCTTGCAGGACCTGGACAATTTATTGGCACAACTGCCTCCTCCATATATGTTTTTAGGAGATTTTAATGCTCATAATCCTGCATGGGGAGGGACCTCCTCAAATGCTAAAGGCAAGGCTATGGAGGACTTCATTACTAAAACTGACTTATGCCTCTGGAATGATGGATCTTTTACCTATTTACATCCAGGCCATGGCACATACTCAGCAATTGATCTATCCATATGTGATCCTGACCTTTTTCTTGACTTTTCCTGGCGACCACTGGATGACTTATGTGGGAGTGATCATTTCCCCCTGATCATGTCATCAACTGATACAGATGCACAGTTCAGACCTCCAAGGTGGCAACTTCAAAAAGCAAACTGGAGTCTCTTTCATTACCGTTGTGATGTCCTACTGGGTCACGTGCCCCAAGATATTGACAATCCAGTCGATCACTTCACTAAAACGTTAATCTCTATTGCAGAGGAAGCTGTCCCAAAAACTTCAGGAAAGCCCCACCGCAGGTCAAACCCATGGTTTAATGATGATTGTAAAAAGGCCATTGATGCCCGGAAAAAGGCAGAGAGGGTGTTCAACAAGCACCCAACAACAGCAAATCTCACCAGATTGAAAATTGCACGAGCCCAAGCACGTAGAACTATGAATGATGCAAAATCACAAAGCTGGAGACAGTATGTTTCAAGCCTTACAAGAGATGCATCCTCAAAAAAAGTCTGGAGTTTTATTAGAAAGATGAAAACTAAAGGGGGAACTGCAAGAGTTCAACATCTAAAATGTCACACAGGTCTCTTGACATCCAAGCAAGACATTGCTGATAAACTTGCAGAGACATTTGAAAAGAATTCCTCTGTGGAAAACTGCAATCCTGAATTTCAAGCCATGCGCAGAAAGGAGGAGGCCAAAGCCCTGAATTTCTTATCAGACAACACCGAACCATACAACCAGCCATTCTCTATGGATGAACTCCTATGCGCCATAAGAAACTGTCATGACACTGCAGTGGGCCCTGATATGATTCATTATCAATTCTTGAAACACTTACCGTCCATTGTGCTATTTCATCTCCTTGCAATATTTAATGTGATTTGGGAATCAGGAACAATACCTGAGTCCTGAAGACAGCATTTGTGATTCCCATTCCAAAACCCGGCAAAGATCATACTGATCCCACCAATTACCGTCCTATTGCATTAACCAGCTGCCTATGCAAAACTATGGAAAGAATGGTGAATAAAAGACTTGTGTGGATGATCGAGTCAGAACGACATTTGAGTGCATTTCAGTGTGGCTTTAGGCAAGGAAAGAGCACCATGGACCATCTTATTAGATTGGAGGCCTATATACGGGATGGATTTGTCAAAAAGGAACATGTTATAGCAGTGTTTTTTGACCTTGAAAAGGCATACGATACTACCTGGAAATATGGCATTTTAAGGGACTTGTATTACATGGGGTTCAGAGGTCGTCTGCCCATTTTTATCTCAAATTTTTTGTCTAATAGATTTTTTCAAGTTCAATTGGGTACAACTTTCTCAACACCACACTTGCAAGAACAAGGAGTTCCCCAGGGAAGCATCCTTTCAGTCACTCTATTCAGTATTAAAATCAATAGTATTGTGAAGGAAATCAACCCAAATCTTTTTTGCAGCCTGTATGTTGATGACCTCTGTATTTGTTATAGAGGAAAATACATGAGTATAATCGAAAGGCAACTCCAGCTGTGCATAAATAAAATCAGCAATTGGTCCATTGAAAATGGCTTCAAATTCTCTAAGTCCAAGACTGTTTGCACTCATTTTTGCCAACTTCGAGCTTTACATCATGACCCATTGCTGTATATGGAAGGTGCCACAATCCAAGTTGTGAAAGAGGTTAAATTCCTTGGTCTGATACTTGACAATAAACTATCCTTTATTCCACATATAAAGACTCTTAAAAAGAGATGTTTTAAATCTTTGGACATTTTAAAGGTACTGGCAAAGACAAAGTGGGGGGCAGAGTGGACTATACTGCTACGCCTGTATAGAGCACTTGTAAGATCCCGTTTGGATTATGGCAGTATTGTCTATGGATCAGCAAGACAATCTTACATTATGATGCTGGATACTGTTCACCACCAAGGTTTAAGACTGGTCCTAGGGGCCTTTAGAACCTCTCCAGTGCAGAGTCTTTATGTAGAAGCAAGAGAACCATCCCTTAAATTGCGACGCTTGAAACTTGCACTTCAATATGCAGTCAAAATCAAAGGGAACAGAGATAACCCGGCATACCCCACTGTCTTTCAGCCACAGTATTTGGACTTTTATGAAGCCAGACCGCGGACTATCAGACCTTTCGGATTAAGAATTAAACCTTTCCTTCAGGATCTGAATATTGATCTGGATGGACTAACATCCTCTTCCCTTTGTTCCATTCCCCCTTGGACCTTGAGAAAACCTGTAATTGTGCAGGACCTGAGTCACAGAAAGAAAGCTAACACACACCCAAACGAGTACCAGAGTTGCTTCCTCGATGTAAGACAGCGCTTCCCTTTGCACACTCCGATCTATACTGATGGCTCAAAAACTGATACCTGTGTGTCCTCAGCAATGGTAGTCGCCTCTAATCAGTGTGGAATACGCATCCCAAGTCTGTGCTCAATTTTTACAGCCGAAGCCCAAGCCTTGCTCTTAAGTCTTGAATACATTGAAGAGTCCAAACTGCAAAAAGCCTTGATTTGTACAGATTCTAGATCATGCCTACAGGCATTGGAGTTCTTAAAGACTGACCACCCTCTTATTGTCAACATACTTGAAAAAGTGGAATACTTAACTAAAATCAATATGGACATTATTTTTTGTTGGGTCCCTGGCCATGTGGGTTTGACTGGTAATGAAAAAGCAGATAATGCTGCTAAAGGAGCCCTGAATGAAGAGATTTCTGAATGCCAAATCCCTGTCTCTGATATCAGACCTGTTCTTTCTTCCTACATAAATGACAAATGGCAAGCCGATTGGACTAACTGTGCTGGCAACAAGCTGAAAGAAATATGCACTAATGTGAAACAAGTGACTATTCAATCCTTTTCATGTAGACATGACCAAGTTGTCTACACAAGGGGTAGAATTGGACACTCTAGACTAACACATGGTTTTCTGTTAACTGGAGGTGAACCTCCACTTTGCGATCTTTGTGGTGATCTCTTATCAATTAAGCACATTTTGTCTTGCCCTGCTTTTAGAATACAAAGGCAGAAGTTTTTTAAAGAAAGCACAATGCTAGATATTTTTAATAAGGTTTCACCGTTAAAGGTTTTAAACTTTTTGAAGTGCATTGATGTGTATAAACGTATTTGATTTATTTATTTATTTATTTATTTATTTTATTATTGGTTTTAATTTTGTGATATTTATTACCTGTATTGGCCATGAAATAGCCATAGATGCTTAAATGGCAATAAATGTAAACAAACAAACAAACCATTAATAAATTGCGGGCTCTCGTTCGTTTGTCAGGAGTGGAACCCCCCCCCCCCCCCCCCCCCCCCCCCATGAACCATATGCGGCATTCTCTTTTCTGAGTCAGGTTAAGTTTACAAACGCAGTTATGGTATCTTGGTGGGTGTTAGTGAGTAAAGTGACAGGTCTTAGCTTAGTAAACGTTATATTAGCTTGTAGTGTGTCGGCATTCCAGCGGCCGCCCTTTCTCTCCTCGCCTGTGTTCAGCCTCGCATTGCTGGAACACAAACATTCTGTTGACTTCTCTCGGTGAGCCAGTAACTAGTAGGGATGAGAAAGTGTTTTTCTTGCATTTTAACTGGAACCTGCTGCCTCTACTGCACGGCCCATATGAAAAAGAAAAAAAAAACTGCAATTTTACAGTAGTGTTAGTGTAGTATTCATTCATTCATACATAGCATTCAAATACTGTATTATTACTGCCGTTTAGACAGTGAATGCAATGCAACTTTGGACACAAAATGATTGCCAGCATACTGCAAAAATATTGCATTATACAATATTTTGGACATTACAATGTTTTTTTTTTTAATATATACATCTCATCTCATTATCTCTAGCCGCTTTATCCTGTTCTACAGGGTCGCAGGCAAGCTGGAGCCTATCCCAGCTGACTACAGGCGAAAGGCGGGGTACACCCTGGACAAGTCGCCAGGTCATCACAGGGCTGACACATAGACACAGACAACCATTCACATCTACGGTCAATTTAGAGTCACCAGTTAACCTAACCTGCATGTCTTTGGACTGTGGGGGAAACCGGAGCACCCGGAGGAAACCCACGCGGACATGGGGAGAACATGCAAACTCCACACAGAAAGGCCCTCGCCGGCCACGGGGCTCGAACCCGGACCTTCTTGCTGTGAGGCGACAGCGCTAACCACTACACCACCGTGCCGCCCTAATACATTTTCAATAAAAATTTACTGATAACTTACTTCTGAGGTATGAAGTTTTACACCATTACAACACTTACAGACAACAAGTCATTATTACTTGTGCTCCATGAAACACATTTTAATGGGTCAGGAGAATGGACTGTATGTGGACTTCTAGGCTGCGCCTTTGTCCTTAATAGCATTTTTTCCTCTTTCATTACTTTTACTTTTGTACTTTAAAGTAGTTTAGAAATCAGTATACTTTTTACTTTTACTTGAGTAAAAAGCTTCAGTTGATACTTTTACTTCATGAAAAGTATTTCTAAACCATAGTATCTATACTTCTACTTGAGTAATAAATGGTAATACTTTTGACACCTCTGTCGTCGAGTGACGAGTGTGTTCATTGATAAGCTAACACAATCTAAAAGTAGACATACCATCACACTGCCCTGGCGCTGTGTACAGTTTACCTTCTATGGTTTGTGTACTCACTATTTGCCATTACTTTCTCCAACCGTTGTTACAGATTACAGGGAACGGCCTGGATTTAAAAGACAAATACATGTTCCTCTTGTTTTGAACACTTATTTGTAGGACATTACCTCTGATCTGCCCTACAGTCTACCAACAGCAAAGGCACACAATGTTAGCTAATGTCGTTAGCTAATAGCTACTACAGAAGAACAAAGAAGTTACAATGGGTTATTTTAACCTATTTGGTTACACACTCGCCGCAACAAAATGTTAACAGCAATGTAATGCCTTTTCTGGCTAATTTTATTCGTCTTACCTCCAACAAAGTGGTCACTGCACAAGCGTTGGTATGCCGAGGGCTGCCAATCTTTCCTGTTAATGGGCGCTATCCATCTTCTCCGTCGGTCAGCATCTGTCGGGATCCGATAAAATGATAAATCTTGCCTTGTGTGTTGATGGTTACTACATCCAGGTGCACAACAATATATTGGCATGATGGAAGTCTTGCTGAAAGTAAAAACTTTCTTTGATGGCTAGGGTGACCATTTCCATAACACCAAAAAGGAGGGCATTATTTGGATGGGGGGTCTGGGGGCCCTCCCCCAGAAAATTTTGTATTTCTTAGATGCAATTTCCTGCATTCTAATCAATTTTAGGGTGAATAATGGCAAATCCCATCTGATTCATAGCCCTCAAATTTTTATGTAAACCACAGTGGCAAGATTGAGAATGGATTATTTTTATGCAAGTCACTCAAGTTTGGTGAAATCAACATCACAATTTTGTAGGGTTAAAGATTATGATTGTGGGGGAAAAAGAGTAAGGTCAAAGCATTCATAGTATTTATTATAATTCATGTATTAGCTCTTAATTGGCTAGAACACACAGTATTTATATTTATTAAAAACATTGTGGAGTTAACAAACCACTGAAATTAAACTTAAGGTGCTGAGTACCAAAAAGCACAACATTTGTAGATTCTCAAAGAACAAATAGGCAACATAACCAGCAACATTATAAAACGTTTTAAAGCATTCATAGTATTTATTATAATTCATGTATTAGATCTTAATTGGCTAGAACACCATATTTGTATTTATTAAAAACATTGTGGAGTAACAAACCACTGAAATTAAACTTAAGGTAGATATAGTAGATGTGCATTTGCACTGTCATCCATATCCTAACAAGTTAAGTTGTGGGCAGCTGGTCTACCGGACAGACTCGTGTTTCCAAGTCCCAGCCAGGGCCAGGGCACTAGGCATGCGCCAGGAAGATCATCAAAGGATAGAACGCAACGCCTCGCGGTGTGGAGTTCGCATTGCATGCCAAAAAACATCGAGCCATAGACTCTTTATTGTAGATTACTAGTGTGCAGTACAGATCTGCAGTTTCCCTACAAAACGTTATTCTAGAACTCTGCTCTTCCAGTCTGGCAAGTCGAGATTATATAATTCCGCTCATCGTCTCTAAAAGGAGGACAAATGTGCATCCAGCTTGATGCTGCGCCGGACGTCGGACAAGACATTGAAAAGACGGACGGTTCGGCCTAAAGCCGGATGTCTGGCCACCCTACCTTTCGATGCTTCGCTGTCGTTCCTCGTTGTTGGCTGTGGCAGACTACTGGTAGTTCATGTCCAAAATGGCAGCCACATTTGTCGTGACGTCACATGGGATGGGTCAATACAGATAGATATAGATGTGATCTATCTGTATACAAACCCTGCGCCATATTGGAAGACCAACAAACTCGTGATTGGGGGAAATAACGGCAGCGCGCGGTATTTGAACCCACGAGGCACTTGGATCATCAAAAACCTACAATGGTAAACTTTTGTGCTGTGTTAGGGTGTTCTAACAAAGCTGATGGGAAAGGTGAAAAGAAGTCTTTCTACAGAATACTAGCTGTGATTGAGACACAAGGGGAGCAAACCAAGGAACTTTCTGCCAGGAGACAGCGAGAGTATTTAGCTGCTTTATGCAGAGCGGATCTGAATACTTCTCGTCTACAACAGTACAGAATATGTTCAGACCATTTTGTTACTGGTAAGTCACTAGGCTAGAGTGTTGTAGAACATTTTTTTAAATGTTTACTGAATAAAAACATCCTTAATTTTATCACATTTATGTCATATATTTCATTTCTTTTGTTTTAATTTTCCTCCCTCCATCCCTCTTTGGATTTTAAATATAGTTTTCCCCCCATGTCCAAATAATTCAAATATATATATATATATATATATATATATATATATATATATATATATATATATATATATATATATATAAATAAATAAAAAGAGATAAGTAGTAAATTAAAAACAAATTATGAAATAAAAAAAATCCATAACAGCATGAATACAGATTGCAATAGTGGTCAAGTGCTATAATTTTTTTAACATGATAGTGGAGAATTTCATTTAATCTGCACTGATTATTATATGAAATATAAATGAACAAATTCTGGACAGGTCTTTCATAGAATGGAACAACTGTTAATGTAGTAAAGAAAACACTGTTAACATGTTAATAAAATAAAATTTGCTGCTACATTTCAGGTGTAGTTTGTCGTATGTATGTATGTACTTGCATAGATGTGTACTTGGTCTTCCAGTATGGCGCCCTAACAAAATCTCGCGGTGCGGTGACGTGGTTGGAATAAAGTCATACTAATTTTTCAAGGTTAAATAAGCATATAGCTATTACTTGTGAGCGAGCACGAGAAAGAGCTGCACATCTTACGTTCATGACCATAGATTGACATAGAAGACTAGATGCCTCGTCCCCGTTGCCCGTCAACGAAGTCGAACGTCCGCATATGGCGGCCATCTTACCTCAGACAGCTGGCTTACCCATTACATTGTGTTCGTAGCGATATGTACTTTTCAGATGACCGTAACTTCCTCAAATTTCAATCGATATTCAAACGGTTTGGTTTATTATATAAAAAACAAATGGAAGTATGTATTTATGATATTAATGATGAATAATCATTTTATGTTTTTAAAAAATACGCATAGCTTGGCGAAAATATTTCAGTATACTACAGACCATGGGCGCCACCAGGGGGGAAAGGTTAGAACAATTCTAGGGGCCCAGCACTGCCATGGGGGCCTTTAAGGGGCTGATAATATGCTTTTAATGATTTTAATAAGACTTTTGAAATAACGACAATGCAATATTCCATCTGGTAAAATGAGCTAATTGAACAAAGTTGTCTATTTCTTGAGTTCTTCAACATACAGTATTGTCATTTAACCCTCCCCCTTTTGCGAAATGGTACGGTCCAGTTCTGGTAGAAGCATGATGCGTTAAATCTGTGTGCTGATCAGTGCGACGCTACTTGCTGCTGTGTCACGGTGCAGCAGCAGCCAGCCAGCAGTGGAGTGCGTACAGTCTATGATCGCTAAATATGAAGAGTGGCTGTCAAAAACGTAAAGAAAGGCAGCTGAAAGCTGAGAGGGACCGGAGAGGCAGGCAACTGGTCACTCAGTTTTTCCCAAAGAAAGGTAGCTATCGCTCACATGTGTGTTCAAAATATTAGCGAATGGTAAATGAACAGTATGAACGTGGTTGGATTAGCCTATCAAGAGAACACTTTTACAGTTTGTACAGTGACATTTTTTTAATAACTGAACTGACTTGTGTGATAAACAAGATGAAATATTACGTTATGCTGGTGCTAATAACCAGTTTCATAACTAATGGGGTGCCCTAAATATGCACAGATTCAGCCTCCGGGGGACCTCCGCCCTACCAAACCACTGAACCCCCCTTTGGAGAAGGAGGTAAGCAGCAATACAACCCATAAATGCTTCAGGATTGAAGTTTTTAAATTTTAAATTAGATTTAAGTTTTAGAATTAGTCACTGACCAGTTTTCATCTAGTCCCTGGTAGGTCAATACATAAAATGTAATAAAGTCACAAACTCAAGGTCCATGGGCTATCAAAAGTCAAATAACGACAATAGTGCAATTGTGACGAGGGTGGGCAAAGTTGGGGGGCCCAAAATTCTAATCTTTCATGGGGCCCAAAATTTCTGGCGGCGCCCCTGCTACAGACTGTAAGACAGGATGCATGCTGAAATTCCTATGCTGTGAGAAGCCTAACACTGCATACTTATGGATAACTGCGGCCTTAGGACAAATAACCATACAATTTATTTCCAATTTTTAGTGAAAATATTTTTACATGTGATAGGGCCGTAGGGGAAGCTAAAGTTAAATAAACAGCTTTAAAAAACTTCAGAAATACTTCATTCACCTCAAAAACCTAACGCACTCACATCATAGCATAATAACAAATGTAAACTCACATCACAGCATAATAACAAATGTAAGCTCACATCACAGCATAATAACAAATGCACTGCCCGAGTAAGTAATAGTATAAAATAGTGACAGCAACTCACGGTAGTTTGTGACAAAAAAAAGCACTTAATTAATCACATGTGGTTATACTACCAAGGATAAAAATGCCGCTTTTCCACTACAAACGCGGCTGAGCCGTGCCAGGCTGAGTTGAGCTGAGTGGGGCTGTTGGAGTTGCATTTTGACTACAACCGCACTGAACCGTGCTGGCTGGAAGTGGGTGGACACATTGGGTGGAGTTAGCGAAAGTGGGTGGACGTCACGTGATGTCGTTAAGCAGCGCAAACAGTGACATCAGTGAGCTTTTAAGCGGTAGTCTCACGACCCGAATAATAAACAATAAACATGGAGGACATGGAGTCGTTAGTGTTGCTGGTCTTGGTGCTGTGGCTTGTAGTCACCGACAACGCCAACAGATACTGGCAAGAGCGTATAGATGAGGCGAGGCACATAAGGCTTCAGAAATTCTCGTAATTCGTAATTATTCTTCTTCCGGGTTTACGGTGTTTACAGATCCCAGCATGCTCGCGGGGCGTGTGTGGGCATGTGAGGACACTCCTCCTCACCAATCAGTGCACAGGGGAGTGTCTACTCACGCCCCCAGCCTCACTCGGCTTGCTTTGGCTCGCTTCAGCCCCACTCCAAAACCGTGCGAGTTTTAGGGGCTAAGCAGGGCTGAAGCGAGCCGAGTCGTGCTGTTCTTTGGTAGTCGAAACGCGAGCCGTGTCGGGCTGAAGTGAGCTGAAGCGAGCTGAAGTGAGCTGAAAAAGGGTAGTGGAAAAGGGCCAAAAGATACCTTTACATTTACAAAAAGAACATTCAAAGCTGATTATCATGTCAAAGTCAATATGTTAGCACAGAAGATTGAAATTTCATTTGACTAGGCTCCAATGTGCAGTTAAAATAAAACTAAACATACTGATATAAACATCTACAATTAAAACACACACACACACATCAGCTTGTCATCAAAGTCAGTACTTTGATTTCCTGTAAATCATAATGTGAGTGCTGGGCTGTGCTGTGCTTGCGTAAATCTTCATGCCCCTTGTCGTCTTCTTCTTTTTAATGGCAGATTGTCACAATCTGTGTATACCGCCACCTACTGTACAGGAGTGTGTGAAGGGACTGGACAGATTCTGTGTCAGATTACTAGGCTACAAAAAAAAAATAAAAAAATTTTCATTAGACCTGTATCATTAAGATAAATGATTAGTGCTTTAATTCTATTTCGCTGTATTCCTTCTTCCCTTAGTATGTTGTGAATGTCTGAACCTGCTTCAAGCTCCAACCATTTCTGTCTTCGAGAACTGTATTTACTACAATGGAATAAAACATGCTCAACATCTTCCTGAACTCTACATCCTTGACAAAGACCATCACTTTTACCTAATATCTGTAATGTTGCGTTAAGACCTGTGTGTCCCAGTCTTAATCTTGTATATACTACCTCCTCATTTCTGTTAAATCCCATTGATGTTATTCTTTTCCCCCATACCTGACTCTGCATAGTAAAGTATTGTCTACCTTTGGGTTCTGTTTCCCATTCTTTTTGCCATCTTTTCATAATCTCTGTTTTAATTAAGGCTTTAGCTTCTCCTTTTCCCAGTGGAATATGAATGTCTATCTGTTCTTTATCAATGGATTCTTTGGCTATGCGGTCTGCTATTTCATTGCCTTTAATTCCTATATGGGCTGGTACCCAACAAAACTCAATAGTAATTCCTTATGTGAGCTAAGAGATGTTTAACTTCAATTACTAAGTCTTCCCTTGTTGAGTTACCTGATAAAAAACTTTGTAAAACTGACATTGAATCTGTACATATAACTGACTTGAGTGCATACCCCTTGTCTGTGGTAAGTAGTGATGTGTCGGTCGCAAACGATCCGGTTCAAAGAGCCGGCTCTTTGAAGTGAACGACGGGAGCCGGCTCTTCGGTGGGAGCTGAGTTGGGGAGCCGAATTTGTTTTTTGTCCTTAGGTGCCTCAGAGAGAGAGAGAGAGAGAGAGAGACTTTCACAAAAAAAGTTGCTGTCCGATTGCGTCTTTGTGTTGTCTATTACCATTCAAAGGAGCCCCTGTTACAGCGAAACGTAGACCCACTAAGCTGGTGGGAGACCAAGGCTGCACTCTATCCACGGCTTACACACGTGATGGCACGGAGGATGTGTATAGTGGCAACATCTGTCCCCTCAGAGAGGATCTTTTCAAAAGCAGGACAGATTATAACTGAGAGGAGAAATTGAATCAGCCCTTCCAAGCTGAGACACTTGGTTTTCCTCAATGCCAATCTCCACTAAAGACTTATTCTGGGAGTTTGTGCAGCCTTAATGTAAATAGTTTTTTTTTATTGACACTTCTTTGTAATTTTTACTTCTTTGTTCATTGTACTTTATACTTTTTATACTTATTTTATATACGTATTTAATATTTTATTTAATAAAATATTTTGTTGCACATTGTTCTGTGTTTATTAAAATAATTTCCAACTTTGCTTCATAGTTTCTTAGGCCTGATTTATACTTCATAATTTATTTTGTGGCATTTTGTTCAAGGTCGAGTGTGAAATAAAGCCATAAAGGATAAACAGTTGATGTCTTCTGTGTATTTTATATTGGTAATATAACACAGTTTTGCATTATGTTTGTGAGAAAATAATTTATTAATTGGTAAGTTTTATTTCTATAGCTAGAACATTGTTACACTGCTATACTTTACAAAGGCTACAAAAACTAAAAAATAAAATGGAAACCATCCTATTGATAAAATATAAATAATAATGTAATTAATTAACTAGTTAATTGCAGCGGGCGGCACGGTGGTGTAGTGGTTAGCGCTGTCGCCTCACAGCAAGAAGGTCCTGGGTTCGAGCCCCGGGGCCGGCGAGGGCCTTTCTGTGTGGAGTTTGCATGTTCTCCCCGTGTCCGCGTGGGTTTCCTCCTGGTGCTCCGGTTTCCCCCACAGTCCAAAGACATGCAGGTTAGGTTAACTGGTGACTCTAAATTGACCGTAGGTGTGAGTGTGAATGGTTGTCTGTGTCTGTGTCAGCCCTGTGATGACCTGGCGACTTGTCCAGGGTGTACCCCGCCTTTCGCCCGTAGTCAGCTGGGATAGGCTCCAGCTTGCCTGCGACCCTGTAGAAGGATAAAGCGGCTAGAAATAATGAGATGAGATGAGTTAATTGCAGCAATTAAATCAAAAATAAAATCTCAGGAGCTGTTTGGGAGCCGAAAGAGCCGGCTCCTTATAGTAAGAAGAGCCAAAAGAGCCGGCTCCCGAAAAAGAGCCGAAATTCCCATCACTAGTGGTAAGGAATCTAGTCTTCTATGTAAATCTATGTTCATTAGTGTTGTGACGTTCGCGAACGAACCGATTCTTTTGAACGGCTCCTAGGCATGAATGATGAGAACCGAGTCTCGAGCTGGGGGAGCCGTTCTTTCTGTCGTTCTTTTTCTGTACTGTGTATTTCAGATGAAAAAGCTTTTGCCCAAGGACAAGAAGTAGGCTAAACAGCATTTGCCTTTTATTTATTCAAGTTTTATCTGCTTGCCTAATAGTTCAAATTGTTTTGTATATAGTTTATAATGTTGTTGTGTGATATTAATGATAATATTGTGGGAAAACTACTTTGCACGGACGTTCATTTAATTTATTCTATCGTCATTTTGTTTGTTCTATTTTTGTGTATTTTATTTATTTATCTGTTTGTCTAGTTGTATCTATTTCTAATAATAATATATTTTTTTGCATTAATAGTTTGTTTTTTCCTATTAAAATAATCTTGTGTTCTTGTTATAACTTTATCTATTTATCTGACTGTTCAGATGTATCTATTTTTGTTACAATTTCAATATTTTTAATATAGAAAGTTTGTTTTTTTCTATTAAAATGTTCTTGTGTGATAACTAGTTCTTGTTATATTTATTGTAGTTGTATCTATTTTGTATCTCAGACTTAAATATTTTTGTAAAACAAGTGTTTTTCTATAAAATATTCTTGCGTTCTTGATAACTATGTTCTTGAGTGGGTTCTTTTTTTTTTTTTTTTACAGAAAAGCCGTTCTGCATGGACATTCATTGAAGCCCTCATTGTTTTTTAATGGTTATTTATGAGCGTTTAGGGGTTACAATAATGTAAGTCTAGGTTGCTTTATATAAAAGGTATGTCCAGAAATATTGATGTCACTGTCTAAGCAGAGGGATCTGGCTTCTTTAGACGCTGTCTTCTTAAAACCGAAAAAATATTTTAAAAAAGAGCCAAATGAGCCAGTCTTTTGAACAGCTCTTTTCAAAGAACGGATCACAAAGATATGCGGATCCCATCAAAGAGCCATAAATCCCATCTCTAATGTTTTTTTTCTTTTTATTTCCAAAAACATTCAAAATACAAACAAATAGAGCACCATATATATACAGATCCAAAAAACATCAAAGAAGTAAAACACACACATAGCAATAAAGTAAAAAGTATGAACAAGAAAGGGGCTATATTAACTATCTTTACATATGTTAATCGAGTAAATCAAAGTCATCCAAAAAGGATATAAAATAACCAACATCCTTATTTTCAACTAATTTTAAAGATTTGGCAAAAAGCTTGAGGTCATTCTTCCAGTGTGTAACATAAGGTTTAGTTTTTAAAAAACGACATTTGTGAATAAAGTGTTTACCTAAAAGTAGTAAATTATTAATACCATTTTGTTATTATTTAAAAACACTCCAAATTTAATTTCTTTAATGGATAAAGGGGCAAACTGAATCCCCCTAGACTGTAGCCAAGCCTGAAAATCAATCCAAAATCTTTGTATTAAATCACATAGAAAGAAAAGATGTTCCAAATCCTCCTCCTCTGTTTCACAAAACACACATTTACCAGTTTCAAATTTAAATTTCCCATCTCTAATGTTCATGACTATGAAATATAACAGCGCGAATTTGCGACACTTTACGCTAACTGTGCGTTTGCCGTACTGATCTCTCGCGTCTTCCACCTTTTTTTTTTTTTTTATTGATGCAAAAAACAGAATACATAAAGTAACCGTACACAACATAATACAAATACAAATATCTAGACATGACAAACTGACACGACATAAAAGGATAAATGAGAAAAAAAACCATACCCAATATATTATAACAATATACAATGTACAAAGGGGAAAAGAAACAACAGTCATATATTAGAGAGAGGATGACAATTTTTTAATACTAATACTGGAGAAGGCACAAAAGTCTGTCATTTTTTTTGATTATTTCTAACGACATGAAGAGAATTAAAGAGCGAGTCCATTTCTAGCTTGAAGGCACAGAAGGAGGGCTGTACATTTTGCCATTTGCGTTTGTGGATAAAAAACTTGGACTGTAAAATGAAAAAGTTTACTACGTATTCTAAAGATCTATCATCAGGGCTGTCATAATAAAACAAAAAGTCCTTCATAGTAAGGGAATAAGAGGAGCCAAATAGGTAACTGTTTAAATTATTGATAAAGAGTTTGGTCATGGGCGGCACGGTGGTGTAGTGGTTAGCGCTGTCGCCTCACAGCAAGAAGGTCCTGGGTTCGAGCCCCGGGGCCGGCGAGGGCCCTTCTGTGTGGAGTTTGCATGTTCTCCCCGTGTCCGCGTGGGTTTCCTCCGGGTGCTCCGGTTTCCCCCACAGTCCAAAGACATGCAGGTTAGGTTAACTGGTGACTCTAAATTGAGCGTAGGTGTGAATGTGAGTGTGAATGGTTGTCTGTGTCTATGTGTCAGCCCTGTGATGACCTGGCGACTTGTCCAGGGTGTACCCCGCCTTTCGCCCGTAGTCAGCTGGGATAGGCTCCAGCTTGCCTGCGACCCTGTAGAAGGATAAAGCGGCTACAGATAATGAGATGAGATGAGTTTGGTCATTTTACAAGTAAAAAACAGGTGTTCTAATGTCTCATCCTCATCATCACAAAATTAACAAGTTGCACTGACGTCTGTATATTTTCGCGTCTTCCACCTGTATTCCGACAACCTCAGGGTATGACGCGGCACTGCTTCTAAGTTCGAATTGGCGGACAATTTGTGCTCGGGAGTATTCTGACCAATTATGGCGTAGAAGGCGGGACTTGGATGAATTCGGGTAGGGAAATTAAAAAAAAAATAAAATCTGGCAGTACTGGAGCAGTGCACTGGGTGGCACTGAGAGTCGGAGCTCATTGAGTGAAGCGGAAAGAGAGAGAGGAGCAGAGCGGAGCAGAGCGGAGCGGAGCGGAGCAGAGCAGAGCTGTCATATCGCGCTGGTATTTTGGATTGGAGTGTTGTGGTCTGGGAGCGAAAAGCAAGACGGGACGAGAGCGCGAAAGGAAGGCAGAGGACATGGCGGAGGTTAGCGAGGTTCTGATGTCGGTGTTGTCCACTATTCGGGTCCCGAGGCCCGGAGACCGCGTTCATAAAGACGAGTGCGCGCTGTCATTCGCCTCTCCGGTGAGCCTTTTCCTGCACACACACTTCACTTCACTCTGTTCACTCATACACCGGCCGCCTCACACCCTGCCTTTCACTCAGGACGGGATTTCCGTTAAACCGGCAGGTGCGACTGGTTTTGCTGCAGAGATTCACAAGTTAGCCGGACGGCTAGTTGTTTTGTTAGCTAGCTTCATTCAGAAGTTTGTATACAGCGTTGATTTGCTATAAAACAAACCGGAGTTAAATGTTACTTCCCAGACATATCAACTGGACCAGAGAACTGCTTTTTTTTAAATAAAACAAACAAACAAATTTACCTAAACACACATCCTTTATAACTAAGTACCAGGCTAGCTAGCTAACATTAGCGCTTTATTAGCCGTATTAGCTAAGCTAGCTAGCCAAGTTCGCTGAGTAATGATCGGTCAGCATCGCAACTGTGTCCGAAATACTGCCTTGCTCCCTACTCCCTACTCCCTATCCCCTACTCCCTACATACAGCACTGTTTTTCTGCTTCACCTTGTTTGAACACATTGTATATATGAGTACACTTCATATTCTTCATTCTCAGACTCTCTAAACTGTGCATTATATATAATCTACATGTTTAGGGTGTAAAATAAGCTCACATTTAATATCTGGTTAATTTCTGTCTATTTTATAATCTAGCTGTAGAGGTTTGACAGTGCATGTTGTAATATCAAGTGCATCTCTTGTCCTTGCTGTTCAGGAGAGTGAGGGAGGTCTGTACGTCTGCATGAACTCTTTCCTGGGCTTTGGGAGTTGCTTCGTGGAGCGACATCACGCTCGGACCGGCCAGAGAGCTTATCTGCACATCAAGCGCACTCGCAAGCCTCACACCCAGGTAAACGGCGTCATGTGGCGGCGCAGAAGCCTTGTACACTCAAGGAAGCTCGGCACACTTCTCAAAACTGTCAGAACTCATGCTCGTTTGATGTCTGAGGGCCTCTGCATGCTCTTGCGACAAGGCTTTCGCAGACAGCTTTTCGCAGACAGTTGTAATTTATCGTTGAGCGGGGAGTAATAGGCGTGCGCGATGTTATTCACCGCCACAATGCAAGGGGGCGCGAAATCGCTAGGAGTAGTTGGTGGGTGTGGTTAGTGGAGTGTTTATCCTCCGGTTACTTATACTGACTAGAACTGGAGTCGTATAGGTAGATGTACGTACTTCCTCACTTCCTCGATCAACTAGCCTGGGCCCGCCCATCCTAAGTGTGACGCAACATGGGGGGCTGTTGCGAACTTAGTCTGGCAAGGCAAGCTATCTCCAGTAGGGTTGGGCGGTATTACGGTAAGAAGGTATCCCGAGGTATCCAAAAGTACCAACGGTATCGGTCTCATTACCGTCATTTAAAAAAAATATATATAATATCTAAATAAATATGGAGTACATGAGGTCATAATATAAAATAATAAATTGAAGATCATCCCGAATAACTGTGTGATCGTATTTTCACTAATTCTATCAATTTCCTAAAGAAGTTCTCATCGCGTGCAGGGTTGTTTATGTCGTTACCATGGCAACCCTGCGTGACATTTGGAGTCTGACAGAAAGCTTCGCAAGAGACTGAGACCGCGGTTGAAAGATGGCAAGTCAAGATAACGAGTTAGTGGCAATAAAAAATACAACATCGGCAGTGTGGCAGTATTTTGGTTTCAAACCAAACGAAAAGGGAGAGCCAGCAAACACAGATGAAGCTGTGTGTAAAGTATGTAAGAAGACGGTCACGGCGCGAGAGGGGAACAAGTTATGTTAGATCAAGATAACGTTTTAAGCAAGGTAAGGCCATTTGATTATTAATTTACCCGCCATGGCATGACATGGGCCCATATGATTTTGCCTTGTGCAGCTATCACGCATTTGAATTAGGTTCGCCTCATTTGCGCTGAATGGTTTATCGCGCAGTCTAAACGGACTTGGGTGTTGGTTGATTCTTTTTCTTTTCTTTTTTTTAATTTCCCATGCTTGAAAGAGTATGATCCTGCTCATCGTGTACTTTTTTTTGATGGAGTAGGTGAAATAGTGCTGCAAATGACGTTTCAACGCAGACATGTGTAAACGACAGTTGAATGCTATTTTCAAGATGAAGGAAGAGTTGCGTGATGCTTTGAAATATCTCTTAATCCATTCATCAATGCACAAAATTCGCTTTGCTGCTTAATCCATACCACAATGCACACAATTCGCTATGCTGCTTTTAAATAGTACATTTGAGGCATAGGCGCAGGTCTGGACAAGGTCCGCCGGTATAGGCGCACGTACACAGTAGGCCGAAACAAAATATTTTTTTCTCGGTAATACCGTATACCCTGGGAAAACACAGAGACAGTTTAAAGGTATCAAAATTTGGATACCGCCCAACCCTAATCTCCAGCTCTTCCAAGCTCCCGAAAAATCGGGAGCCAATCAGCTTTGAGCATCTCCATCCAACGGCCCTGGGTAGAGGTGTGTTCAAGGCACTGACGTAGTAGAACTGCGACCGGAAGCCATAGATTGTTTACAGAATCTATGCCGGAAGCGCTTCATTCACTAGAAACATTACGAACATGGAGCAGCGGCAAGCCTTTGACACAGCGGTAGATGCTGTATTGAAAGCATTCAACGGGAAGTTCTCATTGAAAACGGAGCAAAGAGCAGCCCTGGAGGTATTTATTGAAAGGAAGGACGTTTTCGCCTTGCTCCCGACCGGCTTCGGTAAGAGTTTAATCTACCAGTTAGCTAGCCTGGGCCCGCCCATCCTAAAGGCCTCTGCATGCTCTTGCGACAAGGCTTTCGCAGATAGCTTTTCGCAGACAGTTGTAATTTATTGTTGAGCGGGGGAATAGGCGTGCGCGATGTTATTCACCGGCACAACACAAGGGGGCGCGAAGTTGCGAAATCGCTAGGAGTAGTTGGTGGGTGTGGTTAGTGGAGTGTTTATCCTCCGGTTACTTATAATGACTAGAACTGGAGTCGTATAGGTGTACGTACTTCCTCACTTCCTCGATCAACCGCTCTTCATGCTGCTCCATCTTCGCTCGTGTTTTTAAAAATGCCGGTCGTGAAAACAAACCAAACCGGGAAAGTAGGGAAGCGGAAGTGCGTGTACAGCGGATGTAGAGTGGACCAATCAGAGCCCTCTTGTCTGCGACGCTGTCTGCGAGGCTTCTGCGGTGGTCACAATTTTTGGGAGGTGCGCGCAGAGCGTCTGCGAAGGGGAGGGGGCTACGCAGACACCATCTGCGATGCCATCTGCGAGGACTGCGTTGTCAGCATAAATTGGCCTTAATACGTAAATCACTTTCCTGTTGTTATGCCGCCATAATTTGGCATAAGATATTTTGTGCAAGAGTGTCACACCTGCGCGCCTTGGCGCGTGTATCAGATAGACTCTCGGGCGCGCTCCGGACAGTGTACGTGCCAAGCGGACTCTCGCGTGCGCACGACTCGCACCTGCACAGGATTAAGGTGCAATCAGTGCGCTGATACTTTGCGAAGTATTGAGTTGCGTTGCTGACACATTACCGAGCCTTGTTTCCTTGTTTGGGTTCCTGATTTCCTGTTTCTTGTCTTTGATTCTGCCGAGTCTACGATAGCCTGTTTGTGCCTCGTTCGACCTGCTGCCTGTTTCGCTGTTTTGCCTGCCGTTCTGGATTGTTTACCCTCTTCACTGTTGTTGTTTGATTAGCGCTTTGTAACAGTATACTGTATATTGTCATGAAGGTGCTTTACACAAATCCAGATGTATAGACTTGCATCCCTAATGAGCAAGCCAGAGGAGACGTTGGCAAGGAAAGACAGCCTTGAGAGGAATGAATAATGGGATTATACACTCGCCAGCCACTTGTTCTTGATTCTGAGATTCCTGTTCTTGGCTGGCAGGAGTGGAACCCAATGTGCTCTTCTGTTATTGCATGTGGAGATGCTTTTCTGCTCACCACAGTTGTAAAAAGTTGCTATGAGTTGCTATATCCTTCCTGGCAGCTCGAACCATGAATCTGGCCATTTTCCTCTGACTGCTCTTATTAACAAGGCGTTTATTTCCACCCACAGAACTGTCAATGCACACTCGGTGTTTTTTTTTTTTTTTTGTCGCACCATTCTGTTGTTGTGTGAGAGAACCCCAGCAGATCATCAGTTTCTGAAATACTCAAACCAGTCCATCTGGCTCAAACCAGCACCCACAGTGAAAGTCTCACTTTGAGATCACAATTTTTCCTGGTCTGATGTTTGACGTGAACATTAACTGAAGCTCTTGATTTGTATCTGCATGATTTTATGCATCGTGCTGCTGTCAAGGGATCGGCTGATTAGAGAACTGCAGGTGTGTGGGTGTTCCTAATAAAGCGGCCAGTGAGTAATGATCATTACCAGAGACAGCTTGTTGAGTATAGTAGTCTTTATGATTCAGGCCTGTAGTACTCGAGTCCGACTCGTGCCCTAATTTTAAGGACTCGTGACTCGACTCGGACTTGAGCACTAATCGGACTCGTGCAATAACTGCGTTAGGACTCGGAAAATGGAGACGAGGGCTCGGATTTTTTCTTTATTTTTTGTAACATGCCATAATACTTTGGCATAAGATATTTTATATCGACATTAATTTTGTATTAATTTCGTGCAAGTGTGTCACACCTGCGCGCCTTGGTGTGTACATCAGATAGACTCTCGGGCGCGCTCCGGACAGCGTACGTGCCAAGCGGACTCTCGCGTGCGCCATAAACGACTCGCACCTGCACAGAATTAAGGTGCAATCAGTGTACTGATATAAAAACTGTGAGAAAACACTTACTTTGCGAAGTATTGAGTTGCATTGCTGACCTATTACCGAGCCTTATTTCCTTGTTTGGGTTCCTGATCCATGATTTCCTGTTTCTTGTCTTTGATTCTGCCGAGTCTACGATAGCCTGTTTGTGCCTCGCTCGACCTGCTGCCTGTTTCGCTGTTTTAGGATTTTGCCTGCCATTCTGGATTGTTTACCGTCTTCACTCGTATTAATAAACACACCTTCTGCACTTACATCCGTCTCCCAACCGTCTCTGACAGAGTACTACAGGGCTCTACATTAACTTTTGAAACCACTTGTCCTGTCGGGCAAGTTGAAAGGAAATTTACTTGTCCGAATGTGAAGTTGACTTGTCCAAAGAAAAATTTGAGAAAAAACCCCACAAATAAACTATTTGTAATAAACTAATTTCACCAGAATTACTTTAACACAAAAATCTATTCACTGCAGAAAAAAATTGGACTCCATCAATCATTTATTTATGAGAAATTGAAAACCAGAAAATTAATATGATATATATTTTCATTTTTAAATTATTAACTTTGAATATATATCCTCCACTGATTAATTGTTGTTGTCTAATTATTCATTGTGGCTCCTGTATGGTATTTAATGGTTGCGATGAAAGTTGCGATGTTTTTTAGGTTTTTGTTGCGATTACATTGTGGGAGGAAGTGAAAGTTGCGAGAAATTGTTGCGATTTTCTCTTTTTGTGATTAAAATTGAGTGATGTGTTAAATATTAAATTATTACTGAAAAACTATTGATTAAAAAAACAAAAAGACACTGAGAAATGGTCCTATAAACAACTTTATAATCTTTATAAAAGATTACCAGGACTACAGAAATGCAGAAAAATAGGCTTTACTTATCCAAATGCACCTGTTGGTTCAAAAGTTAAAGTGCAGAGAACCTCACAGCACAACATGAAGTTACCTTAAAATATAATATAAATGCCTCAGCTTTCATGTAAGAAAAAAAAAACTATTAATACTAGTACTGTGTGCAGGCAGTCTCTCCTGAAGACTAACTTAAACAATAATTATAAACTAATAAAATAAATGGCTCAGGCTTCATAGAAGGAAAAAAACAATTTGAACAGAATCTCACAGTATGATGCTGAAGCTGCCTAAACAATGGAAAATAAAATACCATTTTGGCAAAAATGTTGGCATCCATTAATTTCTTGTATTAAGTAAAAAAATAATGTAAAGTGCACACAGTCCTTCACTGTAAACATAACACACTTTCAGTAACAGAATTTAAGCCTATATAAACACTGACTCGCGCATGCTGCTTCTCTTGAACGTATACACAGAAGTAAGGTGGAAGGTAGTTTGTCGACGTCACCTCAAGACGATGTCAACGATTGGTCAAATTTGCGGGAAAGTTGTAGCCTAGTAAACTAGACCCACCCGCCTAGCGGCCAAAAATATTTTTGCCTAGCGAGTGGGTCTAGCCTCGCACCATATAAACAAAAACACCCCGGGCATCAAATCGTGCCCGCCAATCACAACGCAAGGTTTTTGTTTGGATTCTTTGGGCGGGCTTTTGCAGGAGTGACGACAAAGCTGCGCGACGCTGGAGAAAGCACAGCAGGAAAGATGGCTATGGCTAGTGAACAGCGCACGTTTGACTCCGCTTTGGAATCAGTTTTAGAAGAATTAGACTTGGAGTTTTCGTTGAAACATGAGCAGGAAGAGGCTCTCCGCTCATTCCTTTTCAAGAAGGACGTTTTCGCTGTTTTGCCGACCGGCTATGGCAAAAGTCTGATCTACCAGCTGGCTCCGCTCGTAGCCAAAAGGATGGGGCTAGTTTGTGCAGTACGAAGAATTAATAAACAGCTTTGAAACATTACTTTTTGATTGTTTCTTATTTTCCCGTTATTTTAAATTTAAGGGAAATTATTTCACCAAACACCACTAAATAAAAATCTCAAAAACAGTTTAAGCAAACCCTTGAAAAACACTTGAAAAAAAAAAGTGTATGTTAAGTATGTGGTACAGACTCCAAACTTGTGGTCATTATCTCCAGACTTCTTAATATCTAGAACCTGTTTTTATTAATTAATACGCATTTTGAAAAATTAATTATTTCAAGGTCTCCCCCACTGCGCGCTCGGACTATGTCACAGTCACTGTTGCGCTGATTGGTCAGAGCGTTGGCCTATACGCACAGAGACAGCTTGAAAGACAGCGGTTTGTCCCTCCCACCCCCGTCAGAAATGTCTACGGATCGAGGCCAGACTAAATATTCACATTTAGTCTGGCTTGCCAGGCTAGGAAAGTTGCGGTGATTGGATATAATTGCAATACCGCCCTGAATTCGCGGGGATTGGTTGAATTTGTGTTGATGTTGCAGGGTCTGGTAAACGACCGTTTACTTTTCAGCTCAAATACACGAAGCGGTATTGGCCGGTTTCGCAAGCGGAATATTGCGCATGCGCACGTCACTCTTTCCGAAGAGAAACATCCAGCGATTCATCAAAACAATATGTCGAGTGAGATGCTTCGGAAATCATGTGAATAAACTGATAAATTTGATACGTAACCCGAATATCGGCGTATTTTGGCATTTGTCCGATCGGACAAGTAACTGAGACGATGAACTTGTCCGACATAAAGGATCACTTGTCCCGGACAAGCGGACAAGCGTTAATGTCGAGCCCTGAATACTTCACACTCCCTGGTAAAGAGAAGCACATTCACTTGTTCATACGTCATGTTCAGGAACAAACTAATGTTCACGGGGCTAAAACAGCCACCGTCAAATGGTGCAGTTGGAGTGTTGGACTTGAATTTGTTTTTAATGACTTGGACCCGACTCAGACTTTGAACACTGGGGACTCGAGACTGGACTCGAGGTTTAGTGACTCGACTACAACGCTGTTATGATTACAGTAGCAGTTCTTCGGTATAAGTCTGTAATATCCTGGTGAAATTATCCACCGTTTCAGCGGTGAGACTTGAGCATGAACTGGTTTGCTTATAGGACTGTACATGAGACAGCAGCAGAAAGATGACCATAATGTTGATTCGCAAGGAGTCCAACTTGAGTTTATCTGTGAAGAATCTCAGTCATCCAGGTACCGTATTTTTCGGACTATAAGTCGCACTTTTTTTCATGGTTCGGCTGGCCATGCGACTTATACTCCGGTGCGACGTATATGTTTTTTTTTTTTTTTCACCGCGGAATAACTGGAGCTGATGCTGAGTCTGACGACAGCCACGCAGAAGAAGAGGAAACGGCGCTTCATCTGCCGCTGGAGGCAGAGTTGTTCAGAAGCGACACAGAGGATGAGGAATTCAATGGATTTGCTGATTTGGAGTGAAATCATCAGCTTGATAAACTTGATTGACCTGTGTTTTATTATTAATGATAGGCCTATAGTTATTTAAATAAGTTATGTAGTGATTTTAGGCAGTGCTTAATTTGTGAAGTGGGAGGTCCCAGAACGCAGGAGGTGGGTGGGTCCGGCAACTCAAAAAAAAAAAAAAAAAAAAGGCGGTGGATGGTTTACTATAACTTTACGCACATGCGCTTATTGTGTGTGTAAAATAATAATAATAATAATAATAATATCAGACATTATGATCTTAGAAAACGCTTTAGTGACAGTTACAGACAGTAATATGTCGTGATATTATAAAATATTAATTTTTATTAGGCTATATATTAAATTATATATTACATTTTATCTTCTAAAATAACAGACTGTACTCATATCACAACCGGTTTATTTCACCATTGGAGATCAGATCACACAAGACATGAGTTAAATGACTCATTTTAAGGATTTAAGTAGGGGATTTAAAAGCGGTTGTTGTTTTTTTTTCACTAGACGGTTGTTTTTACTACCGTACCTGTCTTTGGAGATGATATACCTATAGCCTACTTGACCTCTGATTTGATGAAATAAAATTCGACAAAAATGAAGAATGACACTCCTCGATGATGACTACAGCTTTAATAACACAGATGAAAGAGCCATGGGGCGATAATAAGCCCTACCGGTAAAAATATTCTAAAAGCAAACTGATTAATGCATCAGTAATAGGCTACTAATATTAGTTATAATAATAATATAGGCTATTAGTAATAACGATAGTGATAGTATTAAAGATAGTAGTAGATATTTAAAATAATCAGACTAGGCTACTTACAAGGCAGCTGCTCAGCTGTTCGTTTATTAAATAAACAATGCAGTCGCGCAGTAACCACGCGCCGCTTATCAGATACAATCACAGATTCTATGGATAGAATAACCCTTCAAAAAAGTGCGACTTATAGTCCGGTGTGACGTATATATGTTTTTTTCGTCTTCATAATGCATTTTTTGGCTGATGCGACTTAAACTCTGGAGCGACGTATAGTCTGGAAAATACGGTACATAGTAATCTGTGGTTGGTAGAAGAGAGCAACTGGACTTGCTTGAAGATTCTTGAAGACGTTTCGCCTCTCGTCCAAAAGGCTTCCTCAGTTCTGTCTGACTAATAGGGAGTATCAGGTATTTATCCTCTCATGGATCATCATAGAATCAGAATTCTGATGGCTGCATTGTAGGTGGCTGATAAAAGATGTCTTAGACACCCACCTCTGTTCAGTGATGGTCGTTCCAGGTTGACAAAAATGAACGATCCTCTCTGGCTAAGATGTCTGCCAGTTTTCTGGAAGTCCTCTCATACTCCCGCACCAGTCGAAGGGATCTCATCCCAAAGTGCGTAGAAACATATCTGTGAAGATACTCAGTCACCCAGGTACATAGTAATCTGTGGTTGGTAGAAGAGAGCAACTGGACTTGCTTGAAGACTCCTGAAAACGTTTCGCCTCTCATCTGAAAGGCTTCCTCAGTTCTGTCTGACTAATAGGGAGTATCAAGTATTTATCCTCTCATTCTGATTCGGATTCTATGATGATCCATGAGAGGATAAATACTGGATACTGCCTATTAGTCAGACAGAACTGAGGAAGCCTTTAGGATGAGAGGCGAAACGTTTTCAGGAGTCTTCAAGCAAGTCCAGTTGCTCTCTTCTACCAACCACAGATTCCAACTTGAGTTTCATCATTAGGGACATTCAGTGGCGATCCTAGAGTGATTTACTCCCCGGGCGAAACCCCCTGCCGGCGCCCCCCCACACCCCACCCCACCCGTCTTGTTTTTTTTTTTGGGGGGGTTTTTTTTGGGGGGGACCTTTTTTTTTTTTTTTTTGGGACCGTTTTTTTTTTTCCGCGCCCGCACTCGTGCCGCGCCCCCCCGCGTTGGGCTCTGTATTAGCCAACAGAATGTTAACAGCTTTACATGGTCATTTAAACATTTCTCGTCGTGTGTTGTACATCGCGGACACGGCCCGTTATAAATTTGTTGTTACCAGAATGGCAATGATCAAGTCGTAATGTATTACTTAAGACTCTGTGTAGTGTAGTACTATGGTAGTAAAGTCTTTTTGATGACTAGTACAACGTTCCGCTGGCGGGATTGTGCATATTATGGGGCTACGACAAGTTAGGCACACACACACACACACACACACACACACACACACACACCCACACACACACACAGACTGATGATGTCACCTGCGCAACTTTGGTATTGGGCTTCCCCATCCAAAATGTTCAAACCCCCCCCCCCCCCGTCTTGTTTTTTTTTTTCGGGGGTTTTTTTTGGGACCGTTTTTTTTTCGCGCCCCCCCCCCCCCCGTGATGCCGCCTTGGGCGGCTGCCCGGTCGGACCGCCCCCAGGACCACCCCTGGGAACATTTCTGTGTTCCCAGTAAAGTCTCGCATGATGTTTAAAGGAGATGCGCAGAACCTTTTATTTTTAAATAAATTTCTGAGTGGATAGTATCTCCACCCTTGAATCTTGTATGCTGCATAAATGGGAATAAAAAATATATATATTTTTGAGATATTTTAAAAATCGACCGCAAAGTTGGCATTGGAGCTGCCCTGCTGAGATAGCCAGCCCTGAGTGCGTGACGTCACTGCGGGAACCGGTTTTAAGGCCGAGGCCTTTTACAGCTATAGACCAAAGTCATATAAATTTATGGCGAAAGTAAGAAATACCGTCACCGACTTGCTCAACTAAGACTGATTTGACTTCATTGATTGTGGGTTGACACTTATTAAAACAGGATAGGTGTTATAACTTATGCAATGCATGCGTTTTCACTGATAAAACGTAAAAGGCTAATTAAATAATCAGATGAACTGAGACAATCACATTCTGAAGCAGATTAAATAATCTTATACCGCTAACTTAAACACACAATGCAAGTTACATGTATTAATCTAAATGCAGGTAAACAACGCGTTGTTTTTGTTGTTTTGCATCAAAAGGAGAGTCGGAGCTTACCCGTCTGCGTTCTCGCTTCTTGAAGGCCGATCTTGTGGCCGATTGTTTTGAAACAATCTGACTTTCAGTTGTTCGTTCAGTTCTCCGTTCATTCGCTTCTTCCACGTAAGGGTGAGATGGCAGCAATATCCAGTGAAGAAATCAGACGGCTGCTCCACTCATTCTCTGTTTTCTCCAGACTGAGTACTCCGCCATTACTGCTCGGCTCAGGCAATTACTAAAACCCGGGACGGAACGGAACGTCACCGGTTTTAGCAACAACCGCGGGGAGGTCACTGGGAGGACTGGTGCAACTGAACTTACTTTCCTTTTTAAAAAATAAATAAATACTTGGCTTTTCTTGTAGTTTTCTTTTCCTTTAACTGTTGGTATTGCACCCTCTTTCAATACGGGCTTATCGCCAACACTCCTCAACAGATCAGAGGTCTCGTACAAGTCTTCAGTAAAATGTGCAGAGCAGAGGAGAGACCACTTCGTAGGCGCCTAACGTGCCCGTGAACTTCTCACGAAACGCGTCCAAATCTTTGCAGTTTGAACATTCTTGGGCCATGAATGCAACGTAAATCCACCTTCTGTCGTGTTGCTGGCTCATCTACGTGGCACGGCGATAAATTAGCTCAAAATGGAGGATCAGAGTTGCAGTCAGCTCTGTGTTTTAGTATAGCGGAAATGGCGATGAGACCGATAGACTTCCTGCTGTGATGTTACGGACGTCAAGGTCATTCACTCAGACCGCTACCTATATAAATCAGTTTAATCGTAAAAATTACTATATTGGATTTATTGTTAGCGCTTAACTATTCCTGTGCCATTCTTGAGGTCTCAAGGTGTTTATAAACGAAAGTGAGGCCATGGCTCTGCGTGTCTGCTTTAAGGATCCGTACTGTCAAGTCTGTTTGCAGCATCGGGAGGTTTTGAACACGGTGATCCACCTCCCAGTCCACACCTTGCAGACATTTTGCAAAGTACAAAAAATATGCTGCACAGTTCCTCAAATCCCAGAGGGTGCATGGGTTAAAAAAACCTGAGCGTTAGCAGAGTTTCGCACAGGTTTGTAATATACTCGGGGTGGTAAGAGGAACAGGAGGACGCGTGCTGTGTCGATATGAGAGATCATAGAATAACGCCGCTGACAGATGATTAGCAGTTGCACCTTGCACAAATGGGAAGTCTTTTTACTGTAAGGTTGTAGCGGTGCTACATCAAAACGCGTTTGAAAACATGGATCATTCTGCATGTTTTTCTGAATGCAGGCATCCACATTTTTAAATGATGACTAAGGTTCTGAATTTTGGGGCGATGAGAGAAAACGCGCCTCTTTACTGTGTCATATAGTGAGGGCTCATCTTATTGGCTGTGCTTTGAAAAGGTCAGCGTGAACTAGGTGAAATTTTTTAAGCACAGTGCCAAGGCGTCACATCCAAGCAGTGCGCTCCACCCAGGATGATATTCCCTGAAGGAAAAGGATCACTGCTCTCTCCATAGTTTTGCCGTTGATCATCTGTAGGCGGCTGAAAACAGCTGAACTTTCCTGGGGCCTGCTCGCTCTCCCACACACGCACGCACACGGCTCTCTTCATGCACCTAGCTCTTAGACATGAAACCCAAAGTATATTTGCACTGCATGAGTATTTGTATAATAATTATTGGCGTTCCCATCAATGCATCTCAAGACGTGTTCTGAATTTCTGTGTTCGATTATGGGATTCCAGCTTCATTACAATTCAGTAACCCTAAAGCGTTCTGTACAGTTCCTGACGTATGACTGATCCTAGCTCAAGGATTTGTTGAGGGGAAAAAAAAAAAAAAAGAGCATTTCTTATTATTTTTAGATTATTTGCAGGCTTTCGTCTAAACCGGGGAACAGGGGCACTGCGCCCTCTTACCAAAATGCCTATAGAGATCTTGCAGTCACGTGACCGGAAAGTACACAACCGCCATCATGTCGGTCAAAAACACCGCTGAATACTGCTGCACTCGTGTACAGAATGGATCAATTTCAACCGACGGACTACACGGCTCATTTTTCTAATGAACAGATAACTAGATATATGTCTAAAATAAACGATCTACAGATTTGTGACCCTTATGGCTTACCGGACGGAGTTTTCACGACCGGATTTTGAACTGCCAGCGGAATACCCGGACGTGTATGATTGATTACCTCATCAACTTTCCCTCGCTGTTCAGTGGTGAAGCACTGCGTGCTTATAAACCTCTGCACAGTTATCTTTACAGAAATTCAGGATTTGTCAGCGACTCAGATGTGGCATCTTGTAAACAAGAAAATGATCCTCACTGGATGGGTAAGTAAGTATTGAGTATAGCACTGACCAGCCGATTATAGAATAAGGTAATTCCAGTTGTAATTCCAAATCGTCCGTCTTGTTTACATGGATCTGGCGTTGGAGAGGTAGAGGCTTGGCAGTGGAGGTTTGAGTAGCTGTTTTCTGAGCTTAGTCAACAGGCCGGCTCTGCCTGTAGCCTCGCTTTTGCTTCGGCTCCTGGCGCCGCCTCCTTCGCTTTGCTTCCGATAACAATCCACGGAGACCCCGCTGGTCTCGCTATCTCGTCCGGAATGTTTTTTTTTTTTTTTTTTTTCTCGTCCGGAATGTTGTGCATGCGATGGAAATCGCTACAAACCGTCATTTTCTGCTGGAAACCAATGTCCAGTAAGTCCATACGGTTGTAGTGGATATTGAAGTCCGGTACAGACGAACAACACGCAAAAATACATACAAAAAACATAAAAAACGTGCACAGGTAGGGAGAGCTTGTAGCCGCAGCCGTTGTAGTAGAATTGTATATAGTAGGGTTTTCCAGAAGAAAAGGTAGAAGTAAAAGCAGAAGTAGAAGGCGGAATATGGCGTTTGACCTACAAGATGGCGTCTGTCACAATCTGGATCGGCTGTGATGTCACATGCAAGATCTCTATTGAACCCCAAGTCACACTTAGGCCATGCACTTATATGCTACTGCACAACATGCAGTCTTTCTCAAAACGATCTTTTCTCCGTGAAAACATCCCAGCAACACCACGTGACAATGTGTCTGATCATCAAATACGTTATAATTACTCCAAAAATATTCCAATCATAGTAGATACACCTCCAGACGGTGCAAAAACGATCCAAATTGGCGTTTTCCAGACTGAAGCGCCATGTTGTTTACTTGTCACGGCTGCTCTCGCGAGATTTGACATGGGTTACATGCAAGGTCAGCTGACTTGTAGAGCGAGATTTCTCGAGACTGAATGACCTTTCACCCACCGGCGCGGGAGCTTTTGACAGAAGTGGTTCACAAGTTGTTTTTGTTGACACTTGGGCATTTAAAGATGTCATCCCGCGGCACGAAGCGGAAGAAAGCCAAAGACCGTCCGGGGCAGAAGATGATGACTTCTTTCTTTTTCAATGTTGACAAACAATTAGTTACGATTTCCCTCTCGGATAGCCTCAGAATGTCCCATTGGAGCCTCAATTTTTCAAAGGCTTCGCACGGCAGAGGGGGGGATGGACCCCCCCGGTTGCTTCGCTCCCTCGCCATGGTGAGCGCCCTCATACAAAATTTTTCTAGAAAAACCCCTGATTTGTACACATTGACTGCTTTAGAGCAGATTGAAAGAGTAGACAGGACTTGTAACAACCAGTAAGTACAGTCATGGTCCAGAAAAAAAAAAAAGTGAAACACAGCTCATCGACAAGTCCAAATGCTTCAGATGGAAACAAAGGAGCAGATTTATCAGCAATACTTTTTCAATGCTTTCAGCTTCCAGTAAAGAGGCCCGCCCCGCATGCTGCATGGCTTCTGACTAATCGCTCGAGAGCAGCTCAGCTCGAAAGCGTGTCCGGAGTGATACACTGACTAGCCTGGGAAATCCCATGCTGCTTTGCACAATCGTTCTGATCTGAAAAGACAGCATGGAAACTATGGTCTAAAGCAGGGGTGTTCAATCTTATCCACAAAGGGCCAGTGTGGCTACAGACTTTTATTCCAACCAAGTGGGAGCTACACCTGATTTACACTTGTTTAATCAGTTCATCTTGGTCTTCAACCAAATATCAAGGGTGACTCCTATTTGACTGGAACGAAAGCCTGCAGCCACACTGGCCCCTCATGGATAAGATTGAAGACCCCTGGTCTAAAGGCTCGCCTAAGTTAGGGAGCCAATCAGAGAGTGGGGAGGGGTGGAAAGACGGTGACGCGTACTACTCAAAAAACGGAAGCTTGTTGTTTATTTGGGACTGTTTACGGATCACACTCAGTACGTTTGCATGCACGTCCAAATCGAGCTGCTGTCGGTAATCGAGCAAAGGGTCCCAGCAGGGGTGCCAGAGAAATCCAGTCCTACATGCACAAGTGAAATCGGGCTATTGTGCAAGGTGCATTGTGCACCCGAGCCACACGTGGCGCTACACGCCCCATCGTGTTGGTACACTTCCGGTTGTCGTCATGAAGAGCTATAGTGTTGCCAGATACTGCTGACGTATTCCAGCCCAAAACATGTTCAAATCCGCTAAAATGCACTTAAAACCCCCAATCTGGCAACACTGGCAGTTCCGTGTTCAAGCTGTTAGGCTTGCTCTAACAGACTGTATGGCTACAAACTGTCCGGCGCAGACCACTGTTTTGTAAGACAACTTATTTTGCACAATAATATTTTTCTAAAGTCCATTTTTTGCTTACAAAAAAAAAATATATTTTTTTGCTTGCAATTTAACTTATGTCTTAATAAACACACAAGTTCAATTGTTTTGTTTTTATTGACATTCTTCAGATGTTGGACATATATACACACACACACACAAATACAGTGGCTTGTTTATGTACACAATTCACAGCTATGCAACAGCTGTACAGATGTATTTGGTGATACAGTAAGTGAGCTAAATTTTAACAGTGCAAACAATGCCACAAAAAGAAAAGATTCATGCCGTTGTCATGATTCGTTGTCATGCCGACCGAGGCTGTTGTGTTTCCCTTGTGGTCTCGTCACTCGTCACTTCCGGAAGGGGCAGTGCTGAAGTAAGTAGCTCGAATACGTAGCTCGATAGGGTTTACATGCACTAAGTAGCTCGGCAGAAATCGCATAATCTAGGTCGTGTAGCTCGATTGCGAGAAATCAAGTTCGGTTCAATTTCAGCCGAATTAAGGTGTATACATGGCATTTTGAACTTCGATTTCAGTCGAGCAACGGCAGAAATTCGATTCTCTCTATGTGCATGTAAACGCACTGAGTTAACATGGCGGCGGAGGGTCCAGCTTCTCTCATATTTGTCTTGCACAAACGGCAGTAATCGTTCGGTGCCATTGTTTTCCTATTTTTGTTTTGCCTTCTCTTTCTCTTTCCTTCTCTTCGTCGCTCTAACTACGTCACCGGGTACAACTGCCATGATTGGCCATGGGCTATGTATACGCCAAATGATAGACATTCGCAACGTCCAATAAACGGCCGTTGACAATCGTAAACCACACCTCCCCTACGAGAAATTCAATAGGCGGATTCCAGACCATATTTCACGTGTGATATGGTCTGGTGTTAACCACACTAATACACTGACAACATCACGAGAAATCGATTGAAATGACCTTTAGCTACAGGTCACATGCTCTGGCTCCTGTAAAAACGAAGCCGAAATCTCCCAGAATGAACGAACCTTTTGTCATTATATAACGGTAATACATAATCTGATGGTCAGTACATGTTATATTTACTAAAGTGCAAGAAAGCGTGGAAACCCCAGGATCCTCTACTATGCACACACATGAGCCACGCCCAGTGCAGTGAGACATGTGAGTGTTTGCGGCTTCTTGCTGCCTCATTCCTGACGTAGTGCCACGTCCTCTGTCTCCCTCTTCGTCTCTCAGTCTTCCCCCGACCCCAAGCATGAGCACCTCTCTGAACCCCAGAACGTGAACTACAACAGGTGTCTGCTAATGAGAAATATAGCATTCAGTATCTGGGGCTCAGCAGTCTTTTACAATGACCAACAAATTCACTTTATCTTATTTTACCTCAAGCTTTATTTCTAAAACCGTGTTGTTTTTAGATGAACCTTTTGCATGAATAAAAACCCGCTAATGTGTGCATATTTTTCAGAAAGAGGATGATGGCAGCACTGGGTCAGGAGATCCTCCGAAGAAGAAGCCCACTCGGCTGGCTATAGGTAAGACCAAACCTGACTTGCGTTTGAGACGGCCAGTTCCACGGATGGGCTTTTGGTGCTGGAACTGTTCTGCACTGCAGCGAGGCGGAAAAATGCTGGCTCTCGGCTGATGAAATTGGTTCAGCTCCAGCACCAAAATGCTGACGGTCTGAAACCCAGAACTGCGGTAGCCAAGGGCATTAAAAAGAATTATTATTATTATAGTAACCACCAATAAAATAAGAGTTGCAAGTTATAGAGCTAGTTTTGTTTGTTTGTTTTTTTTTGTGGGGGGTGAAATTTAGAACATTATTGCAGCAAACATTTATGACAGTGCGTTTGTGCTTTGTTTCGACACTGATATTTATTAAACTGTTTACATGAAGGCTCTTAAAACAGGATAACACTGGGGAACAATTTGAAAAAGTTTCTGTTGAGTTAGATTTTTATGCTGATTAAAATTGGCATGCTGATTCCAAAATTCAGGGTGGCACGGTGGTGTAGTGGTTAGCGCTGTCGCCTCACAGCAAGAAGGTCCGGGTTCGAGCCCCGTGGCCGGCGAGGGCCTTTCTGTGTGGAGTTTGCATGTTCTCCCCGTGTCCGCGTGGGTTTCCTCCGGGTGCTCCGGTTTCCCCCACAGTCCAAAGACATGCAGGTTAGGTTAACTGGTGACTCTAAATTGACCGTAGGTGTGAATGTGAGTGTGAATGGTTGTCTGTGTCTATGTGTCAGCCCTGTGATGACCTGGCGACTTGTCCAGGGTGTACCCCGCCTTTCGCCCGTAGTCAGCTGGGATAGGCTCCAGCTTGCCTGCGACCCTGTAGAACAGGATAAAGCGGCTAGAGATAATGAGATGAGATGAGATTCCAAAATTGCAGTCAGTTTTTTTTTTTTTTTTTTTTTTCTTTTCTTTTTTTCTAGCACGTCAAGTTTTTTCTCCACAGCTTACCCTCCAGATAAGCAAAATTCCACTGTAGTAAGACTATTTGAAGGTTATGGAAGAACGTTATCAGGGTAGATGGGATGTATATATGATGGCTGACTATTGTTGGAGCATCAAACGCGATAGTCCTCAATAGGGTATTAGGCAGAAAAAGAAATTTACCAGTCAAAAATAATATTTTATATAATCCTGATAAGCGCCGCAGGTGCGAAGACGAACGCCGCAGGCGCGAAGTCCCTCTAGGGGGGTCTGGGGGCATGCCCCCCCAGAAAATTTTTGAAATTTAGACTTCATTTCCTGCATTCTAGGACATTTTCAGGGTGAAATGGCGTGTAATTTTTGATCAGAAATATTGCATATTTTTACTTTGTATTTTTTTCAGTTTCACTCCTGAATGTATCAGATGTATGTATGGTGTTTGATTTGGTAACAAAAGTGAAAAGAAAATAAACAACAATGAATTGTATATAATCTTTTGATCTAGTTACAGTATTTAATAAAAAAAAAAAACCAACAGTATTCTATTTTACCATACCCCAATGAACCCCCCTTGTTAATCAATGTATCACACATACCTTTTCTGTCTTTTTGTGGAAAAACGAATCAGTTTTTGTCACATTCAATTTGGGGCGTTTGTTGGGATTCATCTTGATCCAGAAGAGTGAGTCAGCAAAAAAAAATGCGGTTCTCCCGCCAAGAAAGAGGAAACTACAACGCAGGGTGTTTGGCAATTTTCGACCAATCAGAATTCGCGATTTATTCAGTCCGCATGTTACAAGATTCAGTGCGGGCCAAAATGGCGGAAACGATGAAATATTCTGATTTTTCATTTCAAGTTTTCAGTATTTTTCGTATTAAACTGTGTTTCTTACGATTTGTAAATGATGGCGGAACCACACACGGACTGGCCATCGGGAGTAGCGGGAGTTTTCCCAGTGGGCCGGTGGTTCAGTGTGGGCCAGCGGAGAAAAAAAAAAAAAAAAAAAAAACAGTTGCGCGCTGGCCTTTAATATGATAAGCAATGTTAACAGTTTCTTTAACAAACTGTTAACATTGCTTATCATATTAAAGGCCAGCGTGCAACTGTAATAAGCAATGTTAACAGTTTGTTAAAGAAACTGTTAACATTGCTTATCATATTAAAGGCCAGCGCGCAACTGTTTTTTTTTTTTTTTTTTTTTTTTTCTCCGCCGGCCCACACTGAACCACCAGCCCACCGGGAAAACTCCCGCTACTCCCGATGGCCAGTCCGTGTGTGGGCGGAACATAACTGGATTTATCGGACGACATGTGGGAGTATTCATGTGCGAAAATTTTCGGCATTATCGTCCGTTTCAGTATCCGTCTGTGTGTATACTTGCCCGTTGAAATCGGCAATTGCCCATCAAATTTACGGGTGGACGGGTCTCTGCCTAATACCTTAGTCCTCAAGTTGAACACTCCAGAAAGAGCTATAAACGTAAATTTTTACCTTAACTACTTGCACAGGCAGCACGGTGGTGTAGTGGTTAGCGCTGTCTGTCGCCTCAGAGCAAGAAGGTTCCGGGTTCGAACCCAGCGGCCGGCAAGGGCCTTTCTGTGTGGAGTTTGCATGTTCTCCCCGTGTCTGCGTGGGTTTCCTCTGGGTGCTCCGGTTTCCCCCACAGTCCAAAGACATGCAGTTAGGGGCGGCCTTGAGCAAGGTACTGAACCCCTGACTGTGCCCCGGGCGCTCTGGTGTGGCTGCCCACTGCTCTGTGTGTGCGTGCGTGTGTTCACTGCTTCAGATGGGTTAAATGCAGAGGATGAATTTCACTGTGCTGGAAGTGTGCATGTGACGAATAAAGGTTTCTTCTTCTTCTTCTTGCACACAATTATAATTACAGTAGCCATATCCTTTGTAAAAACATAAGTGTTAAATAAACATTGCAGTCATGCCTGTTTCTGTCATATTTCATTGTATGTCAATATTTGTAAATTTTTCTAAAACAAGCACATATCTGTTAAGTACAGTATTTTTCATAGTTTTTAAGAAAACGGGGATCCTATAGTTCAAAAGCTTGACATGATAGAGAAAAACTGAGATCAGTTTTGGATTCCGCACCCAAAAATTAGTTAAAAACATCTGTCAGACCTAACTCAGCAAACATTGTGTTCCCCAGTGTAATTGTTTAAAATGTCTACTGTTTCTTGAACCTGTCTCGTCTTGCAATCATTTTCAACTCAACCACATGCAACATATTCATTTGCACCGAGTTTATATGTCGGGGGGGATGAGTCTCTGCTGGTTCACTTCTACAAATGAAATGCATGAATAATTATTCTCGTCTTAAAACGCATTTACATTGTTTTGTGTCAAAAGTTTAAAACCTATTCTTAAACTGAAAATGTACATTTAGCCAAAAGGGGATGGAAAACAACAAACAACCACCTCTTCCCCCCCAATACATCACAACTATGTGGCCTATATCGAATTTTTTTTTTTTTTGGCTGATTTTTGTCGAGAGATTTCAGCAGAGAATGGCCAGACTGGTTCGAGCTGACAGAAAGGATACGGTACATCAGATATTCACTCTGTACAGTTGTGATGAGCAGAAAAGCATCTCAGAAAGCACAACACATCAAACCTTGAGGTGAATGGACTATAACAGGAGCAGTGTGGGGAATAAGGAATTTTAAGCAGACTGTCACAGGACAGACGGCTCTGAAATTTCAGCCTGTCCGAATGACGGGCCAAAGGCCCGGAACAATGCGGCTGGGGGTCCGGGGCCCCCCGAAAGGCTTTAGATGCCTGGAGATGGCTTCTCAGCTATTTCCAGGCACATTTTTGTGATCATCATCTTCAAAGGCCAAATTACACTAGACATTAGTTGCTAATTACACTACAAAGTGAATATAATTTACAAGAAAATGTCAGAAGATTCAAGAAAAACCTGCTTAAAGTTCTACCCAAAGAAACAGTAGCGCACAGGTCCGTTCCATGTCTAGAAAAAAGTATGGGGGCCAAGGATGTTCCAGTTGGCTACAACTTACTGGAACTCATATACAGTATAGGTTAGGGTGCATCAGTTGCCCTCACTTTCATAAAATCTGATGCATTTTTGTTTGGGTGTTCCTTTTCACCAGTAAAGACATCCTGTAAAATTTTTTTGACCATATTCAAAAGTCTAATGGTGGCACCATTACCCCTTTTCCACCAGATCAGTTCCAGGGCTGGTTCGGGGCCAGTGCTGGTGCTGGTTCACAACTCGTTCAACTTGCGAGCCAGCTGAGAACCAGTTTGCTTTTCCATAGCTCGCGGTGCTAAGGGAAGCCACGTCATTACGTCGCTGTATACGTCAGTTACGTCGCTACGTTTGCATAAACCTTGGCGCGAATATCGAAGCAAAAACAACACGGAAGAAGCAGCAGCAACAACAACGACAATAATAATGGATGACTTCGCGTTTGTACAGCTGCTGCTTCTCGTCGCTTAAAAACGGCGACCTTTCGCGGTCTTGTTATTGTTGTTGGTCTTAACAACTCCACCCCCCCGCTGACGTAAGCGGTTCTTTCCTCTGGCCCAGCAGAGAGTTGGTGCTAGCCTGGAACCGGTTTTTCTGGCCCAGAGCCAGTTCTTTGTCAGTGGAAACAGAAAACCCGGTTCCAAACTAAGCACTGGCCCCGAACCAGCCCTGGAACTGCTTTGGTGGAAAAGAGGCACATGAGGTTCATTTTTTGCCAAAAAACGCTTATTTTATGTTTTCGCGTAAGGTTTGAATCACAATGTTGGACTCCATTTATTGATTTCTTGTGAGCCAGAGATCATGTTAAGAACCTTTGCAAGGGATTGAGAAGCATTAATGTGATTCATAATACATCTGTATTGTTTAAAAGTAGTTGAACAATGATTCAATGACCAGCTAAAACTCAAACTGTGCTTGATAATATATTTAGAATATGGACTAAAAATGTGTATCTAAGATATTTGGTATACTCTATAAGGTGCCATAATGTTTCATGAAAAGTGATCGAAATTTTGTCATAAAAGTCATAAAATAGCAGCTTTTTCCATAACTTTGAGCTCCTGGTGCCACCATTAAACTTTAGAATTTTGTCAAAATATTTCACCCAGTGTGTTTTCTTACCAAAAGGAACATAAAAACAAAAATGCATCATGATCGGAGGAACTTTTCATTTTTAGGGGGCAACTGATGCACCCTAGTATAGGTACTAATAGTAACACTCATGAAACATTGTCAACAATGACTATTTTTATACTATGTTTATAATAAGTCTATAAGAAATTTAGTAATTAACAACACAGCTATTCTTACATACTGTAAGAGTTAAAATTTTGAGTCCGAGATTCCAAGTAACTTTGGAACAAAATAACTTTTAAAATGATTCAAGACTGGACATGGTCATATCGTTTAGCATTCAGACTAAAATCTGCTGGACTAGAACTTAGAAAATGGAAGAAAACACCGTGAAAGAGAAACCAATCAAAACTGAAAGGGTGAAAGTGATTACCATGGGAACAGTCTTTTATGAATGTGTAAGTGGGCGCTCAGTGCTCTGACTCCAGCGTGACTAAGTAAGGCTACATCCACACGACAACGGCAACGAGATTTTATTTAAAAAAATATCGCGTCCACATGGGCAACGGATCAGTAAAATATCAGGTACATATGGCAACGCAACGCTTGCTGAAAACGATGCAATACACATGCCACACCTCTAGGGGCGCTGTAAGACGGTCCCATCGGAGACACCAGACCAATAGAAGAAGTAAGACGCATGCGCATAAACCCCTTCTTCTACCCGGTGTGAAGCACTGTCAGGAACAAACACACAACAATAAGAAGAAGATGGCTGCGACTACGCGAGGAAATCGTGCCTTCTGTGTGTACAAATTAGTTTTATTAGTGTGCATAGTTTTATATAACTTAATTTTCTTATTGTGTGTGAACATTTTGAAAAGCAGTCTTATCCAATAAAAAAAATAAATTCAAGAAATGGTTCAGTTACTTGTTTATTTAAAAGAAAAGCTGTATACAAAAGTGAATGCAATGCAGTGGTTCATACAAACCAGCGAGAGTGCTGCTTGTTCTAGTCATGTGGTTGTGACGTCATCGTAAACAAATCTGTTCTACTCATCCAGACGACTTCGCAACGGCGCTGTTGCCAGATTTTTCCACTCTGGAACCCGTTCTCAAAAAATATTGTTGTGGGGCACCCAAAACGCCGGTGCCATGTGGACGCCAGGCCGAAACGATAAACAATTTTATCAGATTCACCTGAATCCGTTGCCGTGTGGACAGGGCCTAAGGGGACAAGTTTTATGTTTCATCTAATTTAGGTAATTTTTAAAAAAATATTATTTGGCAGTGAGCACATTGGGAAAGTGTAAAGTTTCTGTCTGTTTATCATGCTTGTTTGATAAAAACTCGCAAAGATCTTTATCATGACCTATTCATTCTAAACCTGCCGAACTTCGCAGGCGAAGCTCTCGACCCCAAAGGGTTAAAATATGATGGAAAAACCACTTTGTCAGGGTCTAAAACCTGTAGTAGTCCATTTTCTTTTAACGTTAGTGGTAAACCTACCCAGCTGATAACAGCGTCGTGTGTTGTCATGTCAGAATGCACTCCTACTTGCTGATGAGAGGCGACTTGTCGTTCATCGAGAGTGTCCACGATCGGCCAATCACAGGCTGTGTTACGACATAATGTATTCGCCCAGTGTAACATTTGGAAGAACATTAGAAGTAGATTAGGCACGTATCTTTCCCGTTTTTCATGGGCCATCTGGCCAGATGCTTTTGAAATACACACGAACAACTGCAAAAATTACTGGTCAATGTCCGCCAGTCCAGCCTCATTTCCCACACTGCAGTAGGAGACCACTTCTGTCAGCCAAAACAGGAAGCTGAGGCTGCAGTGGGCACTAACTCGCCAAAACTGGACAGATGAAAGTGGAAAAACATAGCCTGGTCTGATGAATCTCGATTTCTGCTGAAGCACACAGATATGTCTGTGAAGATTCTCAGTCATCCAGGTCATAGTAACTGTGGGTGGTAAACGAGAGCAACTGGACTTGCGTGAAGATTCTTGAAGACGTTTCACCTCTCATCCGAAAGGCTTCTTCAGTTCTGTCTGACTAATGCCGCTTTTCCACTACAAACGCGGCTGAGCCGTGCCGTGCCGAGTCGAGCTGAGCGGGGCTGTTGGAGTTGCATTTCGACTACAACCGCGCTGAACCGTGCTGGCTGGAAGTGGGTGGACACATTGGGTGGAGTTAGCGAAAGTGGGTGGACGTCATGTGATGTCGTTAAGCAGCGCAAACAGTGACATCAGTGACAGTGGCGGAACAAGTCAGAGCCGGGCCGGGGGCGGGGCAAATGACCGGGCCCTTTATTAAAGCTTATCATAACATCATTTTAGGCTACAAAATGTCCGCAACTGCGGTGTTTACCAATTTCAACACTACCGGGTGCAACTATGTTATTTAGTACATCAAGTCCTTCAAACGAACATGTAACTCAGAAACAAGAAACATTAGGATACTGTACATGGCTCATAATAAAACATCAATAGCCTATACTGCGCACATTATTTGAAGGGCATACGAATGAGCGCTCAGAGGTTGCAACGGTGACAGGAAGAGTCAGAAATAAAAGGAGGGCGGTGCAAACCTCACTGAATGCACTGTGTTTACCAATTTCAACACTACGGGGTGCAACTATGTTATTTTGTACATTAAGTCCTTCAAACGAACATGTAACTCAGAAACAAAAAAACATTAGGCGACATACTGTACATGGCTCATAATAAAACATCAATAGCCTACTGCGCGCATTATTTGAAGGGCATACGGCGAGCCTTGCGCTCCGCGAACTCGTGCACGATGCTCTGTATGTCACTGATTCAGTGATCTTTTAAGCGGTAGTCTCACGACCCAGATAGTAAACAATAAACATGGAGGACATGGAGTCGTTAGTGTTGCTGGTCTTGGTGCTGTGGCTTGTTGTCACCGACAACGCCAACAGATACTGGCAAGAGTGTATAGATGAGGCGAGGCGCATAAGGCTTCAGAAATTCTCGTAATTCGTAATTCTTCTTCTTCCGGGTTTGCGGTGTTTACAGATCCCAGCGCGCTCGCGGGGCGTGTGTGGGCATGTGAGGACACTCCTCCTCACCAATCAGTGCACAGGGGAGTGTCTGCTCACGCCCCCAACCTCACTCGGCACGGCTTGGCTCGCTTCAGCCCCACTCCAAAATGGTGCGAGTTTTAGGGGCTAAGCAGGGCTGAAACGAGCTGAGTCGTGCTGGTTTTTGGTAGTCGAAACGCGAGCCGTGTCGGGCTGAAGTGAGCTGAAGCGAGCTGAAGTGAGCTGAAAAAGGGTAGTGGAAAAGGGCCATAATAGGGAGTATCAGGTATTTATCCTCTCATGGATGAAAAGCTCATCTAAGGTGTCATTGAGTCATCCTGTTGGTGTGGGTCACTGGGGGCTGGATGTGAACGGCCTCGAGAGTCGTTAGGGTGATCAATGGATTGCCCGTTAAGGTGATCAATGGAATGCTGATTCTCTCTGTCCTCATGTGAGTCACTGAAAACAGCTGGGTTTTGGTGTGCATTCAGTTGTCTGGGAAGTGTGCCAAGGACTGCATTGTAGGTGGCTGATAAATGATGTCTTAGGCCCTGTCCACACGGCAACGGATTCAGGTGACTCCGATACAATTGCTTATCGTTTAGGCCTGGCGTCCACACGGCACCGGCGTTTTGGGTGCCCAAAACGCAATCTTTTTGAGAACGGGTTCCAGAGTGGAAAGATCGTTGCCGTTGTGAAGTCGTCTGGATGAGTAGAACGGATTTGTTTACGATGACGTCACAACCACATGACTGTGAATGCTTCACGCCGGGTAGAAGTGTAACGAATATCACCAGGAAAAAGCCTTACAGAGCACTAGTGAGAGTGAAACACGAGCTTGCATATTATTATTATTATTATTATTATTATTATGTTCAGTGTTAGTTCACAGTAGTAATGCAAGAAGCAGAATAGTGACAGTAATAGTGAAGCAAAAACATGCAATTGTACAAACACTGCAGCTCTACAGCAAAACATTCATTTATGAAATGGTCTGATTCTTAACACCAGTAGTGCCAATGATCTTCTCATTGCGATGCGAGTTGTCAACAAATCCTATAACTTGGTTCATGAAACGCGCTTACAAAATATTTTCACTGTGAATATTTATTGTGTAATGGTGCAATCCCACCAGCAAAAATAGGGGAAAAAAGGAGCGATCTCACCTCTTCAGATGTTGATTTAAGTCTGACAATACATTCCTCAAAAAGGGCGTAGAGGAGCAAATTAATCCAATTTATTCCGGACCATTAAAGACGCCGCCTTCCGCGTAGAATCATACGTCATCCTCGCCGCCATATTGGAGAGGTCAAAGCGGAGAATAAAGATTAGCTGCGTTTAACTGTACCAACAGGTTTACCGTCCAAACGAGATCATATGGGATTACCTTTCACAGGTGAGAAACAACAAATTAATCCATCAACGTGTATCATTCAATTTATTCCGGACCATTAAAGACGCCGCCTTCCGCATAGAATCATACGTCATCCTCGCCGCCATTTTGGAGAGGTCAAAGCGGAGAATAAAGATTAGCTGCGTTTAACTGTACCAACAGGTTTTCTGTCCAAACGAGATCACATGGGATTACCTTTCACAGGTGAGACTGGAAAAATACTTTTCATTGTATTTGGTCATTATAATGTAATTTTACAAACAGATTTTCCTGACTTTGTGGCTAATATGAAGTCTCGCGCATAATAGTTTATGCGCATGCGTCCTTACTTCTTCTATTGTTCTGGTGTCTCAGAAGGGACCGTCTTACAGCGCCCCTAGTGGTGTGGCATGTGTATTGCATCGTTTTCAGCAAGCATTGCGTTGCCATATGGACCTGATATTTTACTGATTGTTGCCCATTTGGACGCGATATATTTTTAAATAACATCTCGTTGCCGTTGTCGTGTGGATGTAGCCTTAGACCACCACCTCTGTTCAGTGATGGCCGTTCCAGGTTGACAAAAATGGCTTCTTTAACTCCTCGCTCCTACCAACGATCCTCTCTGGCTAAAATGCGTACGTTGCAATCCTGAAATGAGTGTCCTTTGTTGTTAAGATGAAGGTAGACCACCCTAACGACTCTCGAGGCCGTTCACATCCAGCCCCCAGTGACCCACACCAACAGGATGACTCAACGACACCTTAGATGAGCTTTTCATCCATGAGAGGATAAATACCTGATACTCCCTATTAGTCAGACAGAACTGAAGAAGCCTTTCGGATGAGAGGTGAAACGTCTTCAAGAATCTTCAAGCAAGTCCAGTTGCTCTCGTTTACCACCCACAAGCACACAGATAGTTGGGTCAGAATTTGGTGCCAACAGCATGAGTCCATGGACCCAACCTGCCTTGTGTCAACAGTCCAGGCTGGTGGAGGTGGTGTTATGTTGTGGGGAATGTTTTCTTGGCACACTTTGGGCCCCAACTGAGCATTGTTTGAATGCCACAGACTGTCTGAGCGTTCTTGCTGATCATATGCAATCCCTTCATGACCACAGTTTATGATCTTCTAATGGCTACTTCCAGCATGAGAATGCACCATGTCACAAAGCCAAAGTCATCTTAAACTGGTTTTATGAACATGACGATGAGTTCAGTGTTCTTCAGCGACTTTCTCAGTCACCAGATCCAAATCCAGAACACCACCTTTGGGATGTGGATGAATGAGAGATTCGCAGCATGAACGTACACCTGATAAATCTGCAGGAATTCTGGTGATGCAGTTGTCAACATGGACCATAATATCTCAAAGGAATGTTTCCAACATCTTGTGGAATGAGTGCCATGAAGAATTGAGGCTGAGAGCAAAAGGAGGCCCTTCCTACCCAGTCTTAGTATCATGTTCCTAATAAAGTGCTGACTGAGCCGATGTTATGTCCTGGCAGGATTCTGTCCTAAACAAATATCATTTATTCAGCTCGTAACAAAATACCAGTACATGTAGGACATTTTTATTTATTTTACTTCCAGATTAGGCTTTTGCATTGTTTGCTTTCATCGAGGAGTCAAGATCAAGCATTGCATTCATAAGAACTGATTAACTTGAAACTGTGAAACTGGTGCTCACGTTCTGTATGCCGGTGTGTTTCAGGGATCGAGGGTGGATTCGACGTGGACCAGGAGCAGTATGACGAGGAAGTCAAGGTCGTCCTTTTCCCAGACAGACAGGAAGTGATGTCAGAGGACCTGGCCACTATGCCAGATGTAGTGAGAGAGCGAGTAAGATTGGATCTATTTTGTTTTAGATGTACAATGGGCTTTCACATGCTGCTTTTTAAAAACTAAAGACACTCCGTCATCCTCGTCTCCTCAGTACTGAAGTATTTTTAATTATGCTTTTATTATTTCTTATTTTAGACCTACATTAATCTTTTTAATTTAAAAGGTAATTCGTGAATTAAAGGTAGACGGCCTTTCAGATTTTTCAAGTGTAGGTCATACAGAGAATTTTCCCTGACACCCAATTATTTTTGTTTAGTGGACTGAAAGCTACTGAATTCGAATCCCAGACTTCCAATTTTATTATTTTTAAAAAAAATAGAACAATTACTGAATTTAGGGCCACATGGCCCTGAATTCTCCGCTATTTTTTCCTGCTTCACCATAGTGCAATTCAAAATACTACTACATCACGCATCATGCATGACGTGGTGGGCTTTCCCTGTTCACGCAAGGCATTGTGGGATACAAATTTGAAACAGGAGGGAAAAATGGAGGATGAGGGTGTGCGAGTGAAGCGTGAAAGACCGACTACAGTAATGGAAAGCGAGAAGAAAAAGACGTTATGTTGCGAAGGAAAGGAAACGCAGGACCAAACTAATAAATTTCGGCGGTCAGCGAGCACCTCGGTGTGATCCGCTGTTTGTTTAGCGACAGAATGATGGAACGGTCAGTGCACAGTCAAAGGTAAACCTGTAGATGGCAGTAATGCGACACTGTGGATGCCAGCTGCCGTAAAACCCAAAAGTCGAAGAACAAGCAGGTAAACCTGCGCGTGCGCACACGGACTTCCTTTGACTGCGCAAAGTGAGCGATTTCATGCACATTATTTGCTTTAATCCCCTCAAAGGTGTTTGTGTGTCTTTTTTTTTTTTTTTTTTAAAGATATTACAGAAATAAACACATCACAATGACCAAATTTCAGAGGGAACGAAATTCATGGGTGCAAGTTTTCCGGCATGTGCCGGAAGCTCCGATTTTTTTCAGTTCTGAAAAAGTCATTTTTCCAAATTGTGTAAATCCGTTGAGATTTTCCGGGGGGGGGGTATGGGGTGGCCCTCTCACTGTCTCACTCTCAGCGTATTACCGGGTTACCGCGGTACGGTCTCTGCACGAGACAAATCTTTTCATCTCGTCTTCGCCACAAACCTCGTTCAATTTATACGCCTCTCACCGACGAGCGGTCCTGACCAGCCCGTTGTTTCACGGTGTTATACATGTGTGATATCATGTTTCACGCACGTAGCACATTGTTCGACCAAATCAACACAGCTATTCCAGTGTATATATTGTAAAAAAGGTATCACAGCAAAAGCATATTAAAAATGGTTGTTTCAACATTTAAATTAGTAGTTGCTAGATGTTTTGAAATATCAAGCCTTGTACTTGAAATATTATTTCAGATGAATTGATGAAATGTATTAAACATTTGATGTGAATATGTAAATCATATAACTATTAATATTATAAATG